>NW_024098284.1:742500-1038771 GCF_016545835.1 Crotalus tigris | reverse complement strand
AGAGAAGAGAAGAGAAGGGAAGGGAAGGGAAGGGAAGGGAAGAGAAGGGAAGAGAAGAGAAGAGAAGGGAAGGGAAGAGAAGAGAAGAGGAGGGAAGGGAAGGGAAGAGAAGAGAAGAGAAGAGAAGAGAAGAGAAGAGGAGAGGAGGGAAGGGAAGGGAAGGGAAGAGAAGGGAAGAGAAGAGAAGAGGAGGGAAGGGAAGGGAAGGGAAGAGAAGAGAACAGGGAAGGGAGAAAGAGAAGAGAAGGGAAGGGAAGAGAAGGGAAGAGAAGAGAAGAGGAGGGAAGGGAAGGGAAGAGAAGAGAAGAGAAGAGGAGGGAAGGGAAGGGAAGAGAAGAGAAGAGAAGAGGAGGGAAGGGAAGGGAAGAGAAGGGAAGAGAAGAGAAGAGGAGGGAAGGGAAGGGAAGGGAAAGGAAGAGAAGAGAACAGAAGAGAAGAGAAGAGAAGGGAAGGGAAGAGAAGAGAAGAGAAGAGGAGAGGAGGGAAGGGAAGGGAAAGGAAGAGAAGAGAAGAGAAGGGAAGGGAAGGGAAGGGAAGGGAAGAGAAGGGAAGAGAAGAGAAGAGGAGGGAAGGGAAGGGAAGGGAAGAGAAGAGAAGAGAAGAGAAGAGAAGAGAAGAGGAGGGAAGGGAAGGGAAGGGAAAGGAAGAGAAGAGAACAGAAGAGAACAGAAGGGAAGGGAAGAGAAGAGAAGAGAAGATGGAAGGGAAGGGAAAGGAAAGGAACGAAAGGGAAGGGAAGGGAAGGGAAGAGAAGAGAAGAGATCTGTAGCCCAGAGTCTCCTTGTGGGGGCTTTCTGATGTTGGTTTTTTGCAGCTGTTTCATTGCCCAGGTGGGTAACATCATCAGTGCTAGAAGGTTGAGTTGGTCTGCAGAGAGAATAACAGAGTTGGAAGGGACCTTGGAGGTCTTCTAGTCCAACCTCCTGCTAAAGC
Source organism: Crotalus tigris (assembly GCF_016545835.1). Lineage (NCBI taxonomy): Eukaryota > Metazoa > Chordata > Lepidosauria > Squamata > Viperidae > Crotalus > Crotalus tigris. The sequence goes on along the minus strand of NW_024098284.1, from coordinate 1,037,838 downwards.
AGGAGACCCTACCTCATTTCAGACAAATGGTTCTCCAATCTTTTGTTTAAAAGCCCACCAATTCTGCAGGAGGAAGAGGAGGAGGAGGACTGTGGGGTCCTTGGTGCTCTCTAAACTTGGTGGCTTTCTTGCAAACGTTTCATGACCCAGCCAGAGAACATCGTCAGTGCTACAAGAGAGTCGGAGAGCAACCCCCCTCCCTCCTAGCAGTGATGATGTTCCCTAGTTGGGTCATGAAAGGTCTGCAAGAAAACCACCCAGCTCAGGGACCACCGAGGACCCCACTGAAAGCAAACATGGATTTCCACAATTCTGAATTTTCAGGTCTCGCACAAACGCTTTTTCTGGTCGTTTCAAGACCTTGAGGCACCAGGGACACCTTGCTTGGCACACACAACTAGGGACATCCCACATTTGTCCAATTTCTGTGTGTTCCTCAAGTCTTCAAGGCCCTAAAAATCTTCCTTAGGGGAAGATGGCAGCTGCCTCTGTTGTATTTACTTCGCTATCTAGGCTAAATAAACTTATTTACTTCTCTGGACTCTGGTGGCCGGCCAAATTATGAGGGCTTTTGGCGCCCTCTGCCTCCTTTTCTACTTTTTAGCCAAGATTTGAAACCGTGCCCAAATATTTGGAAGGGAACCGTGATACTGTGATCCTACGCAAGTTAACTCCCTGAGACCAGGCAGAAGGGGGAGGGGTCCCTTCTCTGGGTGAACCCAACCAAATCAGGTCATCTGGTGGGACCCCAGAAGCACATCTTCTCCCTCGTGAACAGAGTCTCTGTAGCTCAGGCTCGACCGATGTGGAGAGTTTGGAAAAAATTCAGAGAAGAGCAACTAAGATGATCCAAGGCCTGGAGGCTAAAACATACGAAGAACGGCTGCGGGACTTGGGTTTGGCTGGTCTAAAGGAAAGAAGAAACAGGGGAGACTTGATAGCAGCGTTCCAGTATTTGAGGGGCTGCCATAAAGAAGGGGGGGGGTCACATTATTCACCAGAGCACCAGAGGGAGGACAAGAAACAATGGTTGGAAACTAATCAAAGAGAGAAGCAACCCAGAATTAAGGAAAAACTTCCTGACAGTGAGGACAATTAACCAGTGGAACAGCTTGCCACCAGAAGTTCTAGGTGCTCCATCACTGGAGGTTTTTAAGAGGAGACTGGACAATCACTTGTCTGAGATAGTAGAGGTACTCCTGCTTGAGCAGGGGGCTGGTCTAGAAGACCTCCAAGGTCCCTTCCAGCTATTCTATTCTATTCTATTCTATTCTATTCTATTCTATTCTATTCTATTCTATTCTATTCTATTCTATTCTATTCATTTTCTATATTCTATTCTATTCTATTCTATTCTATTCTATTCTATTCTATTCTATTCTATTCTATTCTATTCTATTCATACATCCGTCTCCCTTGTAGCACTGACGATGTTCCCTAGCTGGGTCATGAAATGTCTACAAGAAAACAGCCAATCTCGGAGAGCACTGAAGTCCCCACAGAATTTAGAAAAGATAATAACAATAACAACAGCAGCTGCTGCTGCTGCAGCAGCAGCAACAACAACAACAGTAATAATAAAATTGGAAGGGACCTTGGAGGTCATCTAGTCCAACCCCCTGCTCAGGCAGGAAACCCCATCCCATTTTGGACAAATGGCTGTCCAGGCTCTTCTTCAAAACTTCCAGTGTTAGAGCCTTCACCGCTTCTTTTCTCCTTCCTTAAGTATCCAGTGGGCCACAGAGGAGGGGGCTGTTTCTACATTTTCTTGCCTGTTTCCCTCCATCTGCAGAAGCCCCCCTCCCCCGTGGGCACCTTCCTCCATCCTTCCTCTCTTTGTCTTCCCCAACTTTGGGTTGTCCTCCAGAAGCTCCTTGAGGTTCTTCTACTCGGTCTGCCTCTCTCTCCCTCTTGGCCACAGCAATAAAGGCCTCTGTAATCATTATGCAAATGTAATTATGCAAATTCAGGCAGGTTAATAACCAAGGAGGCCCAGTAATTGTGAGCTCAAGGGACAGGCTCTCTCCTGAGGGAAACAAATCAAAAGTAGGAATAAGTGGACACCAAGATCAAGTTGTGATGGATTGTTTGTTTTTCTGGCTTTGTTGTGTGTGTTTGTATATCTCTGTTTCTTCCTGTTCTTTTTGTGTTTGTGTGTATTCGTGTGTTTCTTTCTGTATCTTCCTGTTTTATTTGTGTCTCTTTCAGTTTCTTCCCATTTTCTTTGTCTTTCTTTGTGTAGTTATGTGTCTCTTTCTTCCAGTTTCCTTTTTCTTTGTGTGTGTTTGTGTGTCTCTTTCTTCCCATTTTTTATGTATATTTGTGTGTCTCTTTTGCTTTCTTCACGTTTTCTTTGTCTTTCTTTGTGTGTCTTTCAGTTTCTTCCCATTTTCTTTGTCTTTGTGTGTTTGTGTCTCTTTCTTCCCATTTTCTTTTTCTTTCTTTGTGTTTGTGTGTCTTTCTTCCTGTTTTCTTTTTCTTTGTCTGTGTTTGTGTGTCTCTTTCTTCCCATTTTTTCTTTATGTGTGTGTCTTTTTCTCTTTCTTTCCATTTTCTTTGCCTTTCTTTTGTGTGTGTGTCTTTTAGTTTCTTCCCATTTTCTTTGTCTTTGTGTGTTTGTGTCTCTTTCTTCCTGTTTTCTTTTTCTTTGTGTATGTGTGTCTCTTTCTCTTTCTTCCTGTTTTGTTTGTCTTTGTGTGTGTGTCTTTCAGTTTCTTCCCATTTTCTTTGTCTTTGTGTGTTTGTGTCTTTCTTCCCATTTTTTTTCTTTCTTTGTGTTTGTGTGTCTCTTTCTTCCTGTTTTCTTTTTCTTTATGTGTATTTGTGTGTCTTTTTCTCTTTCTTTCCATTTTCTTTGCCTTTCTTTTGTGTGTGTGTCTTTTAGTTTCTTCCCATTTTCTTTGTCTTTGTGTGTTTGTGTCTCTTTCTTCCTGTTTTCTTTTTCTTTGTGTATGTTTGTGTCTCTTTCTCTTTCTTCCTGTTTTCTTTGTCTTTGTGTGTGTTCGTGTGTCTCTTTCTTCCCACTTTTTCTTTTGTGTGTGTGTCTTTCTCTTTCTTCCCGTTTTCTTTGTCTTTCTTTGTGTGTGTGTCTTTCAGTTTCTTGCCATTTTCTTTGTGTGTTTGTGTGTCTTTCTTCCTGTTTTTTTTCTTTGTGTATGTTTGTGTGTCGCTTTCTCTTTCTTCCTGTTTTGTCTTTCTTTGTGTTTGTTGGTGTGTTTCTGCCTGTTTTCTTTGTCTTTCTTTGTGTGTGTGTGTGTTTCTTTCAGTTTCTTCCCATTTTCTTTGTCTTTGTGTGTCAGTATGTCTCTTTCTTCCCATTTTCTTTTTCTTTGTGTGTGCTTGTGTGTTTCTCCCTGTTTTCTTTCCCCCCCAGTATATTTGTGTGTTTCTTTCTGTTTCTTTCCATTTTCTTTGTGTTTTAGGCAACAGCTAGAGCTGTTGGGTAGCAGCTGATTGATGCTAAAATATATTTTGAATAATAAAAAAGCTCCAATATTTAATCCTGTTCTACCCATTTCAACAGATTGCACAGAGTACCTTTTGCAGCATGAAACTCCCTCCAAAAAACTCCTGAGGATCTAAGAAGGGGTCAAGAAGAATTAGAATACAATAGAGCTGGAAGGGACCTTGGAGGTCTTCTAGTCCAGCCCCCTGCTCAAGCAGGAGAACCTATACCATCTCAGACAAGTGACTGTCTATGGCAGGGCTCCTCAACCTTGGCGACATTAAGACTTGTGGACTTGAAGTCCACAAGTCTTAAAGTCACCGAGGTTCAGAAGTCCTGCTCTACGGAAACTGCATACTGTACAGCTGTATGTTTGTTGTTTATTTATTTATAACATTTATTGGGTGCCCACCTCGTATCTAATGACTCTGGGAGGCTTACAATATAAATATGTTGTAGGAAGTCAGCAGCCCCCCCCTTCCCAGGGAATGAAATATTTGGGGGAATATTGAAAGAGGCAGGATAGACTATTTCCACAGAAGAAGGAACAGAGATAAACTCTCAGGCAGAAACAAGCCCCAGTCTCCCTTTCAGGCAGAAAGTGGAGAGGCCGCCCTTTTAGAAATGCAGATTTGATAATCCATTCAGGAAGACTGGGGCACACTATTCATAAGCACAACTCCTTCACAGCTGATGGGATTAAGAATTTACATCCTCCCCACCGAAATTCTAAGGACAGGACTTTTAGGATGAAGTCAACACTCTCTCCAGACTAGCAGAAGACCCCAAAGCCCACCTCATTGTGCAACCCAGAAACATTTCCACTTCAAAGTCTCAAGATCCACTTGACTCTCGGCTCCATTTGGTCGGCTGTCCCAGAACTGCATGCTGTTGCCGGCTCCGCTCATCAATAAACAAAAAACCTTCCTTCCAAAGCAGCCTCCTTTTCATTCCCAGCTTGGAACCGGACCTGGTTTTTGTTTTTTCTTTCAACCATGTGTTTGAAGAAGTATGAGCCAGCCGTGTGCTGCAGCTGCCAAAAAAGCCAACACAGTGCTGGGCTGCATTAACAGAGGGATCACGTGAAATATTAATACCACTTTACAAGGCCTTGGTAAGGCCACACTTGGAATACGGCATCCAATTTTGGTCACCACGATGTAAAAATGATGTTGAGACTCTGGAAAGCATGCAGAGAAGAGCAACAAAGATGATTAGGGGACTGGAGGCTAAAATGGCTGCTGGAATTGGGTCTGTCTAGTTTAACGAAGAGAAGGACGAGGGGAGACATGATAGCAGTGTTCCAGTATCTCAGGGGCTGCCCCAAAGAAGAGGGAGTCAAGCTGTTCTCCAAAGCGCCTGAAGGCAGGACAAGAAGCAATGGATGGAAACTCATCAAGGAGAATTAAGGAGAAACTTCCTGACAGTGAGAACAATTAACCAGTGGAACTCCTTGCCTCCAGAAGTGGTGAATGCTCCAACACTGGAGGTTTTTAAGAAGAGACTGGACAGCCATTTGTCTGAAATGGTATAGGGTTTCTTGTCTGAGCAGGGGGGTTGGACTAGATGACCTCCAAAGTCCCTTCCAACTTTATTATTATTATTATTAAGGCTGATCAAAGCCCTGCCCCTTTTTGCATGTATCGCCCATGTAATATGTAGTTTTAAACAGGGGACACAAGCAAAGAGGAGGCAGGACTTCCATCCCTTCATCTCTGTGTCTCTCCTGACTTTTTTCAACCTCGCTGGTAAATCACCTAACTGTCAGATGGTGGATTGACTTGCAACTCTCTTAAACTGATTGCAATCTGTGGGACAAAAAGCCAAGCCAAGCCAAGAGCACTTCAAAAAAATCAAAGTATGTCCCCCCAGCCTCCTCACCCTCCCGTTCCCCCCTCCCTCCACCCCCTCTGATAAGAGAATTTTGTCTCTCTGCAAAGAAGCAAAGTGTGATTTTTCAAATAAATATACAAATCAAAGCTTAAGGAGGCGGATGTTTCTCCTGGAGACTTCTTTGAGACTAGCTTCAGTTTCTTTAGCTACAGGAAGTCCTTGACTTACAACCACAACGGAGCCCACAATTTCCGTCACTAAGTGAGACATTTCTTAAGTAAGTTTTGCCCCATTTTACAACTGCGGTTCTTTACTGCAGTTGTTAAGTTAGTAACACCATTATTAACTGAATCCGGCTTCTCCCATTGTCAGGAGGTCGCAAAGTGAGATCGCGTGACCCCGGGATGCTGCGACCGTCGTAAGTGTGAGTCAGTTGCCAAGCGTCTGAATTTCGATCCCGTGACCGCGGGGGTACTGCAACAGTCCTAAGTGTGAAAAACAGTCATGTCACTTTCTTCAACGCCGTTGTAACTGTGGATGGTCGCTAAACAGATTGGCGTAAGTCGAGGACTCTCTGTCCTTCTCGGTAGGTTTCTTTGCAGAGTCAGGACCACTTTTACTCTGCCAGGGAGGACAAATTTTGGAGAAGGCCTTCCCAAGGAAAGAGACGCTCCATAAAGATGTTTCCTCCTGGGAAATTGGGAGGAGGGCTCAAGGTGCGAATTAGCCGAGACTCCCTTCGTTAGAACAATTAGCCAGTGGAACCACCTGCCTCCAGAAGTTGTGAACGCTCCAACACTGGAGGTTTCTAAGAAGAGACTGGACAACCATTTGTCTGAGATGATGTATAGGGCTTCCTGCCTGAGCAAGGGGTTGGACTAGATGACCTCCAAGGTCCCTTCCAGCTCTGTTATTCTGTTCTCTGGTCTTTCCCAGCTGAAAGCTTCCAGTCTGGGGAGATTCCTGTATTATAGGCAGAGAACAATAAAGTAGCTGGCTTTTGCTCGGCAGCCCATTTGTGCCTGACCTCCTTAGGTCAGCCTTCCGGAAGAAATTCCAGCGGTGCCAAGCCCGGGTTTGGGAGGCTGTCAAACTTCTCTACAACGTCTGTGCCAGCGGGGAAGGTGCCAGCCCGTCTAGACAGTCGCCACATCCTTGGCAAAGAAGAAGAAAAAGACGAAGAATCACCGGCAAAAGGGCAACGCGGTAGCCTTTCTTTCAAACTCTGCTCTTCGTTGGGAGCCACAGTGTCTGCAGGTGGATGAAAGCCAGCCAGTTCCTAACATGCCCTTGGCTGGAGGTCTCAAAGGACCCGGGTGGAGCGTTCGAGGGGAGGCTGGGTCTTCCCGGAGCATGCGTCAAGGGCCTTGATGATCTTTTAAGGTAATTTAAGTAGGTCAGCACAAGGACTGGGGTGGGGGGGGGTGGGGAACAAGGGAATGCCCTTCTCTCTCTCTCTCTCTCTCTCTTTCTCTCTGTCTCTCTCTCTCTTCCTCTCCCTCTCTTTCCCTTTCTTCCTCTCTCTCCCTCTTTTTCTTTCTTTCTCTTTCTCTCCCTCTCCCTCTTTCCCTTTCTCTCCCTCTCTCTCTTCCTCTCTTTCTCTCTCCCTCTCCCTCTTTCTCTCCCTCTCTCTCTCCCTCTCTTTCTCTTTCCCTCTCTCTCTCCCTCTCCCTTTCTCTTTCTCTTTCCCTCTCTCTCTCCCTGCCTCTCCCTCTTTCTCTCTCTCTCCCTCTTTCTTTCTTCCTCTCCCTCTCTTTCCCTTTCTCTCTCTCTTTTTCTCTTTCTCTCTCTCCCTCTCTTTTTCTTTCTCTTCCGCTTTCTCTCTTTCTCTTTCTCTCTCTTCCCTCTCCCTCTTTCCCTTTCTCTCCCTCTCTTTCTCTTTCCCTCTTTCTCTTTCCTTCTCTCTCTCTCTCTCTCTCTCTCTCTCTCTCTCTCTCTCTCTCTCTCTCTCTCTCACACACACACACACACACACACACACACACACACGCCATGTCCCTGGTTGATGCTGCCTTCTGCAGTTGCAGCCTCCTGATGGCATGGGGTTCTACTAAGCTACCAGAAACCAATTTTGGGTTGACAATGTTGCAAATACTGGGCTTTCTCCCTGCCCTCCCTGCTCTCTTTTTGGACACGGCTCCTTGCGCCACGGAGAAGCGCTCAAGAAAACACTTCTTTGGAAAACTTTCACACAACTTAAATATTCAGAACGTTAGAAGAATTGACTCGGTCTGATTTTTCTGAGCCAGGTCACAAATAAAGACAAATGCAAATGTAGGCTTCTACTTCTGCTAGAAGTAGGGTTTCATTTGTTCATTCAAGCACCTGCCAGGGTTGAAGGTACAGTGGAAGCTCTGAGTGCACATGCAAAGCAGCGGAATTATTCTCCTCCTCCTCCTCCTCCTCCTCCTCCTCCTCCTCCTCCTCCTCCTCCTCCTCCTCCTCCTCCTCCTCCTCCTCCCACGTTATTGGAAAAGGCTCAATGGGTAGACAAAAATGCCAAATCCAGTCTGAACATTTGGCTGACTGTGCGAGAAACCATGCTGCTGCTGCTGCTGCTGTTGGTAATAATAATAATAATAATAGTAATAATAATAGTAATAATAATAGTAATAATAGCAATAATAATAGCAATAATAATAATAATAATAATAATAATAATATGGAGTATTGGAATAAAGTTGGAAGAGACCTTGGAGGTCATCTAGTCCAACCCCCCACTCAGGCAGGAAATCCTATATGGAGATCCTCCGTCATCCAGGTCAGGGTTGTCCCAAAAGTTCTTTTTTCCAGGAGGCAATTGGACTTTTCTTTGTTTTTCTTTGAAGATGTTTCACTTCCCATCCAAGAAGCTTCTTCAACTCTGACTAGATGGTGTGGAATTTCCAGTCAGAGCTGAAGAAGCTTCTGGGATGAGAAGCGAAATGTCTTCAAAGAAAAACAAGAAAGTCCAGTTGCTTCTTGAAAAAAAAAGCACCTTTAAGACGTCTTGGGTCTAGTTGTTTTGGCCTGCAATACTCCATAGCGCCATCTGGAGGAGAGGAATTGAAACACTTTATGTCCAGGATGTGACGGATCTGTACAGATTTTCTCAGCCCTCTTTCTGACCTGCGTAATAGATGGGTCTTCTATGGAAGGAAACACCAACAACACCCTCTTCCAATACTTGAGGGGCTGCCATAAAGAAGGGGGGGGGTTCCATCTGTTCCCCAAAGCGCCTTAAGGCCGGACAAGAAGCAACAGATGGAAACTAATCAAGGAGAGAAGCAACCTGGAACTAAGGAGAAACTTCCTGACAGTGAGAACAATTAACCAGTGGAACAACTTGCCTCCTGAAGTTGTATGTGCTCCATCACTGGAGGTTCTCAAGAAGAGACTGGACAGCCATTGGTCTGAAATGGTATAGGGTTTCCTGCCTGAGCAGGGGTTGGACTAAATGACCTCAGAGGTCCCTTCCAATTCTATTATTCTGTTATTCTGACAAGAAGCCAGAATTTACACTCTGGTTTTGGAGTGTGGGAAGAATTCAGAGAAAGAAATATTTTGGGAAATATTCAAAAGGCAGAATATATTTGTCCAAAGGAATAACGAAGATCTTAAAAGGCAGGAAAGCAAGGCCAGTTTTCTTCATAGCCCCAAACAGAAACTAAGCAGAGGCCAGCTTTTAGAAATGCAAATTCAATCATCCATTTCAGGAAGGTTGGGGCCAGGAAGCTAGAAGCTGATGTGATTAGGAGGACAAAGACCTCTAAAATCTACATACCCCACCCAAACTCTAAAAGATACGACCTTTGGGGGCATAATAGGATTAACCCACCAATACCAAAAGGGCACCCTCAGACTCAGGTCAAAGTACATGACACGGGAAATACAAAGCCTCAAACAGGAACAGGAAACAACCTCAAGAGCCCCAGGAGATATAAAAACCCACCACTCCCAGCTACATGTGATCAGTTTTCCCAGAGCCATCTTTCTGTCTGGCTCTGCTCTTCAATAAACGACAACTTTCTTTCTAAAGCTGTCTCCATTTTGTTTATTCCCAGCTTGGACTGGAGCTTGATGAAGATTTTTCCTTCAACAGGAGGTTCTGGAGTCCTTTGGGAGCCTGGATGCAGATGTTGTCCCTGCTGGAGAGGTGACCATGTGCCGGGCTGTCGGTCGGCAGCCGAAATGGCCCATAAATGATGGATGGAGCTGTGTGGCTGAGCCGTCACTCCTGAGCGGAGGCATTAATAACTGCCAAGCTGGGGCTGAAAAGCAGAGTCAGGGGATTCCCCCCCTCTCCGCCTCTCCCTCTCTTCTGAAAAAGCGACACGAAGACGACAAGAGCCATCGATTTGCGCCATGATCGCTTTCCTCCATGGTGCTCGAGATCCCAAATTCCAGCACACCGAGGGACGATCTGTGAAACCGGCCTGGAATTCAATCCCTCCTGGCTTCCAAAAAGGTGCTGCTCGAAAGAGGAGCTGCTGTTTGTGCAGAACCTGATCCGTGCATCCGGCTTGATGGACGGGTGCAGAGGAGAGGCTGACAATGCTGTCATGGCTACGGCCATTTTCCTGCTCATTCTGGGCTGCCACATAGAACAGAGGGAGGGGGCTACCTCGCTTCTCCTCCATGAAGCTTCTTCAGCTCTGACTGGATGGTGGGGAACGGAAGGAGCTGGTCAGAGCTGAAGAAGCTTCTTGGAGGAGAAGCGAAATGTCTTCAAAAGAAACACAAAGAAGTTCAGTTGCCTCCTGAAAAAAGCCCCTTTGGGACAACTATGGAGGACTGAGAATCTCCATAGACACCAAGAGTTCCTGACAGTGAGGACAATTAACCAGTGGAACAGCTTGCCACCAGAAATCATGGGCGCTCCATCACTGGAGATTTTTAAGAAGAGGCTAGACAGTCATTTGTCTGAGATGGTATAGGTCCTCCTGCTTGAGCTGGGGGGGCTGGATTAGAAGACCTCCAAGGCCCCTTCCAGCTCTATTCTATTCTCACAGGGAACAATTAACCAATGGAACAGCTTACCTACAGAGGTTGTGGGTGCTCCATCGCTGTGGGTCTTCATGAAAAAAATGGACCACCGTTCATCTGGGATGATAGGAGATGATAAGACTCCTGCCTTGGCCAGGGGCTTGAACTACTAGAAGACCTCTGATGTCGGAACTGCCATCTGACGCCTGTGCATCTCACATCTCTTCATCCAATACCTGCAATTCAGGCAACCTTTGAAGAAAGTAGGGCCGAAGTAGACAGGGCTTTCCCCCATCACCAGAGTTATCAGCCCAGTAACTGTCAAGCTGAACCTGCCCTAGATCCTCAGAAGGATCCATCCTACCTTCCATTGGAGCCTCCTGAAGCCTGCAATGGAGTCTTCATCACCACCATCAGCAGAACTAGAAGACCTCTGAGGTCCCATCCGTTGTTATGATTCTATGATCTTGAGCAGGCGGTTGGACTAGAAGACCTCTGAGGTCCCATCCGTTGTTATGATTCTACGATCTTGGGCAGGGGGTTGGACTAGAAGACCTCTGAGGTCCCATCCGACCTTAGGATTCTATGATCTTGAGCAGGGGGTTGGACTAGAAGACCTCTGAGGTCCCATCTCTTGTTATGATTCTACGATCTTGGGCAAAGGGCTGGACGAGAAGTCCTCTGAGGTCCCATCCGACCTTAGGATTCTATGATCTTGGGCAGGGGCTGGACTAGAAGACCTCTGAGGTCCCATCCAACCTTAGGATTCTACGATCATGGGCAGGGGGCTGAACTAGAAGACCTCTGAGGTCCCATCCATTGTCATGATTCTACGATCTTGAGCAGGGGGCTGGACTAGAAGACATCTGAGGTCCCATCTGACCTTAGGATTCTATGATCTTGGGCAGGGGGCTGGACTAGAAGACCTCTGAGATCTTAGGATTCTATGATCTTGGGTAGGGGGCTGGAGTAGAAGACCTTTGAGGGACTAGAAGACCTCTGAGATCCCACCCGACCTTAGGATTCTATGATATTGGGTAGGGGGCCGGAGTAGAAGACGTTTGAGGTCCCCTTTGACCTTAGGATTCTATGATCTTGGGCAAGGGTTGGACTAGAAGACCTCCGAGGTCCCATCCGTTTCTATGATTCTATGATCTTGGCCAGGGGTTGGACTAGAAGACCTCTGAGGTCCCATCCGACCTTGTGATTCTATGATCTTGGGCAGGGGTTGGACTAGAAGACCTCTGAGGTCCCATCCGACCTTGTGATTCTATGATCTTGGGCAGGGGGCTGGACTAGAAGACCTCTGAGGTCCCATCCGACCTTAGGATTCTACGATTCCACCAGGTGTCAAGCCCTCCCGGGCTTGACACACAAGCAGGGGGGGAACCAACCTACTGGCCGAGAGGGAAGAATGTAAGACGGCGCAGCGTTTCCACAAACAAACATTGGTATAGAGTTTCCAACGATATTACGGAGCTTCAGTGGTGCTACAGGGCAAGAACTGACATGCGCAGAAGGACTGTCACACATGCGCAGATCCACCTCAATCCCATTGAACAGCTGATCAGCGGTAGAATTGAAGTCAGCTGATGGAAGGCGAACCGCGGATCGCAATACTAACACAGGGTGTCAGGAAGAAGATTGCTTCGAATAGTGATTTAAACGCTGATTGGAGGCCAGGAGGGTGGAGACGTGGTTGGTGCAGGTGTAGGGTAATGAGCACGGGTGTGGTGAAGGTGTGGTCCATAATCACCTAGGGTGGGGTGAAAATGTAAGTGTACTTAAATAACGCTGGGAGGCAGTTGCTCCCAGCGCAAACTGTATAGCACAGAGCTAGTGCAACGCTTGTCTGTGTTAACCGTCATTGCATTCTCTGAAGTAAACTGGATCTGATTCCACTCAAGAATCTCGTCAGTGTGTTCTTCGTGCGAAATCCGGTAGGGAGGCTGACACCAGGTTTCAGTCTGATCCCTCCCAGACTGGGTCAAAGCAGATGCTGCTGCTCCGAGACGGAAGGGGCACGGAGAGGGAGGGTCATCCACTTTGGTCGGGCCTCTCAAACATGGCAGACTGAAGGAGCACAATGCTCACCAGCTTGTGTGGCTGTGTCCTTCGTGGTGTTTGGAAGCTCCTGCTGGCTTTGAACGACCCGAGGCTGCCTACAGGGTATTTTTATTTATTTGTTAAATAAATAAATAAAAATGGAATAGGAGAGACGGGTGGCGTAAACATTTAACAAATAAAAATAAACAAAGACGTGGCGTCACTTGCTTATTGTTTGTTGTTCACTGTTTGTAAATATGGGCAGCTGTTTGGTCAGCAGGCCACTGACTGACCCCGGGGAGGCCTGGAACATCTGGGCCTCTGAAGGCGACGGAGAGGGAAGTGGAAGCAGAGATGGACAACCTGGGGAGAGGCCTCCATCGTATCCAGCCTCCATCATGGAGGCCAGGGAGGAGATTGAATGCTGGATGAGAGCAGGGCTGCAATTTGACACAACATGGCTGTGTCAAAAGCCTGATTAGCCAACCCAATGAAAGGAGGGATCCGCAAGGCAGTGAAATCCCCAAAGGCAAATCTTTTATTAGATACACCATCTCAGAACTGAAGAAGCAAAACCAGCTCTCGTTTTCCTGCGTAAAAGCTTGCATAGTTAAACAATACTTTCCCTTGCCCCCCACATAGTCCAATAGTAATACTTCTTTTGGTTACAGGAACAGGCCGCTTCTCCGCCGAGCACCTAAATTAGTGGCCTTGGCATTCATGCAGGCTCTCACAATCTGTGAATGGCTTCTTGGAATCCCGTCACCTCCCTTCGCTTTCTACCCCCTCCCTCCTTTTCTATGGCAAGTTGATTAGCGTTAGAAACTAAGCAGGCATCGTGACGGTTCAATCTTAACGGGCTGCTCCATCCTCTCACTCCAACTGAGCTTCCTGCGTTCACATGGACACATCAGCAATGACTGCAAGACGCTTGGAACTCACGAATGCTGCTTTGCAGTCATTTCAAGCCTTACACAACACGGGTGTGGGGGTATCTGAGAAACCATCTCGCCCCAGCAAGATTACCTCACCCCACTCACACCGGTGGAAGATCCTGTCTGCTAAGGAATTCCAGCAGGCGGGGTCAAGGAGAAGAACCTTTTCTGCTCTGGCCCCAGCCCTGTGGAACACTCGACCACTGGAGAAAAGAATTGCCCTTCTCTTTTGACTTTCCAGAAGTCAGCGCTGCAATTCTGTTAGCTTCACATCGCAACAAATGGGATGTATACATAGGTCCTGTCTCCTAAGGAGATACATCTGGCAGGAACCAGAAGAATGGCCTTCTCTGTGGTGGCTCCCTCCCTGTGGAACATCATCCCTCCGGAAATTAGATGCCCTCCCCCACTCTGACATGCTTTGGGAAGGCCCTGAAGACCTGGTTCTGCCAGCAGGCCTGGGAACCCAGAGCAGGATGGAGCCCTGGGGGGGGGTTATTATTTTTATTTTTTAATTTCTTTTACATTGTGTTTTTACATCCTGTAAGGCTGCCTTGTGTCCCCATGGGCGAGTAGGCGGCAGTAAATCTATCTCAGCATCTACTTCTGTCCTACTATCACAGCACCATTGAGAGTGTCCTGACATACGGCATTCTTGCATGGTATGGGAGCAGCTCTGTAGCGGACAAAAAAACTCTACAGAGAATTATTAAAACTGCCCAGAATATTATCGGACTCCAGCTACCAGCCCTGGATAACATCTTCGAATCTCGCTATTTGAGGAAGTAGCATAACATTCTCAGAGACTCTTCCCATCCCGCTTACAATCTCTTTGGACTGTTGCCTTCTGGCAGAAGATACAGAACATTTAAAACTCGGACCACACGTTTTCTGAATAGTTTTTATCCCAGAGCTATAATTGCACTCAATAATGAACTAAAGGGCCACCATCAGTGAACTGTTGGACAGTATTACTTGGTCTGTTGGGTGGATGTTTGGGTGGTTTTAGGGGTGGGGAATTGTGGTGGGTGGGAGTGTGTTTGGGGATTATGTGTGTGGGACCTGGTCTTTGGGTGTCACGTAAATTTCGTTGTATGTGTATATACATACAATGACAATAAAGTTTATTCAAATACAAAATTTTCTAAATAAATAAAATAAATATCAGCATTCCAAGGGCTCCCAATGGAATGCCAAACTGGAAAGCGAGGGTCTGTTTCCAAAACAATATGAGAAAGTCTAATTGGAAATTGACTGATAACGGGGGGGGGGGGGGAATGGCTGGGCAAATGGGAAAGTTAATTTTGCAGGCAAAATTGCCAGATCCAGCTTCGCTATTTCTGTAACCGCTTTGGCTTTAGTCAATTATACTTTTGGAGGAAGCAATGGACCGGGAGTCTTTCTTTACCAGATGACCAAGTGGGATGATTGACAGGCGTTAAAACTTGCCTTTGCCAGTTGGGTTGGCATCCAAGGGGGATGCTCCCCACTGCAAGTGGTTGATGGGGTAAGAGGACCTTATTCCCTTTACCGTCCAACTCTTAGTTTGGCTTTTTACATCATTTTAAAATATTTAATCTGTGTAGTTTTAATATTCTAATCTATTTTGATTATTTGGCTGTTTGTCTCGCAACCCGTAAGCCGCCCAAAGTGATCTTGTAATGGAGATGGGAGGCATAAAAATTTAATAAATAAACAGACACATTCCCAGGAAGAGTTTTTGGAGAATGTGAAAAAAATAGAACCAAAATTTGAAAAAAATGTTCTTATCTGGATTAAAGAGGTCCAGTTGGAAGTTCACCCCATTTCACCAGGAAATCTGAGCAGCTGACAAAGATTAAGATGAAGAAGAGGAAGAGGAGGAGAAGGAGGAGAAGGAGAAGAAGGAGGAGAAGGAGAAGAAGAAGAATGCAGAATTTTATGTAGCGTTACAAGACACAATAACTCCAATTTTGAAAGATTTATGTAATGAAGTCTTCACACAGACAAAAATACCGGATTCATGGACTGAAGCTAATATTACTTTGATACCTAAAGAAGATATTGATCTTATACTAATTAAAAATTATAGGCCAATATCGCTACTAAACGTGGATTATAAAATTTTTGCTGCAATAATGGCAGAAAGAATGAATTTTTTTTTGACTGAATTTATTCACTCAGATCAAAATGGTTTCCTACCAAAAAGACAGATAAAGAACAATTTGAGAGTTATTTTAAATGTCTTGGAATATTACGAAATCCATCCAGGGAACCAGATGGCACTTACATTTCCTGACGCACAAAAAGCTTTTGAAAATTTAAACTGGCAATTTATGTTTCAACAACTTCAAGAAATGGACTTCGGTGAGAATTTTAATAAAGCAATTCAAGCAATTTATAAGAAACAAACAGCAAGAATACTCTTAAATGGAGTTTATACAGATGGGATTGATATTTAAAAAGGTACTAGACAGGGATGTCCACTGTCTCCCTTGTTATTTATTCTTACACTAGAGGTATTGGCCAGAAATATTAGACAAGATACGGAAATTAAAGGACTGGAGATTAAAGACCAGAAATATAAACTACAGGCTTTTGCCGATGACTTAGTTTTTATCTTAGAGGAGCCACTGGAAACAGCCAATTACTTCTAAGGAAAGAGGACCCTTATGTTCATTTCAACGTGGACACTGAGGTTCAAAAACGTGCTGAAAATTTGCAAACAAAATGTCCAGCTCCTTTGAATCTAAACACTGTAAACCCAAGACAGCAAAGGTGACCAGCAAAGAAGCCCTGGAGAGCATAACTCCAGACAGGTCACTGGAAGACAAAATCAAGAAATTGCGTCTCACTTACTTTGGCTGTGTCTTACTGGGGAATCCACTGGAGAAAGCAATTATGCCGGGAAGAGTTATCAGTAAAAGGAAACTGGGCAGTTGAAGGACACGTCGGACGGACACCATCAAAGCTGACACCGGACAGAGCAGAAAAAAACTCAAGATAGGAAGAGGTGGAGAGATCGGGCCCAGAGAATCACCAAGAGTTGGACACCACTAGATGGACGTCAACATCATCATTATCATCATCCAACAGGACAAAATATTTTGTCTTTACAGTGTTGCTCCGGAGACCAGCAAAGGCCTCCCTCGCTCAATCGCCGAGTACGGAGAATGGAGAGGATGTAGAGTCAGTGCAGGCTGAACTGACTACTTAGGAGGAGGGCGCCCTGCCCTTCCTCATGAGGTTCACCTGAAGAGTAGCATTTATGGACATGCTGCAAGGAGGTGCATTTGCCAGGAACAAGTGTTTGTTTTTGGATTACACTCCCTCCGGCTTTGGCTCCGATTTTTTGTCTTGCTTTGGGGACTGTTCTTGTCTTGCTCCTCTTCTCCACTGCCTGCCCTTCCATCTCCTCCTCGGTCAGCTTGCCCCCTCTCTTCCTCCCTGCCTACCCTTCCAAGGCCCGAGGGACCCGGGGCTGCCTCATCCTTGTCCCCACGTTGTTCCTCATGGGCCATAGGGGCTGTGCCACCCTCTCCTTCAGCCCTGGCTCGTCCAACTCCTCCTCCTGCTCCTTGAACCTGGGCTCCGATGGGGGCTACGACAGGGAATTACCTCTTCATAAAATTTCCTCGTTTGCGACATGGTCCCGATTTGAGATGCGAAGAATTCTTTCTGAGGCAACGTAGTTGGAAGACATTGGTCTTGTTCGCGTGCAGCCGATAAGATAGGTTGCTAAATTATGATTGCAATGTAGAGTTGTTTGTTATTTATTGTTTATCCTAGAACTTATACCTAGATACTCTGTGAGCATTTTTCATCGTGCTGGTCTTTGACTGTAATAGACCCCGAACGTGACTCAAAGAGATGGAAACCTCTTGTGGGTGATCTATCAAACTGGAGGTGCTGAGCTGTTAGTTGTTAGAGTTTCTCTTTTTCTGTTTGCTGGCAACTTCTGGCTGGCAACTTCAGAGGCAAATTCTTGTCTGAATTGCTAGGTATTATCCCAGTCAGCAGAAGACTAATATAGCATTAATTATTATTAATTACACTTCAGGTCTTAGAGAGATTAGAGCACTTTCATGAATTAGTCAGCCACCGAGAAATGTTGCACTGCCTCAAGCATTGTTCATTCAACAGAGAAGAAAAGGAGGACTTCCGGTTTTGCGTCACAGCAAGATAGAGGCAGGAAGGCAGGGCTCTGCCTTCCGTGCCCAATTTCGCCCTGCTGGGGCCCTAAAAAGGGCCTAAAGGGCCCCAAAGAGGTGATGAAGAGGAGGGGTGTCTAGCTGATCACGAAAAGATGGAGGTCTTTCCATTTGATCCAAGAAAAGCCTCCAAACCAGCAGGGGAAAGACTGGCTATATTCCTATGGCTGCCATTAGCTGCTGAGAACCGAAGAAGAAAAAGCACCAATTAAGACATTATAAACAGCATGTTTGGAACTGGGTGAGAATATTGATCCTTTCTTTACCATTTTACAACTGAATTTCCTGGGAAAGGCTCCCCAAAAGCTAAAAATCTCTGAATGTGAACAAAAGCAGCATTTTAATTTCTATAGGGGACAGAAATACACAATATTGAAGTAGGAATAACATAAAGCTACAGTTTTGAATCTGAGAATTAAGATAATTGTTAAGATTTTCTCTTTTGGAAAACAAAAACAAAAACATTGAGGTGAAATATAAGAAATCAATCCTTCATCTTAAGAGTGGAAAATGACATTTGAATGACATCTAGTGGTGGATTTGAGTATAGCACTATAACTAGCTTCCTGGCTGCTTGGTGACTCCTAACTTAAAGGGAGAACAGCTGGCAATAAAGGAAAATATTTGGGCATACTTATCACCCTGACCTTTTTGGACTATAAACACCTACTGAGGTTGGACTTTTAATCTCAAGAGCTAGTGGGAGAGAAAGAAAAATTTGCCCTTTGATTACATCTGGCTGGGAGAGACTTTTGAGCTGTTTCCAGGGAGGTTGTACAATTTGAACACTTGGACTGACACCTTGCCTGACTCACAATTTTTGGATGCTTGAGACAAAGGATCACTATAAAATATTGCTTTTGGGGCTGGACCTATATTTTGGAATCTGTTGGATTATAAAGGCTACATATAAAGTCCAGAAAACTAGAGGAAACTTTTTTTCTACTCTTACTGAGACTGGTGATACTAGAGGATTGCCAGGGATGATGCCTCAAGAACAACTAACACCTTTCAGAAGGAAATATACTCTGTGCTGTGGCTAATTCACCAAACAATTGTCACACACAAAGAGGACACAAACAGAAACCATAATGAGATTAAAAATGGCTTAGATAATATAAATGAGCAAATCTCCAAGTTAAATTTACAACTAGAAAGTTCCCAGACAACGACTACAAAGCATAAACAAATAAACCAGAGATTGGAAGATGAAGCAGAGGAAATGGACCAAGAGATGGAAGAAATGAAAGAACGGAAATATAAACTATGATACACAAATAAAATACTGCAAGACTTACCCATAACAATGAAAATGCAAAAGATTCTTTATCCTTTAAGTCTGCAAGATGCACCTAATGACAAGGCAGATGATTTTGGGGAATGGAACATAGAGCTGTCAGGGGGAATGTTACAATTTGGGAGACAAAAGATGAGGGGAGATATTGAGGGAGATGGGAGTTGTTTAAGGAACATAAATGGGTGGAATTCCCTGCCCAAAAATATTCTACCTAAATTGTCTTCCTCGTGCCAAGCAACTTCCATAAAAATAGAAAGAAAATTCCTGGGCAATTTAATTGCTGTAGCTTGGAAAGCTACTCGACAAAGAAAGCAAGCAAGAACTGGATTTATAAAATAGAAGATTTGACCTAATAGAAGGGGCATCATATGTTTAAATACTTGTTTGAATATGATTAAAAAATGAATGACCCTTAGATATAATTAGATTTCTATAATGAAAGATATCACTTAGAATTAAAATAGCATTTTTTTCCTTTTTTTGGTATGGGAAATATGAAAATAAGAGGAGGATTGGTATGAATAATTTTTTTAGCTATATAAATGTAATTAATATTGAGAAAATCTTAACTGATAAGGTTATTTTAAATATTGATGGGAAATCAAACTTTAACAAGAGTACAAAATAAAGGATATTGATTTATGAATTGATATTATTGTTATTTGTATAATGTGAGTAAAATATGATGAAGATCTCTATATCTAACTTTATAGCTAGTTGTCAACCCAATGGCACTCTTTCTACTAGTGTTTATCGCAAGGCCACAAATACGGACCAGATCTTACATAATGATAGTAACCGTCCTATCACACATAAAATTAGCTGCAATCCGGACGTTATTCAATAGAATCAACACCCATTGCAACACAACAGCAGCAAAGTCCAAAGAACGGGCATACTTCTACCAAATATGCAGGCAAAATGGATATTCAACAAATTTTATCCAGCGCTGCTGCCGACACCAAGAACCACGATCGGTCCAAGACAGATCAACAGCTGCCACCTGGGTGACACTTCCATATATTAACGGAGTATCTGAGGCAGCTGTATGGATACTTGCAGCCCATAATATCAAAGTGGCACACAAATCCAGCCAGACCCTGCGGACAAGAATAATGTGCCCAAAAGAACCTCTATCCAAAGGGGACATGTCATCCGTAGTCTATTGAATTAATTGTAATGACTGTCCATGCAATTACATCAGAGAAACTGCGAAACGCCTTTGGACAAGAGTCCACGAACATGAATTAACGGTCAGGTGAAATGAACACCGTTCTCAAGTGTGGACACGCATGAGTGAAAATGGTCACACATTCAACTTTGTGGGGGCCGAAGTCATCGTCCAAGATCCAACAAAGGGCAGGCATCTACTGAAAGAAGCCTGGCTATCTAACCAGCACTCTATCAATCGGCACGTGGAACTATTACTAGCATATCAAGCACTGAAACAACATGAACAGTCACACAGAAGATCGGGATGAACAAACCTTTGACCATCTCTCTCCTGTATAAATAGGAGGATGAAAGATCCTGGTCACACACCCATAGAACGGCAGGGAGCCACGGGGAATGGAAACACCGGAAGTACGAATTGGACCCACCACAAGATCAAGGATGGGACAACAGACCAACGCAACCAGTGCAATAAACACAGCGAGAGGATTAACAACCAATGCAACCACACGGCATGTTGACAGCACAGCCAAACATGAAAGTAGGGGGAGTGATTCAGCAACGACATTGGACAGCTGTGCACTGCAGGACGGATATGACCAACAGACAGGGCAGGCAGGGGGAGGCAGAATGGCGAAATTGAAGCAGATGCCAGCCTGCTCAGCCGAACCAGGATCAATACAGTTAATTATGGGAGAGGGGGGGGGGCAGACCTATGATGCGCTCAATGATTAGATCGTTAACATCTAAAGAGCTATAACAATGAGCGACTCCAGATATTAGCTCACACTTTGATAACATCAGCAGTGGTTTGATGAAAGCTTAGTTTTTAATAAAGTTTTTTCTCGACCCAGAGATCAGTGGTTTTAGCAGTTTTTTTTTTTAGAAAGAAGGAAATGTAGGGCTAGCCAATTTCTTCTGATCTTTGTCTAACATAGAGGTTTTGTATATAATTACGTGGATTGTGTGTATATGTTTACTTCTCTTTGTCATGTTCTCATCATACACAATTTTCTTTTCTTTTTATGACTCTGTAATCCCTCAGTTCAGGGTGGAGTTGGGGCGGCTGGATGGAACTGAGCATTTACTGGCTGGATGCCCTTCCTGGTGCCTATGCAGAGTTCAGAGCAAATATTTTCTCTTTGCGCCCCGACAGAGACATATCCTCACTGCCTAGGGGTGAACTCTCAACCTCCTGAGTGGGAGTCATCATACACTAAATAAAGTGATAAAAAAAGAACTAGACACACCCAGGTCTAAGTTCATCCTCAGCTATGGAAGTCTCTTACCCATCCATTTGCTTGTAAAGGCAGTCCTCATTTAGTAACCACAGTTGGGGAAAGCAGCTCAGTCCTCAAGTGAAGCAGTCGTGAAGTGAGTGCACTCAGTTCGACTTTTACTTGGCTCAGCTTCACAAATCTGGGAAGGCCATCCCTGGTAAGAAGGGCCGCAAAATTACTTTTTCATCACTGTTACAACCATGAATGGTCACTAAAAAAGACAGTCGCCAAACAAGGATTGCCTGTACAGACAGTTATTGTCCTGATTTTTTTTCATAGATGCTCTTGCATGTTACAGCGACTGCACTGATTCAGCCCCACACTCTCCCCACTTCCAGAGGGGGGGGGAATTGTGTGGGAAGTCAGGCAACAGTCCCAGCCCCTCTCCTAAAAGGATGAAAGAACAGACACGTCCTGCGTGGGTGTCAAATAAAACACAACCCTTTTTTTTCTTTTTTTGCTGCGCTTGCAGCTGCCACCAGCAATCTAGTTCATCTCCTGCCGATTCCTCAGTGTTGGGAGCATTGAGTCCCAGGAGCACCCAACACTGGGAATACACCTCCAGAAATCAGGGCAAGGGGGGTCCTCTAGGAATTGGGGAGGAGACCCCCAAGGGGGGGTGCCTCCAGGCTCAGCTTTGGATGCCCACAGCAATATGACGGAAGGTGCCAAGGCTGCCCAATTGAGCATAGCCTCAGAAGGTGGGATAGTTCATCCTCAGCTATGGAAGTCTCTTACCCATCCATTTGCTTTCAAAGGCAGTCCTCATTTAGTAACCACAGCTGGGAAAAGCAGCTCAGTCCTCAAGTGAAGCAGTCACGAAGCGAGCCCACTCCAGTTCGACTTTTCCTTGCCTCAGCTTCACAAATCTGGGAAGGCCATCCCTGTGAGGAAGGGCCACAAAATTACTTTTTCATCACCGTTGCCACTGCGAATGGTCACTAAAAAAGGCAGTCGCTAAACGAGGACTGCCTGTACAGGCATTACGATTGCAGTTATTGTCTTGATTTTTTTTTTACCTGCCCTTCATAGATGCCCTTCATAGATGCTCAGATAAAACACAGCATTTTTTTTGTTTTGCTTCGATTGCAGCTGCCCTCAGCAAACTAGTTCATCCTCTGCCGATTCCTCAGCACTGGGAGCGTTGAGTCCCAGAGGCAAGGGGGGGGTTCTCCAGAAATGAGGGCAAGGGGGTCCTCTTGGACCTGGGGAGGAGACACCCCAAAGGGGGGTGCCTCCAGGCCCAGCTTTGGATGCCCACAGCAATAGGAGAGAAGGAGCCAACAAAGCCCAATTGGGCAGAACCTCAGAAAGCAGGATAGGGGGTGGGGTGGGGAGAGGAGAGGAGGGAGCTGATCTACCAAGGGGAAGGGTCTCCCTACAGATAGGTTTGGCAGAAATACCACTTCCAGCAACCAGGATGGCTTCTGGGGGTGGAAAATGTGTCTGTGGCCCGGGGAGACCCCCCATTCAAGGCTGCTTTTTGATGAATCCTTTTCTCTGAGGCTGATTTGGGGTGAGGGCCATACCAATCCCACCTGGAGTCTCCAGAAGACACCCATCAACGGTGCTACAGGATAGACCTCCCCCCTCCAAGCCACAGGGCTGGAGACCCTGCCTGAAGCCCCCCAGTGAAGATCAGAGAGGCAGCAAGAGAAGAGACCCCCTCCCCTTATTGGGGGTTGCACGTGGGGAGATCTCCCCCAAACCTCCAACTTCTGAAGCCAGGAATCCTGTAAGGAAAACATGGCCGCTGTGAGCAAGGAACAGCAGCGCACCGATGCCACAAAGGGGAGAGACCTTTGCAACATTTTGATGATGAGCGAAATGATTAGGCAATAAGAATAAGGAGGGGGCAGCTGCATTCAAGGAAGTGGGCGAAAAGGGCCTGCCATGCAGCCAGCCCTGTCCCCCCCCAATCAAAAGGCAGGGGATGCAGACCAAACCCTTTGCAGGAATAGTCACAGCTTACTGTAGGGATCAAACCAATCAAACCGGTCAGTCCTAGAGGAAATCAACCCCAACTGCTCTTTAGAAGTTGAAACTCAAGTCCTTTGGCCACCTAATGAGAAGGAAGGACTCCCTGGAGAAGAGCCTGATGCTGGGAAAGATGGAGGGCAAGAGAAGAAGGGGACGACAGAGAATGAGATGGCTGGATGGAGTCCCTGAAGCAGCAGGCGTGAGCTTAAATGGACTCCAGAAGATGGTAGAGGACAGGAAGGCCTGGAGGAATGTTGTCCATGGGGTCGCAATGGGTCGGACACGACTTCGCAACTAACAACAATTGTAGGGAGAATAAAACCCATTTCCGCTGACCCATAAGCCGAAGGGGCAAAAAATCTTGTTGCAGACAAATAGTTACAATGTAACTAAAAAAATGGCTAAAAGCCCGCTGGGCCAAAATAAAGAACCGAAACCCATCAACGTGATAAAGGAAATGAAAAAGAGACAAAAAGCATCCATGCTGATACTTCCCTTCACCCACAAAAGGCATAGCTAGACAACATATATATATATATATATATATATATATATATATATATATATATATATACACAACAAAGGAAGAAGTCTGCAGTTGTGGAAAAGAAGGATGTTGTTGTTTCCTGGCCAAAGGTGACGCCCCAGAATGAGCACGTTCACACCCACCTCATGCACAAACCATGACAGGCACAACCTTAAACACAAAGAACCAATTCCCCTTTAAAACCTTGTTCCAAGTCATGGATCTGGCCCTGGATCCCTCTCCAGACCCGAGTTCGGAGGAGGAGGGTGAGTTTGAGTCAGCAGAAGAAAGTATGGAGCCAAAGGATGATCAGGATCAGAGTCCAGAGAGTGCTAGCCTGACGGACAGCCTCAACTGGGTCCATTGGATGAGCGACAGGCTGATGCTGAGCGAGGCGAGCTGCAACTGCAGCATGTTGGCCAGGAGGATCCAGGCAAGGACCGGGAGCATCTACCACCCGTTAGCAGTGAGGAGGAACTGGAGCTCACACCGCCTCCTGATCCAAGGATACGTACAACAGACAGGAGGCAGGCACGTCGTCAGTCAGCTAGACTATACGCGAGGAGGCAACTTCACCTCTCATGAAGGGCTACATCAGCACTGTCTACTTAATCCTGCTCTGAGGACTTGACTGTTGCTGGAGCAACATGCCCAGTTCCTTGCCTTGTCTGCTCATGCTGTGTATCCTGACCTGTTTGACTCGTGGCCTGGTTTCCTGGGTTTTGTGCGTGCCTATTGGACTCAGCTACCCAGTGACTCTTGCCGTACAGAGCATGGAATCTGGACCTACACAACAGGTGTGCTTTCTGAGGACCTGTTTTATTTGGGGGGGGGGGGTGTTGAATAAAAACCTGTAGAATTCTTGCTGTATATCTGTGTGTTTGTGTGTGTGTTTGTTTGTGTAGCAGGGCAACACAGCACTTTATCCTCTGTGGCCGATCCCCAAGAGTGAACCCCTTTGCTTTTGAGAGTAAACGGATCCCTTCCTCCCCATCACCAATCTGCTTTGCGTCTTATTTGCGACACCCCGGTTCGGAAAAGGGACCCGGAAAATTCTTTTTAACACATTGATGAATTAATCACTTCTCACCCCTGTGTTTTTTCTAAAAAAGCTGTTAAAAACTGCAGAAAATAATGAATAATTAATTTAAATGCCGGTTTAAAGTTGCAGAAATCTAGCACGAGGTCCTGCAGAAATAAAGAAAATAATTGAAGATGGGGTTTCTGCAGGATACAGGATACAGATAACCCCCCCCCTCCCCCTGCATCCAGCTGTTTCCTTTTACGTCTTGTGTCAATGATTTTATTCTGCTTATATTGTGATTTCATTGGGTGTATATTGATACTTGATGATTTTAATGTTTTTATGTTGTTCGCCTCCCCATCTGGAAACGAGATGGGTGGCAAATACATTTCATAATAAATAAATGTTACAATGAACCCCACCAAAGATACAGATGACCCCAGTTCAAAGTTGACCACATGTGGGGCCTTCAGCAACCACCCCCCCATTTAGACCCAGTAGCAGTGTCCCACAGTCATGTGACCACATTTTACCATGTTTTTTTTTTTTGCTAAAAACAACCATTAGATTCCAGTTTTTGGCAAAATAGGTCCACAGTGGATCACCGCTCTGCTTAATGTGGTGTTCGCTTTATGACTGTGGCAGTCACTTCACTTAATGACACGATGTTCACTTAACGACAGCCCCCCCAAAACAGTCATAAAAACAGATCTGGTCACATGGTGACTGACTTGGTGCCTGTCACAACTTATAACCATCACAGGCAGGCTCCACTAGAGCTGGACACAAAGGCAGATGCACAGACATCCTGAACGCTGCACAACAAAATTACCGCACTCTTTGGTGACCATCACAGTCATGAAAAACTGAAAAGAGGCACACACACACACACACACACACACACACACACACCACTGGCAATGACAAGAAAGACAGCTTGAAGTCTTTTGAGCTAGATAGCTCCATTCACAGGGCACCCATCACTTCCTGGATCCTGGAGTGTGGACTGACGCGAGGGTTGGAGATGGTGGGTGCAGATCTCACATTGGGAAGTAGAGAGTGGGGGCCATAGCAGAGAAGGCACTTCTCATGAAACCCCCTCCCCAGCCAAACTTCCTTGACCGATGAAGTCCACAGCATGTCCTTCTCACAACATGATTGGAGCAAGCCAACCCCATTGGGGAAAGACAACTTCCAGGGTAGCCTGAAGCCCTGCCATAAAAGCCACCATTGTGTGTGTTTCTAATAAAAGACAAGTTACATTCAACAAACTGCCGTGGTTACCCCTGAAAACTTCCAGAGAAATATCCAACTATTGACCCCCTGCTTTATCCTTAACCCCCCCCCCCAACTGCTGGGAGGTCCCTAAGTTGAAGACCCTGACAGGTGGTGGAAGAGCTGGCCATGATTCCTGGATCCTCACTCTGGGATCTTTAATAAATAGTAATTGCTTAGTAATTTCTTCTGCTCTTGGGAATATAGGTGTTCTAAAGCAGTGGTTCTTAACCGGGGTGATATCACCCCCCAGGGGGTGATTTTGTTTTTCAGGGGGGCGATGGAATGAAAAGGGGCGACACGGGGGCAAAGGAACGAAAAGGGGGCGATATGGGGGCAATGGAGCGAGAGGTTTTGGGGACACTTTTGAGACTTTTTCGTACAGTGAATCGCTGTACATCTGATGGAGGGGGGAGCGCTTCTTTTGAAACATCGCATGCTGAGTGTAAAGCATTTTGTATTGTACTTTTTTAGCGTGCACTCCAGTTCGATGTTATATTTTCTTTGTGTCTTTTTAATCCTTTTTACCGTGTGTGTGACTATATATACTTTCCTCGAATCTTAATTTAGTTTCAGAGTTTTCGTCTTGAAATTCTTAGTTGCTGCATTGAGGTTTGTTCTTATGCCCTTTTTATATTTCTTTTTGCGTCTTAACTTTCACTTGTAATTCAATCACTAAATGTTACTGTTTTTCTTTTTGGGCATTTCACTTTCTTGCAATTGAATTTTGTTTTCAATGGTCATTACATTTAAGTGTCTTGAACAAATAAGATAATAAAATACATGTATCACGAATAAAGTGACGGGTGGCATCAAAATTTTTCACACAGTTGAGATATGGGAAAAAGACTGGAAATAAATTATTTGCATCGATATATCCTAATGACAATTTTAAAGAAAACAAAAAAAGTGTTTGCATAAATCGAAGAATTATTTCCTATGTGGTGATTGAGAGGTATGTGGGGGGAGGGGGGTGATGACAACTTCCTCATTGGCTCAAGGGGGCGATTCGTTCAAAAAGGTGAAGAACCACTGTTCTAAAGTACAGTAAGTCCTCTCTCCTCTCCGCTAAAATTTATTTTGTATTGTATCTTATGTGTTTAAATACTCCTATTTAGTATCTTATGGCTATCACTGAGTGTTGTATGTTATGGTTTATGATGATGGTGTTTTATGATTGTGATCATGATTTATCTCTTGTTGCTTGTGTGTATGCTAAAAGCTTTTGCACCAGAAACAAAGTCCTCGTGTGTGTTCAATTGCACTTGGCCAATAAAGAATTCTACTCTACTCTACTCTACTCTACTCTACTCTACTCTACTCTACTCTACTCTACTCTACTCTACCCTACCCTACCCTACCCTACTCTATCCTACCTCTGATAGCCAGTTTAATTTATCTTTATATGCTTACTCTCCAGAATTATAGCATTCATTTCATTGTCTTTTGGTGTTTGTTTCTCTTATACTTTTCCCATTGTTCTTTGCTGCAGAAATTCTGCTGACATTGTCTTCCCTCTCATAGCCATAATTATTATTGAACTGCATTACAACAAAATGCACACAGGTGTCACTTTCACCTTGTACAAATAATTTCTTCATAAATCCCATTTTGGGGAATAGCGAGATTCAAGGTAATGAATATCTCTCCATTAAAATTCATTCTGCAGTGTTTAAAGGTCTGGGGGACAGTTTAATTTATATTTATATGCTTAGTCTTCAGATCGCCTGCCATAATGTCCTCATAACCATAGCTGTTATTTGAAATGCATTACACAAAAAAATGCAAAAGTGTCATGTCAGATATGGACTAACCTTATAAATAATTTCTTAATAAATCCCATTCTTGGGAATAGAGGAGTTCAGAAGTAACTAATATCTCTCTGTCAGATTTCATTCTGCAGTGTTTAAAGGTCTGTTGGACAGTTTAATTTATGTTTATATGCTTAATCTTCGCATCGCCTACCATAATCTCCTCATAGCCACAGCTATTATCTGAACAGCATTATAAAAATATACGAACGTCAAACATGGACTAGTTTTATGGAAAATCCCGTTCCTTTTCCACAAAGATATCCTTAGTGACTTTATAAGTTTTTCTAAGTTTTAAAGCCTGGCATTTGGCTAGATTGAACTACATAAATTTACGTTTTTATTAAAAGTTTTTAATCTTTTTAATTTAAATTTAATTCCTGCATTTCTGTCTTGAGACAAAAACAAGTTTTGAAATTGGGATCCGATGGGGAGAATCACTGAATAATGTTAAAATAAAAAAGGTCAAAGTTTATTTTGCCATTTCATCTAAGGTGTCATGGCAACAACATTTGAATAAATGGAATTGGCATACAATTTGTATATTTGTTCCATTTATCACTCGGCAAAGTAGAACTTTCTTCCCTTTCTTCAAAGACAATGCAAATGATGGAAGGACCCATCAGGCACAGCCTGTCAGCCAACGAGGTCCTCAGAATGATGCTGGGGGACCCGTCCAAGCCCAAAGGGAAGGGGAACTACTGGACGGTACACGTGGACCCCGTTGTCCTAGAAGCCCTGAAGCTGCAAAAAACTAACCATCTCTCTTATTCTGTTTCTCTCTCAGCTGTTAGTCTATGTTGTTGTTTTTTTATGTGTACACTTCATAAAATATGATTTATGATTATAGGCCGCCCAGGGTAATCCTGCAGTAAGATGGGCCACCAGTAAATTTTATAAATAAATAACAATAAATAAAATATAATAAAATTATTTCAAGTGTGTCCTCTTGTCAAACATGGAGCAGCCTAATGGAAAACCCACTTTATTTTGTCCACAAATGTATCCTGGCTTTATAAGTTATCAAGTTGGGATGCCAAGGGGAAAAAAAAATCACTGGATAATCTTAAAAAAATATATTATTTTAGCACTTTACCTACAGTAGAAACATTTGAGTAAATGGAACAGACATACAATTTGTCTACTCATTCTGTTTACTGTAGCTATTCAAAGCCCATAACTACTGGCAAAGGAAAGCAATAATTCAATTTTGGGAATAAACTTATGTAGTAAGAGACTTTAATTGGAGAACCACTTCATTTTCCATGAAGACATCCAGTCTTTATACATTATGAAGTTGGGACGCCAAGGGGGAAAAATCATTGGATAATGTTAATTTTTTTTATTTTAGCACTTTACCTACAGCAGCAACATTTGAGTAAATGGAACGGGTGTAGGATTTGTATACTCATCCTGTTTACTGTAGCTATTCAAAGCCTCTAACTACAGGCAGATCAAAGTAATAATTTGATTTTGGGGAATAAATTTACGGTATGTAATAAGACAAAATTTAATTCTTGGCCTTGTGCAAACTTGGAACAAAGCTCTCAACCTCCATGTTTCTGTTAAAATGGACTCCAGATGTTGGGATTCTGATGTCCATCTTGCAGCACACCTGCTATCACAGACTTCAAGTCATGCTCTAAATGCCAAAAGGTTATAGGGAGATACGTATAATTATGACAAAGGTTTCTATTGCGGGAAGAATTTTAATAATTGTGGAAAGAATTTTGATTCAGGTTAGATTTATGGCTACACCTATTTATTGCTACTGTCTCTGATCCTCCTTTGGATCTGTAACCAGCAAGAAACCAAAAACTAGAAAACTATGTTGCGTTAGCCCAGTGTTTCTCAACCTTGACAATTTTAAGGCATGTGGACTTCAACTCCCAGAATTCCACAGCCAGCATTGCTGGCTGTGGAATTCTGGGAGTTGAAGTCCACATGCCTTAAAATTGTCAAGGTTGAGAAACACTGCTTTAGCCTGTGTAAATAACAGCAGAGAGGGAAAATCCTTTCAGATTTTCCAGAGTTTTTCTGGGTACACAAAGGTGGTGCCCAAAGTCAGCACATAGGCACGCATTGGAGAAAAGATCCGTAATCTTCATAAAAACCCAATAAAATATTTCGCCACTGGAGCTAAACGTCCACCAAGTTAAACATTACGAAGGGCACATTCACACACACCTCGCAAATGACCAGCTTTCCTATAAATATTGCCATCCTCTCCCTCTCCGATTGTAGCTAGGTCTAGTGCTGCTTCTGTACTCTCAAATCTCCTCTTCAAGCCACTGTCATTCTTACCCAGTCCTGATTCGGACCAGAATTCTTCTAATTCTATAAGGCACAAATTTGTGCACTACATAAAATGGCACACAGGAAAGCAAAGTTAAAAACAACCCATGTTCCGGATCACGCTTACTCAAACCATAATCCAATTTCTTGAACTTGAAACAAGACACTTGAGTCGGAAACAAAACTTTTTGTGAATACATGCCGGCAAGTGAGGGGTGGATCTACCATGGTTTCCCTTGGGGCTGCTTCTGGAGGCGTGTTGTGATTCCGTGCCAGGCTGTGCTCCCAACAGCGGAGTCGGAGGAATCTGAGGAGGAGGTGGAGAAGGCATTTGAAGGGCCATCAGGGGCAGAGGGAGGCTCTGATGAATTACAGGACTCACAGTTGGATGCAGAGCCTGGGCCCTCCAGTCGTGTTTCTGATGAAGCTCAGCTGTGTGAGGAGCATGAGTCAAACTTGGAAGAATCACAACAGATGGACTTGCTAATTGACGCACGCAGACGGCATCAATTGGCAAGAGTAAAAGAACAGAGGTCAATGAGGCACCTCCAAAGTAAGAAGAAACGGCAATGAGAGGCACGGCCTTGGGACTGCTAAATAAAGGGAGGAGGTGTGGGTGGTACTGGTTGCTGAAGGCAACCGTTTGAAAACTGCGTTTTGGAATCTTGGTCTGTGACTTCTCTTGTGACTTCTCGTTTGTTTTTCATCGTGCTCTTTTGGACTTGAGTTTTGCTGTATTGGACAGGTTTGTCAACAATATTAAAAGGGGGTTTTGTTTTTGTTTGCAAGTCTCCAGCCTATTGTAGTAGCAGGGGTTTTGTCCTTGTGCAGTTAACAAGGACGGCAATAGGCTGGGATAGAACAAGGCGTGCCTAGATGCTTTGACCTCTCCTTAATCTCAATCTTCAACAAGAGACCTGCTAGCCCTCACCTTGGCAAAAAACCGCTTTATTCAAAGTCCGGTTGAATACAAAATGTTTCCCCAAACTTTCTTTGCAAGTCAATTATGGGGAAAGACATCATGGAAGGTGGATGAAAGGACCCACATGACTCTAAGGGTCCCTTTCATGCAGCCACGTCCAGACCAAAGGGAAGGATGGAGCTGGATGCCTTGGACACCTCCCAGAACTGCACCTGTTTGTGAATACGTTTTGTAAATATCTTAAGATGTTGCACAATGACTAGGTTACCCCTTTGTAGGTCCGTTTGCAGAACTAAAATCAAGACTCTCGGCCCCAATATTATTGTTTTACATGTATTAAGGCGGAATTGATTGTCTTCCTTATCCCTTGGGGGCATCGGGGGGGGGGGTTCTGATCAACTCCAAAGTGAACAGAAGAAACCCCCCCAAAAAAGTTGAAAGAAAAAGAAGACAAGAAAGAAAAGAAGAAAAAGCAGCTTCTTTCAGAAAGCACCTGGCGTGATAAGAGCTTTAGCAGACGCCAGAAAGGGTAACAGCCCTGGGGCAGAAGCACCTGCCCTATAGAACAGCTCCCCTTAGAGATCCAGAAGGCCCCCCACCGCAGGGCCACAAAGATACAGCATTCCCCCCCTTCAGGATTGAGTTAAGCCCACCAGCTGTGCACCAGCTGTGCAATTGTTTGGGTTGCCTGCTCAGAGTAGGTTGCTTTTGAACCCGGCAGTCCGAGGAAGAATTATTTGCATGATTCAATATATCTGTGCAGGTTTGACTGTGGCAAGATGCCCGTGCTTAGATTGTGTCCATGTACATCTTTTGCGTAAAAGAATGAAGCTCATGTTTCTGGCATGGAATCAAGGATTCCTTTACTGTAAACTAACAAAACTGAAAGGTGAATGAGAAATTCTTTGCGGAGCGTGTGCCGTTCGGTTGTGGCTGCAGCCCCTCTGAGGTTCCAGACAGGATGGTGCCCCTGGCAAGGAAGGATTTCCTTGAAGCCCAGATAAATTCCCAGCTATTGAGTCCAACTTCATCCTTAATCCCACCCCAAAAATGCCACTTCTGAGCTGACAAGCCCGACAGCTGAGGGAACTGGCTACTATTCACCAGTTGCGGCCTTATTTGGACCGGGAGGCTCTACTCACGATTACTCAGCGGCTTTCGATACCATCGACCATGGTATCCTTCTGCGTCGTCTCGGAGAGGTGGGGGTGGGCGGCACCGTATTGCGGTGGTTCTCCTCCTACCTTCTGACAGGTCGCAGTCGGTGTTGGCGGGCAGACAGAGATTGACCCCTAGGCGCCTCGATTATGGGGTGCCTCAGGGCTCGGTCCTGTCCCCCCTCCTTTTTAACATCTACATGAAACCGTTGGGTGAGATCATTCGGCAACACGGGGTGAGGTATCATCAGTACGCGGATGATACCCAGTTGTATATCTCCACCCCGTGTCCTTTCAGTGAAGCAGTCGACGTGATGTGCTGGTGCCTGGAAGATGTGAGGGTCTGGATGGGGGTGAACAGGCTTAGACTCAACCCTGACAAGACCAAGTGGCTCTGGGTCTTGCCTCCCAAAGGTCAACTGGATGGTCCATCATTAGTCCTGGGGGGGCAAATTTACCTCCCTCAGTGCAGGCACGCAACTTGGGTGTCCTCCTGGACTCACAGCTAAATTTGGAACAACATCTATCGGCTGTGGCCAGGGGGACCTTTGCCCAGGTTCGTCTGGTGCACCAGTTGCGGCCTTATTTGGACCAGGAGGCTTTACTCACAGTCACACATGCCCTTGTCACCTCAAGACTGAATTACTGTATCGCGCTCTACATGGGGCTACCCTTGAAGAGCGTTCGGAGGCTGCAGTTGGTTCAGAATGCAGCCGCGAGAGCGATTGTGGGTACACCAAGGTACACCCACGTGTCATCTATCCTCCGCGAGCTGCACTGGCTTCCTGTGGGTCTCTGGACACAATTCAAGGTGTTGGTTGTCACCTTTAAAGCCCTTCATGGCTTAGGACCAGGTTACTTACAGGACCGCATACTGCTGCACAGTTCCCAGCGACCGGTGAGGTCCCACAGATTGGGCCTCCTTCAGGTCCCGTCGGCCAGACAATGTCGGCTGGCGGGCCCTTGGGGAAGGGCCTTTTCTGTGGAAATCAACTTCCCCCTGAGATTCAAACTACTCCCACCTTGCCGGCCTTCAAGAAAGCTATTAAAACTCCTGTTCCAGCAGGCCTGGGGTTGATGTCCCCGGGGGGGGGGATTCAATTGGGACATGCTGTATGAATGTATTCATTTTTAATTGTTATACTTGTTGTTTTAGTTTTGTATGCCGCCCTGAGTCCCTAGGGATTGGGCGGCATATAAATTTTACTAATAAATAAATAAATAAATAAATAAATAAATAAATAAATATTCCAGGATCCTAATTCTAGGATCCCCAATAAAATAATAATTTCTTAATAAATCCTATTCTTGGGAATAAAGGAGTTCAGGAGTAGCCCATGTGTCTCCACCGAAATTCATTCTGTAGTTTAAAGCCCTGATGGCCACTTTAATTTAGTTTTACATGCTTAATTCCACTGTCTCCCTCTCCATTGCCTCACAGCCATAACTGTAATTGAACTGCATTACAAAAAAAAAAAATGCACATGAGTTTCAGGTCAGACATGGACTAGTAAATAATCATTTCTGAATAAATCCCATTTTAGGGCTTTATGGGAGGGCTCAGAAGTAACTGATCTCTCGCCATCAAAATTCATTCTGTAATCTTTAAAACTCTGATTTCCAGTTTATCCCAAACAGCAACTGGACATTCTTTGTTTTTCCTTGAATGTGTTTCACTCCTCATCCAAAGAAGCTTCCTCGGTTCTGATTGGATGGTGGGAGACGGATCATATTTCTTTGCAGTCACCTGGTCGTTAGTACTATTTCTAAGACTCATTGCAGCCAGCTGGAGGTGTATCTGTGCCCTCCAAGTCTTTTTGGAGCTGCTGAAAGGACCATGTTGTCAGTGGGAGATGGGTAGTGTTGTATCTCCCCCCCCATTGAGATAGGACTGTTCAATCTTAACACAGATGGACTCTTTTACTCCCCTTTCAAACCAGAGGTCCTCTCTCTCCAGAATGTCGACTTTGCTATCTTCAAAAGATTTCCAGTTTACTTTATGTTTATAGGCTTAATCTCCATATATCTGCCATACTGTCCTGATAGCCATAGTTAGAGTTGCTGAACTGGTCAGCAGCGAATGGACCGGCAGGGTACTGTTATTAGTGCGGCAAAAAGGAATAGCCCCCATGAACAAAGGGGGAGGGATGTCGGATTGGATGATGAACAAACTGGGATGGTGTATGTGGAAGGAGATAAGAGGGTGGATATTGCGGAACCGGGTGAAACATCTAGGTTACGGTCATTAAGGGTGAGGAAGATCGATCGCAACTCAGTCGAGACACACAAAGGGGCCAGAAGAAAATTGAATGATCCGCACCCCCCCACCTAGCAAAGAGAGTTATGTATGTGGAGGTGGGGGAATAGAAATGATTATCGCTAGAAAAAGAGGTGAAAGGATCCTATCTAGCCCCAGGATTAACGATGGAGGTGCGCACGGTGGGGTACGGAGAGGGGATAGGAAAGAACCACATGCTGACGTGAGAGATGCATTCGGAACTCAACACAATTCAAGGTGTTGGTTGTCACCTTTAAAGCCCTTCATGGCTTAGGACCAGGTTACTTACAGGACCGCATACTGCCGCATAGTTCCCAGAGACCGGTGAGGTCCCACAGATTGGGCCTCCTTCAGGTCCCGTCAGCCAGACAATGTCGGCTGGCGGGCCCTCGGGGAAGGGTCTTTTCTGTGGTGGCTCCGACGTGGTGCAATCAACTCCCCCCCCGAGATTCGAACTACTCCCACCTTGCCGGCCTTCAAGAAAGCTATTAAAACTCTCCTGTTCCGGCAGGCCTGGGGTTGATGTCCCCGGGGGGGGGGGCGGGATTCGATTGGGACATGCTGTGTGAATGTATTCATTTTTAATTGTTGTACTTGTTTTAATTTTGTATGCCGCCCTGAGTCCCTAGGGATTGGGCGGCATATAAATTTTATTAATAAATAAATGCAGTCAGCTGGGACCGGTTACACAATCTAGAAGCCGGATGCAGGCAATTAGAGAATGTATATAAGGCTTCTCCCAACGACCGCTTTTTTAAACCCTGACGATGTCGGGAGCACCCGACGAAAGCTAGTTTTGGTTTATTAAATATTTTTCTATTTATTCTCTTGGTGATCATTATTTATTCGTTTTTATAGTTGCTGAACTGTATTTACAAAAAAAAAATGCACACAATTTTCATTTCAAACCTGTGTGCAACAGTGAACGCTGACTTCTAAAATGTATAATCATTGGTTAAAATTGGAAACAGAAGACAAACTAGTTAAAAATTGTATAATGAGCTGGGCAAAAAAAAAAATATTTCAATACAACATCCCAATCGATCCATGGGAAAATGTGTGGATAAAGAGGGCAAAGACCCAGCTGACAGAGGGGCAGCATCCACACGGCGACCTCTTCTGAAGGGTTACCCTTTATCATCGTACTTTTAATCCCTTGTTTTAACTACCATCCCCTTGTGCTATCTTATCCGAGACTCAACACTAGGAAAGAGCTGGGAAAGAGTTGAATACATAGAAGAAAGAATTGCAAACTTATAAACACAAATGGGGACTTCAGCCAACAAATTAAAAGACGCTTGCTCCTGGGGAGGAAAGCTATGGCAAATCTAGACAGCATGCTAAAAAGCAGAGACATCATCCTGCCAACAAAAGTCCATATAATCAAGGCCATGGTTTTCCCAGTTGCAACATATGGCTGTGAACGTTGGACTGAGCGCCAAAGAATGGAGGCCTTTGAACTCTGGTGCTGGAGAAGACTCCTGCGAGTCCCCTGGACTGCAAGGCAATCCAACCAGTCAGTCCTAGAGGAGATCAACCCCGACTGCTCTTTAGAAGGCCAGATCCTGAAGTTGAAACTCAAGTACTTTGGTCACCTAATGAGAAGAAGGAAGGACTCCCTGGAGAAGAGCCTCATGCTGGGAAAGATGAAGGGCAGTAGAAGAAGGGGACGGCAGAGGATGAGGTGGCTGGATGAGTCACTGAAGCAGGAGGCAGGAGCTTCAATGGACTCCAGAAGATGGTAGAGGACAGGAAGGCCTAGAGGAACATTGTCCATGGGGGTCGCAATGGGTCGGACACAACTTTGCAACTAACAAAACATCTGAAAGTTAAGAGTTACCTAATGAGCAGACAGCCAACTCGTGTCAAGTGTTTCTTCTCCGACAAATCCCCTCCCTGGACATGATGCTTTAAGAGTCAGATTTGCAAGGAGAAGTCAAAAGTCAACAATTCATATGTCTACAAAGGTTCTCAATCTTCTCCAGAGAGATCCCACTAGCAGTTATAAGAAAAGGCTTGTTAATCTCCTGCAACAACTACTGAGGGACAAAGCCATTGACAAGTCGACCCTCTTTACCCTGGGGAAGCCACTCCATGCATATTTGCGAGACTGCCTACTACCTCATAGTTCCCTTCGTCTGGTTAGATCCCACAGGCTGGGCCTCCTTCAGGTCCCGTCGGCCAAGCAGTGCCATTTGGCGGGGCCGCGGGGGAGGGCTTTCTCTGTCATGGCGCCCACGTCTTGGAACCAGCTCCCCCCGCAGATTAGGACTGCTCCCACCCTGTTGGTTTTCCGCAAGCTGCTTAAGACCTGGCTTTTCCGGCAGGCCTGGGCTTTATAAAATCTGACCCCTGGATGACTGTTCTTGTACTGTTTGTTTTGTCATGTTTCATGGTGTTTTTATTGTTAGCCGCCCAGAGTCCTGCGGGAGTGGGGCGGCCTATAAATTTTAATAAATAAATAAATAATAAATAATATGGACTCCCCAAAATCCACAAAAGAGGGAACTCCACTCAGACCCATGGTCAGCAGCATCCACTTGGTCACTGACAAAGTTGCGAAACATCTAACCACCTTATTAGCTTCTCTGGTCAGTATCACCACCCATCCCATCAAAATTCACAGGACTTCGCCAGCAAGGTTTGGAAACTAAAACTGGATCTGGAGGAGACTATGTTTTTTCTATGATGTGAGAATGATTTTCGCCTACATTCCACCAACCGAAGCTGCCACGCTAGTGAAAAAAAATGACGGCTACAAGACAGCAGGTTAAGTGACAGAACACACCCCAGGCCAGACCACTTTTGTGCCTTGCTGGACTTCTGACTGGACCGCTACCTATTTTAAATACAATGAAGGTTTCTATGGACAAAAATATAGCTGTTCCATGGTTCACCTGTGTCCCCCATTGTAGCCAAATTCACCAAACTCTGTGGACAGATACACCAAGTTCTCATGGGAAGATGTTCAGGAATGTTGCCTAGCCTTCTTGGACTGTGCAAATGAAGGAAGGCAGAAGGCTTAACACTGAAGTTTACAGAATCCACACACACAGATCAGTATTTACATTTTGATTTTCGCCACCCACCGGAGCACAAAGCGGGAGAGATCAAAACCCTATGCTCCTGGGCTGAAGGCCTACCAACGAGCGAAGATGGAAAAGAACGCTAAAACACATCGAGGAAGCCCTCAAAACCTATGGCTATCCCAAATGGGTCTTCATCAAATCCCCAAATAGACTGGATTTGGACTTTGTTAAAAGGGCTTTATATGTTTTTAATATTAAAGATGGTATAATGAGAAAAGAACTGAAATGTGGGAAATGATGGAATTAATTATGGGAGGTTTGGAGAAACAGTGAAAAACAATAGAATATTGGTGAGAAAGAGAAGAATTTATTTTTGGAGTTAATAACGCTTAAATAAAAAAACAGCTGGGGCACCTGAATAGTAAATGAATATGTTAGTTTAAGATGAAATATTTGCAAAATTAAGAAAGCATAATACAGGATCTTTGGGATGGATAATGAGTTTGTAAACTTTTATGGATTAATGAAATTTATATAGAGTGATATATTCAATGAAAATTTGTTTTAGAAATGTTTTAATGAGCTTATAACAATATAAATAGATAGAGAATATTAGTTGATTTTTAATTATATAACTTGGATGAAATGTTATATTAGTGAATGAATTGGTTTTATTTATTTATTTATTTATGAGACTTATATACCGCTTTAAGTGCAAGCACTCTCTAAGCGGTGTACACCAGTAAGCAATGTATATATATATATATATTTACATTGCCCCCAACAATCTGGGTCCTCATTTTACCTACCCCGGAAGGATGGAAGGCTGAGTCAACCTTGAGCCGGTGAGATTTGAACCACTGACCTGCTGAACACAGTCAGCTAAAGTGGCCTGCAGTACTGCACTCTAACTGCTGCGCCACCTCGGCTCAGCAGTTTTAGAAAGATATTGACTTGATTATAATGTTTTTAAATAAATGGAGAGTTCATTAAGTTTAAATGTGTGAAGAAATATAGGTTTCTATAGATTAAATTTTTTATTGATTAATACAGTTGATGGTTAGACATAGTAATAAATGAATTCATCTGAAAATGTATTAATTTGATTAATTAAATTTAATTAAATTTCCTGCAACCTTTAAAGGAAGCGGTGGTGAGGCCCCTTCTCAAGAAGCCTTCCCTGGACCCAGCTGTTTTGAGGAATTTTCATCCCGTCTCCAACCTCCCCTTTGTGGGGAAGGTTGTAGAGAAGGTGGTGGCATCTCAACTCTTGTGATCCTTGGATGAAACCAATTATCTGGACCCTTTTCAATCTGGTTTCAGGCCCGGCTACAGCACTGAGACTGCTTTGGTCTCACTGACCGATGACCTCTGGCGAGCCCAGGATAGGGGTCATTCCTCTATCCTGGTGCTTCTTGACCTCTCAGCGGCTTTCGATACCATCGACCATGGTATCCTTCTGC
The DNA here is from genome assembly GCF_016545835.1 of Crotalus tigris. Taxonomy (NCBI): domain Eukaryota; kingdom Metazoa; phylum Chordata; class Lepidosauria; order Squamata; family Viperidae; genus Crotalus; species Crotalus tigris. The sequence goes on along the minus strand of NW_024098284.1, from coordinate 998,914 downwards.
GTCATCTCAGAGAGGTGGGGGTGGGCGGCACCGTATTGCGGTGGTTCTCCTCCTACCTCTCTGACAGGTCGCAGTCGGTGTTGGCGGGTGGACAGAGATTGACCCCTAGGCGCCTCGATCATGGGGTGCCTTAGGGCTCGGTCCTGTCCCCCCTCCTTTTTAACATCTACATGAAACCGCTGGGTGAGATCATTCGGCGACTTGGGGTGAGGTATCATCAGTACGCGGATGATACCCAATTATATATCTCCACCCCGTGTCCTTTCAGTGAAGCAGTCGACGTGATGTGCCGGTGCCTGGAAGATTGAGGGTCTGGATGGGGGTGAACAGGCTTAGACTCAACCCTGACAAGACCGAGTGGCTCTGGGTCTTGCCTCCCAAAGGCCAACTGGATGGTCCATCATTAGTCCTGGGGGGGGGGCAAATTTACCTCCCTCAGTGCAGGCACGCAACTTGGGTGTCCTCCTGGACTCACAGCTAAATCTGGAACAACATCTAGCGGCTGTGGCCAGGGGGACCTTTGCACAGGTTCGCCTAGTGCACCAGTTGCGGCCTTATTTGGACCGGGAGGCTTTACTCACAGTCACTCATGCCCTTGTCACCTCAAGACTGGATTACTGTAATGCGCTCTATATGGGGCTACCCTTGAAGAGCGTTCGGAGGCTACAGTTGGTTCAGAACGCAGCCGAGAGAGCGATTGTGGGTGTGCCAAGGTACGCCCACATTCACCTATCCTCCGCGAGCTGCACTGGCTTCCTGTGGGTCTCCGGATGCAATTCAAGGTGTTGGTTATCACCTTTAAAGCCCTTCATGGCATAGGGCCAGGTTACTTACAGGACCGCATTCTGCCGCACAGCTCCCAGAGACCGGTGAGGTCCCATAGATTGGGCCTCCTTCAGGTCCCGTTGGCCAGACAATGTTGGCTGGCGGGCCCTCGGGGAAGGGCCTTTTCTGTGGTGGCTCCGACCTGGTGGAATCAACTTCCCCCCGAGGTTCGAACTACTCCCACCCTGCTGGCCTTTAAGAAGGCCGTTAAAACCCTCCTGTTCCGGCAGGCCTGGGGTTGATGTCCCCGGGGGGCCGGGATATGATCGGACTCACGGTATGACTGCTTTATTTTATTGTTTTATCATTGTTTTAACTTTGTACGCTGCCCTGAGTCCTTTGGGATTGGGCGGCATATAAACACTGAAAATAAATAAATAAAATAAATAAAATAATATTCTATATAGATAGAGAGGCAAATTTTTAAGAAATAATGTGTATATATTTACTATGTTATTGTTTGTTTTTTAAAAAAATTGATCACCATGTTTCCACGTGGGTTCTTAAGCTCTGTTGGTGTAAAATGGAAAACTAATAAAAATTGTTTTTTGGGGGAGGGGAAATCCCCAAATATACCCAGCAGGAGCTCCTCCATAAGAGACAAAGAAGAGAACAACAAGTGAATCCCTTACCTTGTCATGTCCTATACGTTGCAGGAATATCTGATAAGCTTAGAAGGATTTTTCAGCCAACACGATAATATATATACACTTTAAACCCACAACCACACTAAGGCAGAAGCTTGTCTGTCCCGAGGATAAAACACCCCGACTCAAACTGAGCAATGTGGTATATGCAGCACAATGCAGTGGGGCGTGTACAGGTCTGTACCTTGGAGAAACAGAACAATCACTTCACAAACACAGAGCACAACATAGGAGGACAAACCCATCAGGACAGGCTCCAGCTGTCCATCTGCATTTCACTTTTCTGAAGACGGCAAAGTCCACATTTTGGACAGGAAGGACCGCTGGTTTGGAACAGGGGTCAAAGAGGTCATCTATATTTAGCATTTCCCACCCACAAGTTTAGCCAAAATGGGCCCAAATCTCTCATCCATAAGTTAGAAATGCAAAACAGCAATAGGGACATATTATCATATGTGGTGGGAATGCCCTAAAGCTTGTGACTATTGGAATAAGATAAGAAAATGGTTGAAAGAAATACTAATGTTGGAGATAGAGTTAAAACCTAAACTTTTTTTATTGGGCATAACTACAGAGAAATATGATAAGGGGATAGTTTATTTGATGTTGCACATCTTGATGGCTGCCAGACTGGTGTTTGCACAAAAATGGAAGAACAAAAAAACTCCCACAGAGGAAGAAATACTTTCTTGTGCTGAAATGGACAGGCTTACGATGGAACTGACGGACAAAAGTGGATCTGAATACTTTGAAATCTGGGATAAATTTTACTATTGATGGGAGTCGAGGAGGACTGTTGAAATTATAGATTAGCATCAATGTGGAAATGTACTTAATTTTAGGCTAGCAAATAGAGAAATGAATTAAGTATTGTATAAAAAAACTCATATGTACCTATAGAGCTAAAGAACTAAATGTAAGAAGAGAAATAACTCGATAGAAATGTTTATACTGGAATGTTACCTCATGTCCAGTGTTTTCTTTTTTAACTGTATTGTAAATAAAAAACTTTTTTTTAAAAAAAGAGGTCATCTATGTTAAGACTGAACAGATGTTTTCCCGAGAAGCTCCAAGGGGGGGGGTCCACACCCATTTGTACTATTCAGGTGACCCTGAGGGCACAGATAAACGTCCAAGTGAGGTTTATTATCCACTTAAGAGTACATGTTGTAAGGATGCCAGATCATCGCATCCCTAAACAGCTCTTCTATGGTGAGCTGTCTCAAGGAAAGCGATCGCACGGGGGATAAAAGAAGCGATATAAAGACACGCTGAAAGCATCTCTCAAGTCCCTGGATATTAACACCATCTCTCGGGAACTTCTGGTGCATGATCGACTGACATGGCGCACCTTGGTGTACCAGGGTTGCCAGACATATGAACACAGAAGGACAATCTTGGCACAAGAGAAGCGAGCACTCCACAAAGCCAGAGCTGTAAATGCAGAAGTAACAGTGTCTACATTTCTTTGTTCAGTATGTGGCAGAACATTCTGTGCTAACATCGGTCTTATCAGCCACCTACGGACACATCGTTGATGGCCCATAACCCACAAGATGTCAAGGTCTTCATCAAAAATTGATGGACGAACAACCAAGAGTACTAACCACCAGTATAAATCCATCCATTCCCCCACCATTCAGTTCTTCTTGGATGAGAAGCTAAAGAAACCCAAAAACAAGAAGAAAGTCCAGTTGCCTTTTGCAAAAGCACCTTTTGGTCAACAGCTCATAGATCTCCCCTCTTTAATAGAAGACAATTTCCCCTTCCCCCCCCCCCACACTGCTGCAGTCTCCGGATAATTGCTGCAAATGTAAGACTGAAGTAGGGAGCTTGTATTAAACTTTGGTGGTCCTGTAAATAGAGTTAAACGATATTGAAGGGAAATGAGTAATATAATTTTTAAAAATTGAAACTTAATGTACAATTTAGGCTGGAAACTTTTTTTTTGGGGGGGGGGGTTGTTAGGATTTATGGATAAAATATTGGGAAAAAAACGCCTGGTGTTTTCTTGTTACATACCATAACAGCAGCACCATTTTTATATGCTCCGTGTTGGAAATAGCTTATGATACCCACAACAGAGGAATGGTCAGCCAAGATGACCGAACTAGCAGCCACGGCCAAGTTAACAGCCCTCAAAGGAGAAAAAAATCCATGTGGAAATTTGTATCCAGATTCAGTCACCATTTTAGAATAGAATAGAGCTGGAAGGGACCTTGGAGGTCTTCTAGTCCAGACCCATTTTGTTCCATACAGTATCAACCTTGTAGCCTCTCAAGCTTCCTCTTTCTGCTATGTATCTGAGATGGACAGTGATTAACATTCATATGTATTTATATGTAAGGATGTAGGTATATACATAGGTCACCGGATTGCTAATGAGCCATAGGCACTGCCAAATGCTGTCCAGGGATAAAATGGAGGCCTCGGAACAGCTTAGAAAGGATGACTCCATTGTTATACTGCCGGTGGACAAGGGGAGGGTGACAATGGTTATGGACAGAACGCATCATGTAGACAAAGCGCTGGAATTACTCAAAGACGAAACAGCATATGGGTTTACTTGCAAGGACCTCATGATCACACTCAAAAGCCGTATCAACAAGTTGCTCAATGGTTTCAAATGCAGTAGGAAGATAGGTGATGACTTCCTGAGGAGGATACGCCCGAGTGACTCGGCATTGGCTAGGTTCTATGGATTACCCAAGATTCACAAAGAAGGCATTCCCCTCAGCCCCATTGTCTCGTTCAGGGACACTGCAACCTCGGGCCTGGCTAAGTGGCTTAGTAATCCTATTTGCCACCTCGTCAGTGACAGTACTACCACTGTAAAATCGGCAGAGGAGTTCCTAGGCATGATCAAAACCCTAAGGGTGGAGGAAGATGAGATGATGGTGCCTTTTGACGTCACCTCACTCTTTACCTCCATCCCGCAAGATCTGGTGGTTGCAGTTTTAAAAGACTGCCTGGATAAGGGGATAGGGGACAGCACCAGGACTCCCTACAAACTGAGGATTTGGTGAGGCTAATAGAGGCGGGCCTAAAAACCTACTTCACCTTTCAGGGTGTCACGTTTGAGCAGATTAGAGGAACACCCATGGGGTCCCCTATCTCAAGTGTCATAGCAGAGGCAGTGCTCCAGCAATTAGAACTCGTGGCGATGACCCAATATCAACCCAAGTTTTGGGCCCGTTATGTAGATGAAACGTTTGTAGTCATCAAAAGATGCCAGAAAACTAGCTTTATGGGCATACTAAACTCGGTATACCTGGATATCAAATTTACAGTGGAGGAAGAGAAGCAGGGTTCGTTGGCTTTCCTGGATGTGTTGGTCCACCGCCAACCAGATGGATCCCTGTGTATGAGGGCATACCGTAAACCAACACATATGGATAGAATCCTCCACTATAAAAGCAACCATCCGGTATCCCATAAAGTCAGTTGCATCAGAACGTTGTTCAGATGTGTAAACTCCCACTGCAGTATGGCTGAGGCTAAAATGGAAGAAAAGAACCATCTCTTCCGCATCTGCAGACATAACAGCTACCCGATGAGGTTTATTAAGCACCATAGCATACCACCTAAACCCCCGGAGAGCCTGCAAACTGGCAGATCACCACCACAGATGACACGCATCTCCCTCCAATAATGTCTCCGAAGCGACAGCCAGACTACTAGCTTCCCACAACGTGAAGGTGGCTCATAGACCTAACCAGACACTGTGTTCCAAGATCATGCGCCCCAAGGACCCCCTCCCCAACATGGAGAAATCTGCGGTGGTATATAAGATCAATTGTGAAAACTGCTGCAGTAACTACATGGGAGAGACCTCCAAGAGATTAAAAACTTGGATCCAGGAGCATAAACTGGCTATCAAAAGGGGTGAGCAATATTCATAGGTTTGGATGCATATGGCTGAGTTTGGCCACCAATTTTATTTCAACAAGGTGCACATCCTGTCCAGTGATACCACAAAAGGGGGCCGGCTACTCAAAGAAGTTGGCTCTCCGATAGGGATTCAACCGGCGCATTGATCTCTGCCCGGCGCACCAGACATTGAGGACGTGGAGCATACACAACCGCCCACCCCAACGAAGACAACCCAGCTATGTGCCATGCAATCAAGAGAATGAGGCCATGGAAAAAACAACCACCCCTTAGCAGCCCCCGGGCACTTCGGTGGTGCCCAGCCAACAGATGATAAAGCCCCCCACTCTGGTTATTTGCACGTGCCCCCAAAGAACTAGGAGGCTACTAAATAACAAAGGAACAACGCCCAGCGTAGCAAGAGATCCCCCGCACTCCCCGAAACACCCGGAAGAAGTGTCATCCACTAATGAGGGGATGGGGACTGGAGCATACTGGCAGACCCCCACAGTGGAGATTCTGAGTTGGCTGGTGAATGACACCCGTACGAGCGCTGCGTCACTGAGACACGGAGGCATCGGGGACGGTGCTGGGGGGGGGGGAATCGCTTGGATATGGAGCCGGAAGTCCCACGATGACAACCCGCTCGCGCCTAAGAGGGAAGAAAGTTACTCCACTAGCCCATTCAGCATGCATACAGAGGACCACAGGTGAAGAACGTGTGGACTCACACACGCAGCATGACAGTGCCCCTGTGGGAGGCAAACGCGGGCACCCAACATTGAACAGGAACTGTGGGTCCCAATTAAAGTAACAAGGTGACGCTCGAGATGATACGGATGCAAAGAACGCCAAAAAAGGAGGGAATGGAGTAGAAGCCAGGAGGGATGACACATACATGGATTACACCCACGTAGATGGGGGGAGGAGAATGGAAGGCAGAGAGCAGGGGGAGATGCCCAACACGCAGCCCAACAGGGTGAGAAAAAACAACTGGGGCTTGGATGAAGGGCACAGTAAGAAAAAGGGGGGAAGGGGCACATCGTATTCAGGCACCCTTGGCAAGGAGAGAGATAACACGAGAGGGATAAACAACTGGGGAATTACAGAGGCAATGGGCAGCCAAAGAAAGGGGGGGAAGGATTTTGTTTGGCTTAAGAACCTGTGACGAGGGGATGAGTAGTGATACACATACAGGTAAGGGGAGTAGAAAAAGAATAAATACCAGTGCTAAGGATACGTTCAAAACACAGCCCAATCAACTAGGACTGGTGACGAGGTCCAGGAGCCGAGTGCAAACACTGATCAACCCTATAAAAGTCTCTCTCACTGACTAGCATTAAGCCCTGACGATGTCAGTAGTTTTCCGATGAAAGCTTGGTAATTTATTAAACTTTTCTAGTTTAAATTTTTCCTGGGATTCATGTTTAGTTCGTTTTTTACATATGTTATATATAGCATCTTGACAGGGGTGTTATGTATGAGTACCCTTTTGAAAGCAAGCAACAGAATTTCATTTTTAATGTGTGCCAGTGTGCCCACAGTAAAAAAAATGACCATAAAGGTTATCTTATCTTTTTATATATATAATTGGAAGGCCTTTTTGCAGGAGATGGAGAAAAATCAAATCTTGACACATGGATTTGATGATTGTTAAAATGTAAAAAGAGGAAAAAAGATTTTTCAATTTCTTCTTTTTGTTTTTGGAGTGAAGGTAAATGGACATTTCATTGCAGTCTTCAACTAACAGTTGAAAATAAGCGTTCTTTATATCCTTGGAAGAAGAACCTGGGAGTTATCCCTTGTATGTATTTGTGTTTATCTGTTTTTCACACTTCTATCCCCATTCTTTGTCACCTCACGTCTGGACTACTGCAACGCGCTCTACATGGGGCTACCCTTGAAAAGTATTCGGAGATTACAGTTGGTCCAGAATGCAGCCGCGCGAGTGATAGCAGGTGTTCCTCGGTACACCCACGTTACACCTATCCTCCGTGAGCTGCACTGGTTGCCTATTGGTCTCCGGATCCAATTCAAGGTGTTGGTTATTACCTTTAAAGCCCTATATGGCTCAGGGCCAGGCTATTTGCGAGACCGCCTACTAGCTCATAGTTCCCTTCGTCCGGTTAGATCCCACAGGCTGGGCCTCCTTCAGGCCCCGTCGGCCAAGCAGTGCCATTTGGCAGGGCCGCGGAGGAGGGCTTTCTCTGTGATGGTGCCCACGTCTTGGAACCAGCTCCCCCCGGAGATTAGGACAGCTCCCACCCTGTTGGTTTTCCGTAAGCTGCTTAAGACCTGGCTTTTCCGGCAGGCCTGCGGTTTATAAAATCTGATCCCTGGATGACTGTTATTATACTGTTTGTTTTATCATGTTTTATGGTGTTTTTATTGTCAGCCGCCCAGAGTCCTCCGGGAGTGGGGCGGCTTATAAATTTAAAAAAATAAAAATAAATAAATAAATTCTTTCTTTACCGTTTATTGACCGGACCCTTCCCCAAATTTTCCAAAGACAATGGAGGCAGACTGGCTACGCGGAACAGCCCTATTACTCGGCAAAGTGGAACTTTCTTCCCTTTCTTCAAAGACGACAAGTGATGGAAGGACCCCTCAGGCACAGCCTGTCTGCCAATGAGTTCCTCAGAATGATGCTGGGGGACCCGTCCAAGCCCAAAGGGAAGGGCAACTACTGGATAGTACACATGTAGCCCATTGCCCTAGAAGCCCTGAAGCTGCAAAAAACTAACCATCTCTCTTTATTCTGTTTCTCTTTCAGCTGTTAGTCTATGTTGTTGTTTTTTTATGTGTACACTTCATAAAATATGATTTATGATTGTAGGCTGCCCAGAGTTATCCTGTGATAAGATGGGTCACCAGTACATTTTATAAATAAATAACAATAAATAAAATATAATAAAATTATTTCAAGTGTGTCCTTTTGTCAAACATGGAGCAGCCTAATGGAAAACCCACTTTATTTTGTCCACAAATATATCCTGGCTTTATAGCTTATGAAGTTGGGATGCCAAGGGGGAAAAAAAATCACTGGATAAATGTTAAAAAAAATATTATTTTGACACTTTACCTACAGCAGAAACATTTGAGTAAACGGAACGGGCATACAATTTGTCTACTCGTTCTGTTTACTGTAGCTATTCAAAGCCCATAACTACTGGCAAACGAAAGCAATAATTCAATTTTGGGAATAAACCTATATAGTAAAAGACTCTAATGGGAGAGCCACTTCCTTTTCCATGAAGACATCCTGACGTTATACATTATGAAATTGGGATGCCAAGAGGGAAAAATCACTGGATAATGTTAAAAAAAAATTATTTTGGCACTTTACCTACAGCAGCAACATTTGAGTAAATGGAACGGGTGTACAATTTGTGTACTTGTTCTGTTTACTGTAGCTATTCAAAGCCTCTAAGTACAGGCAGATCAAAGAAATAATCTGAGTTTGGGGAATAAATTTATATAACGAGAGACTCTGACAAAATTTAATTCTTGCCCTTCATGTAACCATGGAACAAAACTCTCAACCTTCAGACTGCTGTTAAAATGGCCTCCAGATGTTGGGGTTCTGATATCCACCTTGAAGCACATCTGCCCTCACAGACCTCAGATCAAATTATAGGGAAACGTATATCATGATGATAAAGATAATCCTATCTTAATGCCTAGGCTTGTGCAAACGTGATGCAGACACACAAAATGTTTTAAGAATGACTGGACCCATTATTCTAAAACAGCCTGAAAAAGGGGGTAGCAAAAACTAAGAATTTAGCAAAAGTTTACTAAGCCCAGCAGGAGAAAGATGAGAACTCTATGCTATTCCTAGTAAAGGCATTTAAAAGTTGTCAAACCTTCACCGACAGCCCATGGGAAGAAACAAACACTTCACGTTCACACACACACAAAAGTAAACCTAGAGAACGCATTAAAAACATTGCCCATCCATCACCAATCATGAACACTTCCAAGCTTCTCAGGGGCTATACCCTTTGAGCCCAGACTATTCAACAAAGACTTTTACCCTGAATGCAAGACACGTGGTGGACACTCCCCCTACAGATGACCCACTCAAACTGGAGCAAGCAACTCAGTTCCTTCTCAAAACAAGGCTGTTGTCAGCTGCCAGCTTATGCTTGCTTGTTTTTCGCTGCTATCTGGTGACAGTTTGCCATGAAGTGTGAGGAGGGGAAAGGAAGATGAGAATGCCTGGAAAACTGAAAGTAAGTGCTAAATCTCCTCCAGAAGCTGTTTCAAGGTCACCCAGCTGGGAACAGGAGGGAGCTGCATCCCAAACTACACTAGGAAAACATCTTGCCTGAATCCGACTGGATACACTGCGGGAGGGGGCAATGAGAGAGAGTTAAGGGAGAAAAGAGTAAAAAAGAAGAGAGATTTGGGCGCACGATTTTCTATTCTGGCTTTGCAATACTGCAGTACGCTTGATCTCTAATAAACTCCACCTTTCTCAACACATGGAGCCGAGGATCATATTTATTTAGAAGTCTGGGGCCGATGTAACATTTGTTGTCTCATTTGTTTGTGAAGCCTACAGCAGCCAGAGACAGAGTTAAGCTGCGTGCAAGCCAGGGAATAATTGGCAGCTCAGCAATTGAAGCACATCAGCCAGGGGTAGGCAACCTTGACTCTTTTATGACTCGTGAACTTCAACTCCCAGAATTCCTCAGCCAGGAGAGCTGGCTCAGGAATTCTGGGAGTTGAAGTCCATGAGTCATAAAAGAGCCAAGGTTGCCTACCCCTGACATAAGCCAACCTTTACTTCCAGGCCCCAAGTCCCAAACTGGATGAGTCCCGTCACCTCTTTACCAGCAGGGACCTTTATCCCACCACCAGCCCTTCCATCCCCAAAATGTCCCAGTTTCCAACATGAGTTCTATCACATCCAACAGAACTGGACTTCAAAATCCATCCTCAAGCAGCACTTGGGGCCAAAGCAACACCATTGTTGGGTCCCCTCAAAACCTCATTCTCAGAGCCCTGTCCATTCTCTGTTGTGAGGGGGGAGGTTCCACTCTGTTGTGAGGGGGGAGGTTCCACTCTGTTGTGAGGGGGGAGGTCTTATGGGCTCTGGGATGTATTTCCTTTACTTTGTTCTCTTCACCTTTGATGTATCTTTCTGGGTGAAAAGGGGGGGAGGAATGTGCCTGGGGCCATCTGCCTTATCTCTACTCCGCTGGGAAGAGACTGCAACCGTCAGAGAACTGTGCCTTATCACTCCAGTTCCCATAACAACTTCAACCCTGCGGATTGGCTGAAATCGAACTGGAACGTTGAGCATTGGGGAGGGGTTCGAAAGGGGACTTTTAGTGTAACGTTTTGCATGGGAATTATTCAGACCTTGCCTTGCTTTTCTGCTTTCGCTACCCCTCAATAAAAGTTCCTTTTGAAACAATGCCACTTTCAAGACTTCTGCTTTCCTGGGAGCGATAGCTGAGGCAGGACCTTACAGGCACAGGACCTCAGAGGAAGCGGTTTTCCAACATCCATCAACCAGAGTTAACAAGACAAAAGGACTTTTCCCAAAGTCCCAGCAATAGCAAAGCACTTTTCCCTTTTAATGAACTTTTACATGATATTCAGCAACAGGTTGCAATCCCAACGGGTTACCAACAACCAGTTGCTTCACCAGCAGCTGCGGCAATGGCCGAAGCAGCAAAACACGCAACCATCTCTGTTGTCATCATGGAGACAATCACAAACACAACAATCATTTGTTAAAAGGAAAATGGGAAGTGACACTTTGATGGTCTCCAGCTCTGTGTCTAATGTCACGTTCCCAAAGTGAAAGTAGAGACTTTATCTTGACAATGCCACTTTTCCCATGGTTCCCTGGGACTCATTCTGTTTCATACCCCAATAGGCAAAATTACCGTCGCCTCAAAATAGCCACATAAACAGGAGTTGCGTCAGATTTACATTCCCTGAAGGGCCTAATTCTGGAGTTACACAGAAAGGAAAGCATTTTAATGAAAGAGAAAACAACATATAAACTATAAAGCAAAGAATATACAACTTGTTAGAACTATTGTTCAACATGCTTTATGTTTTCCCCAATGAATTAGACTCTGATTTGTTAGAAGAGTTGACCAGGATGCTTAAACTTTTCCCCCTGTGAATTGGACCTTGAAGTGAAAAAGTCCGAGCAGAGTCTGGAGGTGAAGGAAGTTCTTCCCAAGTGAAAATGGAGACTGTCTCTTGATGAGGTCGCTTTTTTTAATGTGTCATGGAACTAGATCTGTTTCACACCCTAATAGGCAAATCTGCCCGTCGCCTCAAAATAACCACATAAACAGGAGTTGCGTCAGAGTTACATTCCCTGCAAGGCCTAATGCTGAAGTTACATAGAAAGGAAAAGCATTTAGCTTCTTTCATCTCAAGGCCTAATGGGAACGCGCTCAGCTTCACTCCGTTGTTGACTTCTTTAAGCCCCAAGACGAAATAAAGGTTGAAGATGGATTTAAACAGTACGATGTTATTAGTGATTTGGATATGAACACGATGATGATTACCAGCAGATCCTGGAAGAAAAATCCAGTCAGGTTTGAGCAATCCCAGGGCATTAATACCTTTACTATCATGGAGAAGATGGATAGAATATGTTCAGAAGAAGTATGGAACTATAAAGTTTCATTTATTTTATGAGTAATGAATTTGTTTATAAACTTATGATGTTAAAGTTTGAAGAGAGTTAAAGGTTAGTATGATTTTGGTTATTGTATAATTAGTAAACTTAAATAGATTATGTTTAATATGTTTGTATAACCCTGTACTTGGCTCTGGGAAGTCAGGGGGTGGGTGGGGGGGTGGGGGGAGGGGGGGATGGGTTGAAGTTTAAGTAGTTCAGATAAGTAGAAATAGTTTTATTGTATATAATATTGATGTTTTAATCTGGAGAGAGGAATTGCTCGGGCATTTCCCCTGGACTGCATCCGGAGCGAGAAGATAGGAAGAAGGGGAGAAGCAAGTAGGAAGGTTGAGGAGAAGGAGGAGAGGGGGAGAGTGAGAAAGAAGAGGGAAAGAGGGAAGTAGGTTAGAGGGTGGATGCGGTTTGGGGGGAAATGGGTGAGCAATACCGAAAGTTGTGTGTATCAATTTATTTTACTTTTTATCTGAAGTATTTTTATGAATGTAATGCATTGCAAAATTGAAAATAAAAATTTTTTACAAAAAAAAATACCTTTACTATCAGAAACAAAGAGGAAAATGACGACACCCTTCATATTCTTATTGTGGAAGGTTTTTTACTTCACACTTACAGCCCTCTGATCAATATTTTTGACATCCGGTATTTTCTTTCTATACCTTATGAAGTGTCAAGGTATTGATTTAACAGCTAACCAACTTAGGCAATGTAAGATGTAAGATGTAATGATGGGAATGACTCAGCAGGGTCTGTGTCTCTTTAAGAACCTTCGTATAAAGGGAAGTGTTTGCTGATGTGTTCTCTTCTCTTCCGTTTCCTGATGTAACTGTGGTTTGTTGGGTCCTGCTGTATTAGCACAGGTATGTATTTTGTTCCTGGTGTATGATATTGTAGATACTGTAAGATAAACCACCATTTGAGGAGATCACTTTTTTAATGTGTTATGGGACTAGATCTGTTTCACATCCCAATAGGCAAAATTCCCTGTTCTCAGATGATCCTTTTATGTCTGGACATAGAAGGTCCACCTCAAAATAATCCCATGAACAAAATGATTGAGTTACAAAAACAGGAGTTTCAATTCCCTTGACCATGTAATGCTAATTCTAGTGAAAAAAAGAGTAACATGCAAGCTATGGACCAAAAAATACAAGATTTCTTGGAACAGTTGATCAAGAGGCAGGATCTTCTTCCCAATGAGTTGGACTTTGAAAGCAGAAGAGCCCCATATGAAAGTCCCTAAGGATAATGCAAGCCAAAATTGGAAGAGTGTCCACTGTATAAGATTCTACATAAAAATAATTTTCAAGTTTTGAAACTTTTCCAGCTGTTAACATGTCAAAAAACGGGGAGTGAAGGACTGGTATTTTGACCTAAGTTCATGAAGGTGCTTCCGTCAGAGCCATTTCCTAAGTTACTCCATGTTAAAATAATGTTATTTGTTAAAACTTAATAATTTAGGTGTGGCAAACATAGATGTTTGCTAGCAGAAACCAATATGAATGCTAATGTCACAGCCCTTTTCACATCCATAGACCCAGAAGTAACAACAGAAACCATGACAGCACTATGACACAACACACCCGACCTAACAAAATTGTGATGCCCAGAATCAAGGACCACGTGAATTCTTGCCTGACCATACTTTCAGTTTAATTGACAAATATATCAACAAATCAAAGGAACATCCATGGAATTGTGGCTTTCAGGGGGGACACCAAATGTTGAAGAATGGACTTTAAAAAGGACCCAGCTGGCAGAGATGGTGAAATTAACTGCATTGATTAGATAAGGGGATCAGCCTTCTCCATAGGCCACAACCTTGGAACTGACTACTCAACAAAAACTTTTATTCTGGATGCAACGCAAACGGTGGGCCTCCCACAGATGGCCCACTCAACTGGAGCAAGCTACTCAGTTCTGTCTCAAAACTAGGCTGTTTTCCCGTCTGTTTTTTCTGCCTCCAAAGGGCACAGAGTGACAAGAGACAGATAAAGGGGCACCTTGTCAATTTTAGCACCACCCCTTCTCACAGTTCAGTTCCTCAGACTGATCCAAACCCAAAAGTGAGGGGTCAAAAGAATAGAGGCAACTGGAGGAGAAGAAGAGAACCAACTCTTGGGGAAAGCTGGCTGGGTCCAGGCAATGTTAGTTAGCGGGGAAAGATCCAGACCACAGCCCCTACTTTGTGGAGTGTATCAAATCTTGGTTTCTCCCATCCTTCCTACTTAGCATCTACACAAAGCTGCTGGGTGAGGTCATCTGACAGTTTGTGTGCATGACATTCTGGCTTTGCATCTCTATCTCAACCTGAGTGATGCCCTCAGTGCCCCGTTTCAGTGCCGTGAGGCTGTGGGGGGGCCTGGATGGGGCACAAGAGGTGTCATGCCTCTGTATGAGCCTGAATCTGCGGAGGAAAATGAACTGGAACGGGACCCTATGGAGGCCAAGGGAGAGGTGTCTGTGGCTTCAGAGGAATGTGGAGAAGAGCAGGCCGAGGCAGGCCAGGGCCCATCAGGATTGGAACAGGAGAAACAGGAGAGGCAGAGTTCAGGCAATGAGCAAGGGCAACCCCCACCTGATCCTAGAGCACAGAGAGTGGAGAGAAGGAAGGAACAACGCAGGCAGGCTCAACAACTACTTGGGAGGAGAGCGTCCCACCCCTCTCCACAAGGCACACCTGGAGACTGAGATTTAAGGAGACGCTGTGGGGAGAGGCATTTGTTGGCAACGAATGCTTATTCTTGGAGTGTTGTGTGTTGTTGCTGATCTCTTGTTCTCTGACTTCTGCTTGGAAACCTGTAAACTCGAACTATTGGATTGATTAAACATACAAGTAGCGTGGTCAAAGTTCAGCCAGAGTTGGCTGAAGGTGTGTGTATGTTCTTTTGTTGGAAGCTTGCCAGCAAACATGGGAGCATTTGGGGAAAATTTGGAGCAATAAAACAACTGTTTGAATTGCCAGCTGACTGCATTGCTTCTGTGCTGTGCCCTGGGTCATCACAAGAGGCATCGTCTAAATCCAGACAAGGCTGAGTGGCTTTGGAGGTGTGGACCCTTCAGTCCTGGAGGTTTTCCATCTTTGCTTCTGGATAGTGCAGCGTTCTCGTCATTGTTTATTTGATTTTATTTCCTTGGCCATCCAGAGTCTCGTATTGAGAGGGCCAACTACATAAGCTGATTACATATACTCAGCTCCTGGAGAAACTCTTCTTCAGCCCCTTCTGTTTGCTAATTTGCACTGTTTTAAGTAGTGAGTTTCCCCTTGAATAGAAACCTGGCTTTAAATCTCAGAATCTTAGAACTATTGCAGACTTTCCAGCTGGCCCACTTGGAACCTTTCAATGTTTTTGATAAACTTTTCAGAAATCTTCATTCGTGGCTTGAAAGAGTTTACTCCATCCATGGTATGCCACACAATTCCTAAACGCAAGTGGAGTTAGGCTAGCCAGGAATCACTATTACTCTCTTAAGGGGGTCAAGCCAAATGGCCTGGCCACGTTGTTGGGGTGACCGCTGGAGAAGGCACAGGGAGAGTCTTTGCAGCCTTGTGCCTGAGCTGAGATCCAGGCCACCACCCCACTAGGCCAACCATCATGTGGGGGGGGGGAGGGTTATCTCCTGGTTACATTAACAAAAGAGGAAAAGCATCTTGGTCCCTCTGGATCTCAAAACCCTAACAGTAAAGATGGAATTGCTAGGAGCGTATATGTTCCCTTTCACTGCTTCTCCCATTCCAGCTAATTCCTGTGTTCCTCTGGGCTCCAGTTTCCACCAGAGTGGAGCATCAGTATACACAGGTTCCACTAGCACCCTGCACAACTCAACACTGAGTGTGTAGCTGCTTTTCCATGCCTGACTTGGTGCCCTGAAGATGACCAGGGCCCACAACGGCATGCTGACTGAGATTCTGAAGAAGGAGATTTATATACTACCGGCTCCATGCTTAAGAAGTTAGCAAAAGTTACCATGTCCAACAGGAGAAAGAGGGGAGCCTCATGGCATTCGCACAAAGGGTGTTTAAAAGTTTTCAAGCCTTTACCGACAACTGGTGGCAAGAGACAAGGGCTTTACATTCACAAATGAAAACAAGAACATATCAAGAAAGCCTAAAGAATCCAGTAGAAACCTTGCCCGCCTATCACCGGCCGTGACAGTTCCAAGTCTTCTCCACCAGTCCCAGCCATGGACCACTGACCATTTGACAAAGACTTTTATCGTGGTTGTAACTCAAGTGGGGGCCTCTGTCAAGGTAATGATTTAATAGCTAAACAGCTTATGTAATGATATAAGAAGATGTAACATAAGGTGGATGATGCACTGATAGGAATGAATCAGCAGGGTCTGTATCCCTTTAAGAGCCTGAGTGTAAGGAAAGGCTTTTGCTGGAGTCTCTCTCTCTCTCTCTTGTCCGTTTCCTGCTGTAACTACTATGTTGGAGTTTGCTGCATTACCACGTGTATGTATATTGTTCCTAGTGTATATTGCAGATAATGTAAGATAAACCACCATTTAATATAGACCACTGTTTACTGTGTTTACTCCTGAGTTATCTCAGCACAATAAGACTGGGCATGCTCCGACAGCCTCCCACAGATGACCCAGTCAACTGGAGCAAGCTACTCAATTCCGTCTCAAAACTAGGCTGTTGTCTCATCCTTTTCTTCTGCCATGCATTGAAGGGCGCAAAGTCATGCGGTACAAAGGTGACCCCAACATTTGATTTCTCATCCAAGAAGCTCCTTCAGATCAGACTGGATGGTGGAGACTCTGTCAATTTTAGCAGCCTCCTTCTCATGATTCGCTACCTCAGATTGCTTTGAACCCAAAGGCGATGTTATGAGTCCTTGCTTGCCAGCAGATTCAGCAGTCGAGTCAGAGGAATCAGATGAGGGGGAAGGGTTGCCTGGGTCACATCAGAGTCTGTGGAAGGCTCTGAGGAGCATGAAGACTCAGAGCTAGATGTAACACCGGGGCCGTCTACTCACGCTCAGGCAGAGAGACAGCTGGGTTGGGGGCCTGAACTGAGCAAAGAGGAGGAGCAACTGGGGCCTGTTCCAGATACACGGATGTGCAGAGAGGAAAGGCATGCAGGACAGCAGAGGGTGGTGGGGCGGCTCTCCAAGAAAGGTAAAAGACTCTAAGAAGCCACATCCAGGCTGGGCTATAAAGAGAGGCGTGGGAGGGGCTGGTAGCCGAGGGCAACCGTTCATGCTACGGTTTCATGCTTCTATCCATGGATTTCTTGCCTCAGGATTCTTGGATATTTAACCAGGTTTGTCAGATTTCTGTGTATTTGAGTGACTTGAACCTTGAGCATTCCAGCTGAGAACTCAGACACTGAAGCCTGTTTGTTTCAACAGCTAAAGGACTGCTTAGGATTTTGTTCCATAAAAGCTGTGTCAAAATAAAAGGGGGTTATTTTCTTACCAAGTCCTGCCTTGTTCAGTGCAAAGGGTTTTTTCCTCGTGAGTAAGCGGTGCAGCAGAATTTGTGTAGGCTGGGACAGAACAGGTAAGGGATCAAAAGAATAGAGGCAGCTGGAGAAGGAGACTAACTCTTTAGGAAAACTCAACAACCCAACTCATGGAAGGGGGTTGGGTTCCCCTGTTTCTTCTGCCAGAGCTTACAGAGATTGGACTTAAGCCATCCACATGTCTGGGAATACTTGGCAGGCTCAGCAATTGAAGCATGTAGTCAGCAAGTGAACCCCAACTTCCAAGCTCCAAGCCCCAAACTGGATGAGTCTTTCACCTCTTACCAGCAAGGACCTTTATCCCACCACCTGTTGTGATTCCTTGCCAGCCCATGGATCTGGCAGCTGAGTCTGAGGACTCAGAGGAGAAGGAGGGGCCTGGAGTGTCAGAGTCAGAGGAAGACTCTGAGGAGCTCCAAGACTTACAGTCTGACAAGGATCCTGGCCCCTCTACTCATGCTCAGGCTGAGACACAGCTGTGCTGGACAGTGATGAAGAAAAGCTGGGACAAATCCGGATGCACAAATGCACAGGCAAGAGAAGCGAGTAGGACAGAGGAATGCAATGGGGCGGCTCCAGAGGTGAAGGAGCAGGCATTAGGAAAGCCACGCCTTGGCTGCATAATAAAAGGGGAGGTGTGGGAGGTGCTGGTTGCCAACTGTTTGGGTTAAGAATCAAGTTGCGATGAACTGTGTTTGTTTTCCTCAGGTCTGTGAGAAAATTAATGGGCCTTGGATTTATCCTGAGGTTTCTGCCTGCTTGATTTGAAGAGGGGTTTTCTCCTTGTGAACTTAACAAAGAGCTCAAGTAGGCTGGGAGAGAAAACCACCAGCCCTTCAATCCCCAAAATGTCCCAGGTTCCAACATGGCTTCTATCACATCCAACAGAATTGGACTTCCACCTGAAAGTCAGTCTCGTCCCTTTGGGTCAAGAGATGCTTCCCAGTCCATTCCCCAAGCAGCCCCTGGCCAAAGCCAGGTCACATTTGGCAAATGATAATTCCCTGGGAATTCTCAAAATAAGTCCTTTCCAAACAAACAAAAGCAGCCAGCTGACCCAAAGAGATCCTGAAGTCAAATCAAAGACAAAGGTGTCTTTTAAAAGCGTCAGGAAAAATCCTTAAAGCCATGTTTTATCCACCCTATGTTCAAATGTCTCCTTTTCTGTACAGGGCTATCAAAAACATAAAAAAGAGCGAAGTGGTGACATCTTCAGAAAACATCTTTCAAAATGGTGGCGCACAACTGCTTGGAGACGTTCCCGATTCTCCTCAGCATTGGCATTGTGGCTTTTGAAGGCAGCTACACAGAACATAGACCTACAATTTTCTTCTCCAGAACTTGCAGAGTTTGGACTTAAGCCTCCACATTCCTGGGAATAACTGGCCTGCTCAGCGATGGAAACACACAGCAGCTGAACCTTCATTTGCCATCTCAAAGCCCCAAACTGGATGAGCCTTTTGCCTCTTACCAGCAAGGATCTTTATCCCACCACCAACCCTTCAGTCCCCAAAATGTCCCAGGTTCTATCACATCCAACAGAACTGGACTTCAACCTGAAAGTCCGTCTCGTCCCTTTGGGTCAAGAGGGACCTTTCCACTCCATTCCTCAAGCTGCACCTGGCCAAAGCCACATCAGGAACGTCATATGATGCAGTTTTCCAACAGCCATCAACCAGAGTCAACAAGAGGAAAAGTCTGTTGCCCCAGAAGACCAGGTTTCATTCAGCAGTAGCAACCACTCTCTGCTTTCCATGAAGGCTTACGTGTCTTCAGCAGCACCCACAGCCACTCCACACTCCCAGAAACTTAAGAACAATCAGTTTCTTCAGCCACAGATGCAGCACTTGCCAATGTGGCAACAAATAAAACCATCTCTATTGGCTAGATGAATCAAAAGTTGGAATTAAGATTGCCAGGAGAAATATCAACAACCTAAGATATGCAGATGATACCACTCTAATGGCAGAAAGTGAAGAGCCTCTTGATGCGGGTGAAGAAGGAGAGTGCAAAAGTTGGCTTGAAACTCAACATTAAGAAAACCAAGATCATAGCATCCGGCCCTCTCAATTCCTGGCAAATAGATGGGGAAGAAATGGAGGTAGTGATAGACTTAATCTTCCTGGGCTCCAAGATCACTACAGATGGGGACCTGCAGCCAAGAAATTAAAAAATGCTTGCTCCTGGGGAGGAAAGCTATGGCAAATCCAGACAGCTTACTAAAAAGCAGAGACGTCACCCTGCCAACAAAAGTGCGTATAGCAAGGCCATGGTTTTCCCAGTTGCAATGTATGGCTGTGAAAGTTGGACCATAAGAAACGCCAAAGAATGGAGGCCTTTGAACTCTGGTGCTGGAGAAGACTCCTGCGAGTCCCCTGGACTGCAAGGCGATCCAACCGGTCAGTCCTAGAGGAGATCAATCCCGACTGCTCTTGAGAAGGCCAGATCCTGAAGTTGAAACTCAAGTACTTTGCCCACCTGATGAGAAGGAAGGACTCCCTGGAGAAGAGCCTGATGCTGGGAAAGATGGAGGGCAAGAGAAGAAGGGGACGACAGAGGACTGAGGTGGCTGGATGGAGTCACTGAAGCAGTAGGTGTGAGCTTAAAGGGACTCCAGAAGATGGCAGAGGACAGGGAAGCCTGGAGGTCCATGGGGTCGCGATTGCTGGGACACGATTTCGCAACTAACAACAACAATTGGCATCACAAATGCAACAATCATTTGTTAAAAGGAAAGTGGTCTCCAGCACCATGTCTAATGTTACAGTATCTTCCCAAAGTGAAAGTAGAGACTTTGTCTTGATGATGTCACTTTTCCCATGGGTCCCTGGGACTCATTCTGTTTCATACCCCAATAGGCAAAACATCCCATCGCCTCAAAATAACCACATAAACAGGAATTGGTTCAGAGTTACATTCCCTGCAGAGCCTAATGCTGAAATTACATAGAAAGGAAAGCATTTTAATGAAAGAGAAAATAACACATAAACTATAAAGCAAAGAATATACAACTTGTTAGGACTGTTGTTCAACATGCTTTATATGTTCCCCAATGAATTAGACTCAGATTTGTTAGAAGAGCTGACCAAGATACTTAAACTTCCCAATCCCCCATGAATTGGACCTTGAAAGGAAAAAGTCCGAGCAGGGGTCTGGAGGTGAAGAAAGTTCTTCTCAAGTGAAAATGGAGACTTTCTCTTGATAAGGTCACTTTTTTTAATGTGTCGTTGGACTAGATCTGTTTCACACCCCAATAGGCAAAATTTGCTGTTCTCAGCTGATCACAGAACCCCTTTTATGTCTGGACATAGTAGGTCACCTCAAAATAATCACATGAACTGGAGCCAACAGTGCTTCTGAAAAGGCAGCTGGACTTTCTTAGTTTTTGGAGAATCTCCATAACCCCATGAACAGGAGTTGTGTTCCCTGCCTCCCAAGGCTAATTCTAGTGAAAAAGTAGAGCAACAGGTAAATTGTGGACCAAAAATCACAAGATTTGTCATAGATGTTCCCTCCCATAGTTTTTCTCATGACAGCCAGTTCCTGGGTTCTGGCTGGCTCCAATTTCTATTCCAGTGAAGCCTCCATATACACCAGTTCCACGGATATCCTGCACAACTCAACACTGAGTGTGTAGCCGTTCTTCCATCTAAGCACAGGACATGCTAATGAGAGAAGATCAGGCATTGTGATGACAGGATGACCACGATGATCCTGAAGAAGGAGATTTATACACCACTGGCTCCCTGCTTCTCACATTGTTCACCGATGGCCATCAAGATGTGTCTACACTTCATCAAATGGGTCCATCTTTGACCTTTCTATCGAAGCCTGGCATTCTACCAATGGGCCCATCAACAAACACATTGACCTAGAAGAGGGGTAGGCCACCTTGGCTCTTTTATGACTCGTGGACTTCAACTCCCAGAATTCCTGAGCTAGCCATGCTGAGGGGAAAGGGAGAGGTTTCCAAGCTGAGCCATGCTGGCTGAGGAATTCTGGGAGTTGAAGTCCACGAGTCATAAAAGAGCCAAGGTTGCCTACCCCTGAACCAGAGTATGAACTAATATGGAACAACCAACAGAACCGACCATCTCCTCACCAGTTGAATTCCGTTCCTCACAGCAAGTGGTCAAAACTCACCAAGTCACAAAACCAGAACAGCTTTGTGATTCAACCAATCTTTGATTCACTCAGCCTTGTGACTCTATCAGTCTTGGGATTCAACCAGTGACAAGACCAACCCAGGACATATATAAACAAACAATACATTTCACCCCAAAACCCAGCTGAAGATGTTACTTAGTTTGGTAATGAAACGTCCCAGAGCTAAACAACAAGCTTGGAGAAGGGACCCTGGCCAACAAGAGTTTACTCCCTCTGGGGCTTGCCACACCATCTGTTGTGATTCTGTGCCAGCCTGTGATCCCGGCAGCTGAGTCTGGGGAATCATAGGAGGAGGAGGAGGAGGAGGAGGAGGAGGAGGGGCCTGGAGAGCCATCAGAGTGGGAGGGAGGCTCTGATGAGCTGCAGGATTTACAAACTAATGAAGAGGCTGGTCCTTCCACTCGTGATCAACTGGAAGACCTCAGAGACACTCGTAAACATAGACAGGTCACACGAGTAGGACAGAGGGAGGCAATGGGGTAACTCCAGGGGTGGTGGAGAAAGCAGTGAGAAGCCATGCCTTGGGGGCTACATAACAAAAAGGGAATGTGTGGACAGGGCTGCTTGCTGGAGGCAACCATTTGCAAAGAACTTCAGTGTCAAGAGATCATGGTCTGTCTATTTTGCCTGTGAGTTATTTCCTGCTTGACTCATGCTCCGTTTTGCTTTTGGACAAGGTCTCCCTTGGAAAAGTGTTCTGTTGCTTTTGTTTTTCTGGGACAATTATCAGGTCTATAACTTAAATAAAAAGGGTTTATTTTCCAGTCTACTGTTAAAAGAGGGGTTGTCTTTGTGAAGTAACAAGGACGTGCTTAGGCTGGGACTGAACACCATCCCTCAACCCAAACGGACTTAGGCTACTTGGCTGGAGCAACCATGACTCTCTTAAGGGGGTCAGGCCAGATGGCCTGGGTGCCTCTTTGGGGCAAGTGCTGGAGAAGACAGAAGGAGAGCCTTTGCATCCCCTCGCACCCAAGCCAAGATCCAGGCCACCAACCTGCTAGGCCAACCATTCTGTGTGAAGGTGGGAGGGGAGGGGGCTTATCTCCTGGTTATATTAACAAAAGAGAAAAAGCATCTTGGTCTCTCTGGATCCCAAGACCCCAACAGTAAAGATGGAATTGCTAGGGGCGCAGATGTTCCCTTTCACAGTTTCTCCCATTCCAGCCAGTTCCTGTGTTCCTGTGGGCTCCAGTTTCCACCAGTGTGGAGCATCAGTATACACAGGTTCCACTAACACCCTACGCAACTCCACACTGACTTAGTGCCCTGATGATGACTGGGCCCTACGACGCCATGATGACCAGGATTCTGAAAATGGAGATTTATATACCACCTAAGAATTTAGCAAAATTTTGCCATGTCCAACAGGAGAAAAATGTTCAAATCTGTTGTGCATGCAGTGTGGACTAATGCTGCAAGCAGTTTTGGGGCTGATTTTGGAGGCTTCTCACGTTTTGCAAGGGATCATTCCATATCAGTTCCTAAAATAAGCCCCTTCAAACCAGAGGGAAGCAGCCAGGTTACAGAGAGACCCTGAATTGCAGCCTCCAGAAGTCAAATCAAAGAGAAAGGTGTCTTTTAAAAGTGTCAGGCTTTCCTCCAAAGAAGAATCCTTGAAGCCAAAGCATCCTTTAAAAAAGCAAAAATGTCCTGCTGGTTATTTTTTGACCTGGAAGTCTGTAACAATGAGGATGGGAAGATACTGCATTGGGGGCATCTTCTTTCTCAGGACTCAGACGTTAAGAGGGTGTTCCAAGTTTTATCCACTCTGTTTTCGGATGTTTTTCCATTGACAACTGATGGAAATGTAGCCATCTTTTTCCCTTTCACTTTTAGAGTTAGATGATGCTGGGGGGGGGGGATGGGAATGAGAATTCAGCTAGACATAACAACACTAAACCTAGCGTGAGAATCAAGGTTGTTGCAACCAGAGCTGATAAAGAATTGGTGGGCTGGAGAGCTGGAGAGGAAGCTGGGGCTTCAAGCTAATTGGGGAATGTGATTTATGACTGTTAATTGGAGGAGGGAACTGTGCTTTGATGCTATGTGCCCAGGGGAGGGGAATTCAGTTTTTGGCTTTGATTATGCAGTGCCGATATTATGCTACTCAAATAAAAGATTCTTTGAGGTAAACAATGCCTTGAAGATTTTAATGTCGGAACCAGGACAGTGGCCTTTTCTGTCAAAGGAAAGGATCAAAAGAAGTGGTGAAATCTTCAGAAAACACGTTTCAAAACTGTGGAGCAAAAACTGCTTGGAGACTTTCCTGACCTTCCAGTTTCCATCCATCACAGTGGAGTCTCAATATGTACAAGTTCCACCAACATCGTGCATAACTCAGCACTGAGTGTGTAGCCACTCTTCCACCTAAGTACCTGACTTGGTGCCCTGAATATGACCAGGGCCCACAATGAATGCTGATCAAGATTCTGAAGAAGGAGATTTATATACTACCAGCTCCCTGTTTGCCATGTTGTCCACTAATGGCCATCAAGACAGGTCTACAGTTCATCCAATGGGTCCATCTTTGACCCCTCTATCTTTGGAAACTCTTGCTCCACTACCTTTGCCCTCCCATCCATCCACCCAGCCACCAACTCCAGCACCATCAGTTTCTGATCATGATTTCGTTCCTGACCCTCCAGCTTTATGAAAATCCACCTTATTAGAGTTTGCAACATGTTCAAGTATGACAAATGGGAACCGACATCTTGAGTTTTGAAGGCTGCCCTTCAATTTGGTGAGCTCAGCCTGTCTCAATGTGTGGGTCTCCTCCCCTAACATGCTGAGCGATGCTTCCCCCATCAGTGGAAGCCATCTACTGTCTGACCCAAGACGTCACTCAACAATTGGAGCAACAAATGCATCCGAAGAGCGAACAAGGTCATCATCCAACGTGTGTAAACGCTCCAGAGAAAAGTTGCTGCTTCCGGTGCTGTCTGGGCACTAAAGGTCTACTTGTGGCCCATGGTTTTTAATGTCCTGCTACAGCTGCAGTTGTGACTCAACAAAAGGAGTGAGCAAAGGGGAAGCAGCAGCTCACTTCTGGCCTTGAGGAACAACTGTGTTGTCATTGGGTTGATGAGCTGAGCTGGTTTCTAGACAAGGCTGGTTTGGAGGGAGGGAGACACAGCCTTATTGGTCCAGCCTGGCATGAAGATGTGGGGGGACTAGATCCTCAGGGGACACCCATCTTCTCAGGTCCATAGAGGAGAGAAGAACAAATGGGATGGCTGGAGAGGACAGGGGCAGAATAATGTTGTGTTGGAGCAGTTGTTAGCTCCTGGTGGGAGAGCGAGAAGAAAAGTCCACGGGTGGCTTGTTTGGAGGGAGGAAGTGGAGGCCCCCAAAGGGTGACAACTTCACCCAAGACAATTAAGAGGAAGACAGCTCTCTGAGGAAGGACTGGGCAGAAGATCCCTGGAGATCTTCTCCCAATGAAGGAGCAACACAGGGGAGGGAGTCAAGGAAAGGAGACAGGAGATGAGCGATCCTCAGTCATAAATCCAGAACATTCCTTTCTTTCCACTCTCTCCTCTTCTAACTACCTCTTCATTTTGGTGGGGCAGCCAAAACAGCTTGCCTCATTGCCTAATCTGGGGTGTGACCTCCAATTCCCCCAGCATTACTTAGTTCCTTGCCAAAAAAGCTTATCCATGCATCCGGTCAAGTGAGATACAACTTTAAATAAAATAATTTCCAAAAGTGCCACCAGAGTCCTTCGGAATTTTGCCATAAAAAAGGATGCTCAGTTTAGACTTAAAAACAAGAAAGTGGGATACACCCCCCCCCCCCCCGTTGAAGGTTTTCCATATTAATCCTGGAGCACTTGAGGGCCTGCATCATAAAGCATGCTTGAACCTTAAAAGTCTCAGCTGCAGAAGAGGAAGAGGAAAGATTACTAGATGGGTCCTAGAATGATAGAATCCTAAGCCTGCATGGGACCTTGGAGGTCTTCTAGTCCAACCCCCCCCTCGCCTAAGGCAGGAGACCTTATACCATCCAGGTCAAATGTTTGTCTAGTCTATTTTTGAAAATCTCCACTGCTGGAGCACCCATAACTCTGGAAGCTGTTCCAGTGATTGTTTTTACTATTAGAAAAAAGCAAGCAGGATAAAATAGTGAGATGAATAAGATAAATAATGGCAATAAGGAAGCGCTCAAAGTTGGACCATAAGAAAAGCTGAGTGCCAAAGAATGGAGGCCTTTGAACTCTGGTGCTGGAGAAGACTCCTGCGAGTCCCCTGGACTGCAAGGCGATCCAACTGGTCAGTCCTAGAAGAGATCAACCCTGACTACTCTTTAGAAGGCCAGATCCTGAAGTGGAAACTCAAGTACTTTGGCCACCTAATGAGAAGGAAGGACTCACTGGAGAAGAGCCTGATGCTGGGAAAGATGGAGGGCAAGAGAAGAAGGGAACGACAGAGAATGAGGTGGCTGGATGGAGTCACTGAAGCAGCAGGCGTGAGCTTCAATGGACTCCAGAAGATGGTAAAGGACAGGAAGGCCTGGAGGAACGTTGTCCATGGGGTCACGAGGGGTCAGACACGACTTCGCAACTAACAACAACACATGTATGTTTACATATCAATTTTGTATCTTGGTGTTATCCAAGCTAAAGCATCTCCCAGGAGATAAAAATTCAACTGTCCCAGCTGTCTACAACTTGCTCATTAAAATTCAGGAAAAGCTTTCTAGGTCAATGGAAGACATTGAAGAATTTATTTGAATCCATTGGATTATGATAGTCTACATAGATAGAGAGGGAAATTTTAAGAAATATTGTGTGAATTGTATATTTATAATGTTATTGTTTCTTTTGTAACTAACCACCATATCTCCATGCTAAAGCTGAAGCTTCTGTTGGTGTAAAATGGAAAACTAATAAAAATTGTTTATATATAAAAAAAGAATTTGGAAGCAGAGTAGATCTACAGAGAAGACCCAACACTGGGTGGAACCAACTCAGGAACTGGGACCTGGTTCTGGTGAAGGCTGAGAAATAGGGAGATCATCAGACAGACTACAACAAGAAGAATACAACAAGATCCAGACACACCTTGAACAAGTGGAGCTCTCCGGTGGCTTTCCCCCTTTGTGATTGTGGCAACAAGCAGAGAACAACACATCATGTATACCTACTCAGTGCAACACTTGAGAACATTGTGATGCAACAGGAGAATGAAATTAAGGTGGCTGGTTTCTGGACAAGATCTGTTTCACTTGTAGATATTTTGTGTTTTGTATTTTAAATTTTAGGTTGTACAGTATGCCTTATCTTAATGGGGAGGCTTCTGACACAGCTCAATAAATAATAAATGAAGTGTCCAGGATCCATTGGGCTTGTGACTCTTTTCCATCTGGCTCCAATCAAGTTGGGTATTATTATTATTATTTAAAAAAAAGGAATTTGTGATAGCAAGACACCCCCTTTCAACCAGAAATATGAGCTAGAAGAATTATTCAAAAGGGCTGACGGGGCTACTGCTAAAGTAGTACTGCTATTACTACTGGAAACCAATCAATGACAGCTGACCATCTCATTAGCTGACCTTCACACCACGTGACCAGTCAGTCCCGTGACCAGCCGACATCATCACCATAAGATTGATAAAACTGAAACAAGACACTCCAACTCAAGTCCCCCTAAGGATGTCTCCTAGCCTGGCAACAAAACGTTTGGAAGATAACAGCAAGCTCGGAGAACAAACCACGGCCACCATCTCCTGCTAAATGCCAAATGTTGTGGTTCCTTGACAGCCAGTGGACCTGGCAGCTGAGTCTGAAGAATCAGAGGAGGAGAAGGAAGGGCCTGGAGTGACATCAGAGTCAGGGGAAGACTCTGAGGAGCTCCAAGACTTACAGTCGTACGAGGAGCCTGGCCCCTCGACTCGCGCTCAGGCTGAGACACAGCTGGGGATGGTTTTGGTGTGTTGGAGGGAGAGAAGTTGTTGTGTGGTTGTGTGTAGAAATAAAGCAGCCTAAAGCATTAGAAAGAGATGCTTCTCTCTAGTAGCAGCACTCATAAGGAGTAGCAGTTGGTGGACCAGTAGTAGGAGACGTAGTAGCAGTGGGGAAGAATGGAGGAGTGGTAAGCAGTGAGTACTAACCTGTGAATGCTTTTGTGTTTGTGTTGTCTAGGCACCTCTCTTTTTGTGGTTTGGTGCCCACTAACTTGAGCATAGTTAAAATACTTAGTTTAGTTTTTTTATATATAATTCTAATCAATTTTTATATTGATTATTTGTCAGATCTCACATCACAATGCTTCAGCCCTGCTTTGCTTTGATAGCACCCTGCCATAAAGCTTAGGGATGCGGGGGAGGGGAGAATATAGGGAGGGAGGAATGACAGGAACCAATTGGAGTGCCAACCGGAGACAACAATTGGACGATCCAAGGACACAAGCCTGGGAACGGAATGCTAACACCCACCAAAGAGGAGCCAACCTTGAGAACTGTTGCAAAAACGTCCAATTTGAACCTAATTGGACCCTAACAGGATGACTGGGGGGGGGGAGAGAATGGCCTGGGAGAAAGGGAAAATCACTGGGTTTATGCGGGAATACTCAGATCCAGCTTTGCTTACATTGTAACCACTAGGCTTTAATAAAGGTATCTTTTTCACTAGAAATGGAGTCAAGGGTCTTTCTTTCCTGAGTGCCCCAGTTGGGATAAGCCTAATTGTTGAATGTTTGTCTGTTTCATCTTGTTGTAAGCCTTGGCAGAGGGTACAATCAATCTACAGAACACAGCTGCATGGGCAGTTTTTGGGCTCCCTAGAGAGGCACACATAACACAGCTGTTGGAAGAGCTGCACTGGATGCCAGTTTGCTTCCATCTTTGGGCCTCCATCTGCGAAACTGATGGGGTCTAGGAAGACGGCGCTTTCTGCTGTGGCCCCCACTCTTTGGACTACCTTCCCATCCAAGGCAAGTCCCACCCCTGCTCTTTTGACCTTCCAGTAGTGCCTCACAATCTGGCATGAGGTCCTATGGGCCACTTATGTATAGAGAAGGGCCACTTCTGTTCTGTCCTTCCCTTCGTTTTTAGTTGGCACTTATTGTTGCTAATACATAATAATATCTCATTGTTTCATTTAGAGGCACTCCCACCGCGGGGCTAGCGAAATGGCTTAGTGGCCGCATTTGCCACCTTGTGGATGACAGTCTCACCACGGTTAAGTCAGCGGAGGAGTTCCTGAGTAAGATTAAGATACTCAGGGTGGAGGAGGATGAAGTGATGGTATCATTCGATGTTACCTCACTCTTCACCTCCATCCCCCAAGACCTAGCCATCTCTGTCCTGAGAGATCAGTTGACAGATAAAAAGGGGAGTCATTACCAGGAGTCTCTGCAGACAGAAGATCTAGTGAGACTAGTGAAGGTATGCCTAACAACCTATTTTACGTTTCAAGGTGTCATATACGAACAAGTTAAGGGTACACCTATGGACTCTCCCATCTCCAGCATTATAGCAGAGGCTGTGCTCCAACAATTAGAACGTAAGGTGATGACACTAACCCAAGTTTTGGGTCAGGTACGTGGACGACACGTTCGCTGTTGTTAAAAGGCAACATGTAGCTAACTTTATGGGAATACTGAACTCAATTTACCCTGATATAAGATTCACGGTGGAGGAAGAGAAGCAAGGCCTTTTAGCCTTCTTGGATGTGTTGATCCACCGCCAGCCAGATGGATCATTACACACAAGTGTTTACCATAAGCCCACCCATATGGATAGGATCCTCCACTACAGAAGCAATCACCCGGGGTCCCATAAGGTCAGCTGCATTAGAGCATTATTTAAGCGCGTGGACTCCCACTGCAGCACGGTCCAGTTCAAAACAAAGGAAAGGGAACATCTCCTCCACATTTGTCAACAGAATGGGTATCCTTTAAAATTTGTAAAGCGGCATGGCACAATACCTAAACCCCAAAGCAATCAACAGAGGGATGGCCCGCTACCACAGAAGACACGTATCTCCGTGCCTTACATTAATAACATTTCTGAGGCAGCAGCCAGACTGTTGGCCCCCTATAACAGAAGTGGCCCATAAGCCCAATCAAACGCTGCATTCCAAAATTATGCGCCCCAAGGACCCACTCCCCGCTATGGAAAAATCTGTGGTAGTTTACAAAATTGACTATAAGAACTGTCAAAGTAACTACGTGGGCGAAACATCTAAACGGTTAAAAACCCATTTACATGAGCACAAATTGGCTGTAAAAAGGGGCAAGCAACACTCTCAGGTTTGGACGCCTATGGCAGAACATGGTCATCAATTTGATTTTGACAACACATGGGTTACATCCAGTGATGCCATGAAAGGAAGCCTGGTTTTCAGACAAAGACTCAATTAATCGCCATGTGTATCTCTGCCCAACACAGCAAGCGCTGAGGAAATGGAGTATGAAATATCACCCCACTCGCCACAAACAATCTGGCCGAGGCTTGCGAGATCGAGGAGACAACGTCACATTTAACCCCCGGTACAGACAAGCACACGGGACCTCCATTAATCCTCAGTGGCCCACGGACATCCCCTTGGCACCTAGCCAACAGCGGACTCACTCTGACGAACAGCTGAGGAGCCCGCCGACATCGAGGCTGGATAGGCATCTGTTAAGAGCTGAATGCTCCTCAAAAAGCGGAGGAGGGAGAGCCCACTGGGCGGGGGATTCATGTGCTCTCCAACAATACTCTAGTAGATCCTCACCCTCTGGGTAGAGGAGTGAAGCCGATTGTGTCAGCAGGAGACCTGGGAGGCCTGGCGATAGGATTCCTGAGCCAATGTTCCCCATGCTGACCAGGAGGAGCGATCTATGTGGAGAGGAACAGGGTGCGGGGTTGTGATTCGCTTGCGCCGTAGAAGAGAGAGAGATGTTTCCCCCCTCGCCCTGTCAGCGAATGGAGGACTACGGACGGGAGTGCTGGTGCCCACAATTGACGGCTTCCCCGAGGGAATACAGGGAGTTTGCCTCGGATAGGGATGATAACCACCAGCAACAGACAAGACGGCAAGGAATAGTTGGCACAGAGAGCATTAAGGTGGGGGGCAAAGGGGGAAGTGCTGAGCTGCATGGTATTCGGACAGGCATCACCCGTATAGGAGAGGGGAAGAGGATGGGGGGGGAGAGCAAACAGAGAATCTTAATGGAACAAATTATAGCAAAAAATTGAATGACCCCCCCCCATAACCCACAGCAGGGAGAAAGATGGTATGGGAGTAAATATCACTGGAGAGGAAGAGGGTGAAAGGGTTCTAATAAATTTAAGAACTAGTATTGAGAGAACAAGCAAGAATATCCAAAAGAGTGATAGAGGAGGGTTGGATGCAACGTCATAGAAACAACTAGATTAACTGGTTGGGACCAGTGACGCAATCTAGGAGCAGGCGCAAGCATTAGCTAACCTTATTTAAGGCGTTTCCACTGGACTACTGCAACGCGCTCTACATGGGGCTACCCTTGAAAAGTATTCGGAGACTACAGTTGGTCCAGAATGCAGCCGCGCGAGTGATAGTGGGTGCTCCTCGGTACACCCACATTACACCTATCCTCCGTGAGCTGCACTGGTTGCCTATTGGTCTCCGGGTCCAATTCAAGGTGTTGGTCATTACCTTTAAAGCCCTATATGGCTCAGGGCCAGGCTATTTGCGAGACCGCCTACTAGCTCATAGTTCCCTTCGTCCGGTTAGATTCCACAGGCTGGGCCTCCTTCAGGTCCCATTGGCCAAGCAGTGCCATTTGGCGGGGCCGCGGTGAAGGGCTTTCTCTGTGGTGGAGCCCATGTCTTGGAACCAGCTCCCCCCGGAGATTAGGACCGCTCCCACCCTGTTGGTTTTCCGCAAGCTGCTTAAGACCTGGCTTTTCCGGCAGGTCTGGGATTTATAAAATCCGACCCCTGGATGATTGTTATTGTATTTGTTTTGTTATGTTATATGGTGTTTTTACTGTTAGCCGCCCGGAGTCCTGCGGGAGTGGGGCAGTTTATAAATTTTAATAAATAAAATAAATAAATAAAAATAGCTGGCTTTTAACCCTGACGATGTTGGGAGTGTCCAACGAAAGCTTGGTTTTATTAAAGTATTTTCTTACTTGGATCCTCCTGGTGATCCATGTCAAGCCCCACGGGGCTTGCCATTCACAGGTTATTTATTTTATGTTATGAATATACCCAGGAGTCACATCTTTACGGACATTATTAATCAATAATATCTTTATATATCATCTCTATATATCATCTCTCTCTTTCTCTCTCTCTCTCTCTTTATATGTCTATATATGCACACTTAACTATATATAAATATATTTCTCACCAATATGCTGATAGGTGCGGGACAACTAGGAGCATTACGGCCGATTGAAGCAAATTGACCAGTGACTCGCTCAAGGAGCAGGGCGCAGAAGCAGCTGGCCGTATAAGTAAACTCCCAGATCCTTTACTTTCACTCTGACAATGTCGGCAGTTTGGCCGAGGAAAGCTAAGTGGTTTTATATTAAACAGTTTTGTTTATACTTTTATCCTGGTGCTTGATTTCTGTTATTTTTCTAACATATATATCTCTCTATTTCTATATCTGGAGTGATGGCAATGGAAATGGACTGATCACATAACAAGAGAAACAGAGGGCGGAGGACCAAGGCAGTCACAGAATGGATCCCACTTGATAAAAAGTGTCCACGAAAAAAGACCTAAAACAGAAGAAGCGATGACCTCAGCAAATGTTGCTGGTCCAACTGTAAAAGCAAAGCTAAGGTTGGAAACTGGCAGAAGAAGCCTTGATCCTGCAGTGAATACACAATGGCTAAGCTGATGCTGATGATATATTGCATTGAGGTGAGAGAGGATGTTAAAGACTCCATTAGGCAGCAGATGACGGGGCTCCTCATAAATCATAGGCAACACCAGACTCTATCAAAGGAGGAGTTGGAGGCCATGGCCCAACTCAGAAAGGATGAGGCCACCCTCATATTGCCGGCCGACAAAGGGAGGGCCATGGTCGTCATGGACAGAGCGCACTATGTTAACAAGGCATTGGAATTACTTGGTGATGCCACAGCTTACAGGATTGTAAGTGGGGACCCCATGACGACCCTTAAGAACCATGTCAATAAAATGCTCAATGGCCTTAAACACAGCAAGAGGATAGATGAAGATACTCTTGCCAGGATATGCCCTAGTGACATGGTGGTGGCCAAGTTTTACGGACTTCCCAAAGTCCACAAGGAGGGCGTCCCACTTCAACCCATTGTGTCATTTAGGAACACCCCAATGTCAGGCTTGGCCAAATGGCTAAGTCATCATATTGGCCATTTGGTCAATGATAGTTATACCACCGTTAGGTCTGCGGAGGATTTCTTGGATAAAATTAGTAACCTGAGGATAGAGGATGATGAGGTGATGGTGTCTTTTGACGTAGTCTCCCTCTTCACCTCTATCCCACAGGGTTTAGCTGTCAAGACAATTAAGGACCTGCTTTATCTCAGAGAATTAGGACAGCACCAGGACTCCCTCTGCCCTGATGACCTTGTTGGCCTTTTGGGAACGTGCTTGAAAACCTATTTTACATTCCAGGGCATTACTTATGAGCAGATTAAGGGTACTCCCATGGGATCCCCAATTTCGAGCGTTATCGCTGAGGCTGTCTTGCAGCAATTGGAGCACGTAGTGATGGCCCAGTACCATCCTAAGTTCTGGGCCCGCTACGTGGACGACACTTTCGTCATCCTTAAGAGGAGTCGGAAAGCTGACTTTGTGGGCACACTCAATTCAGTGTGTGCGGATATACAGTTTACGGAGGAAGAAGAACGCCCGGGTAGGTTAGTGTTCTTGGATGTTTTAATCCACCGCCAACCTGATGGGACCCTGAGGACTAAGGTCTACCATAAACCCACACACACTGATAGGGTTTTGCACTATCATAGCAATCACCCAGTGGCCCACAAAGTTAGCTGCATTAGGACACTCTTTAAGAGAGTGGACTCCCACTGCAATACAGCCAAAGCCAGAGCGGAAGAAAGGCAGCACCTCTTCCGCATCTGCAGGCAGAACGGATATCCCACCAGATTTGTTAAGTGCCATGGTGCTCTGTCCAGACCTCCCAATGGTTCACAGACGGAGGTTTTACCATCCCAGACGACACGTGTCAGCCTCCCTTATGTTAATAATGTCTCGGAAGCCACTGCTAGGCTGTTGGCACCCTATAATGTTAGGGTGGCACACAAGCCCAACCGGACGTTACGGTCTTGTGTCATGAGACCCAAGGATCCACTCCCCACATTGGAGAAACCTGGGGTAGTGTATAAAATCCATTGCAATAACTGCCCCAGCAGTTATGTGGGTGAGACCTCTAAGAGGGTTAAAACCAGGATCCAAGAGCACAAGCTGGCTATAAGAAGAGGGGAGCAATATTCCCAAATGCTTACACACATGATAGAGTCTGGAAATAGCTTTGATTTTGATGGGGTGCAGGTGATAGCTAATGATACCACAAAGAGTGGCAGGCTATTAAAGGAGGCCTGGCTTTCATGCGAAGGATCCATCAACCGCCACATTGACCTATGTCCGTCTCCTTTCGTTGTCTGGTGTTCAAACTAAATCGAGACAAACCCACACCCTTTGAGGGGAGAGGAAGTAACAACAATAGTGCTGAGATGCCCGAAGGAATTAACAGTAAAATCCCTAAGTCCGATACCGTCCACAATGACGAAAAGGAACATCCAATACGGGAAGGGGGGAGGGGACACAGAATGACAACCCATTCGCTCAGCAGAAGAGAAAGCAATATGGGCAAAAAATATGCCCAAATACCATCAAACTCTTCTTGGCAGGAATGGGAAGGATTTAGTTTGAACACCAGACAACGAAAGGAGACGGACATAGGAAACAACGTAGTGGAGGATGAAATACAAACGCTGAAACATGTAATACCCAGATAGAGGCTACTCATATGACTAAGGAGGAGGAGAGCACACAACAAAAAAAGAACATTGGCTCTCAGCCAAGAAAGATCCACCCCCTTAACAGGATACAGGGAAACATTGGACTAGATCCCCCCGATACGATAGGAACAAACACCATCAAAGGAGAGGGGAGTATAAGATCACTAATGAATCCAAAAATTAACAACAGAAGGATAGATAAGGGAACCCGAAGGAACGATAAGAAAGAACATAACGTCAGAGATACATTCCGAATACTGGCTGATCAGCTGGGGCCAGTTACGCGGTCGAAGAGCCGTGTGCAAACGTCGACCAAACCCATTTAAACCATCTTTGCTAGAACGGCCTTTTAGCCCTGATGATGTTGGGGAGTTCCCCAATGAAAGCTTGGCAACCTTTTTTAGTAAAGTATTTTTAGTAAAGTATTTTTTACTTAAAATTCTCCCGGTGATCGTGTATTATTTATTTTATATATATATATGTGGTATTACAAATCTCTTCAATAAATTACAAAATAAAATAATTAGGAATGCATCGGGAAACAAATACAGAAGACCTTCTCCAAAGTGTCTATGATTACATCAGCATGCAATCAAAAATGCACCTGGATGCACCATTTTTAATTTATTAAATCTGGACACGGCTTGATTCCCATTAAAAATACTCTGACCACTAGGCCTCACAGGACCCCACAAAACCCCTGTAAAGAATTCTGTGCAGAGCAAAAGACCACACAGCCCCCGCCAGGATGGAAGTAGCATCCGGTGCAATTGGCAGAGGGTACAATCAATCTACAGAGCACAGCTGCATTGATAACGCAGGTTCTGAGCTTTTGCTTGATAAAGAAATACAGGGAATCAGAAGTTGCCTTCAAGCTTTACGTGTTTATTCAACTGAATAGAGACGGACCCCTCTAAATGAGGGGGAGGCCCGAATGACAAGAAATCCTTCTATTTATTCCTTCTAATTACATAAGCAACCCATCCAGCAAAGCTGACACACATAAGATAAAGATTTCACCCAGTTTAAGTCTGGCACACTGTGGATAAGAAGGGAGAATGAAGAAGTAGCTAAACATGTTCCCTTTTGGGAGCAATTTATCAAAGACAAACAGCACAGTTAATGGAGGTTTATCTGAGGTATTTCAAATTGAAAAGGGGACTAGACAGGGTTGTCCATTGTCGCCTTTGTTGTTTGTTTTAACTTTGGAAATCTTGTTGATTAAAATTCGTGAATCATCTAAAATAAAAGGAATAGAGATTAATAAGAATAATTATAAATTAAGGGCTTTGGCAGATGATTTGGTTGTTACTTTGTCTCAACCAACTTATTCAGTAATGGAGTTGTTACAATTGATAAATCAATTTGGACAAGTCTCTGGTTTCAATAATAATAAGACTAAAATATTGCCCAAAAATATGACTAATTTGGATAAGGAGACTTTAGTTAGATTGACAGGCTTTGAAGTTGTTAATAAGGTAAAATATTTGGGGGTATTTTTATCTGCTCCCAATGCAAAACTGTATAAAAATAATTATGAAAGGTTGTGGCTTAAAGTACAAAAGGATTTAAACGATTGGAAAAAGTTGCAATTATCTTTGTTGGGGAGAATAGCAGCGATCAAAATGAATGTTTTGCCAAAGTTTCTTTTTTTATTTCAAATGATACCTATTCTGAAGAAAGAGGCAAGTTTAGATGATTGGCAGAAAGGTATTAATAAATTTATTTGGGCAGGGAAAAAACCAAGAGTAAAATTCAAAATTATACAAGATGTACGAGAGAGAGGTGGACTCAAGGTACCGAATTTGAAATTGTATTATGATGCCGTGGTTTTAACACTGATTAGTGATTGGATTAATTTAACAAATGTAGATATACATTTTGGAAGGGTGGGATTTATTATATGGATGGCATGCCTATTTAATTTTTAATAAGAAGGTGGATAGGGCTTTTAAGTCTCATATTTTAAGAATTTCTTTACTTCGAGTATGGAAGAAATATTATAGAATAGACTCAAGAATTCCATTATGGGCTATCCCAGGGCATGCAATAGAAGGAATAAGGAAAGGAGTGAAGATGGATAGTATTTCTTATAAACAATTACTTAATTGGGATGGGAAGAACTGGCAATTAAAACATATAGATGAATTAGCACAAGAAAATATTATCTATTCGTGGTTTCAGTATAGACAATTATTGGAAAGGTGGAAGATAGATTATAAAGTGGGTTTGATTAGAGAGGATGAAGACTTGTTGAAGCAAATTAAAGATCAAAGTCGAACTCACATAAAAAGAATTTATGGTGTATTAGTGGAATTGGATTCAGAAACAGAATTAGTTAAAGATTGCATGGTCAAATGGGCTCAAAATTTTGATGAGCCGGCTTTATTAGAAACATGGGAGATAATTTGGGTGAGGAATGTTAAATTCACGCAAGCTCAAAATTTACGGGAAAATTTTTATAAAATGTTTTATAGATGGCACCTTGATCCACAAAAGATGTCTCGTATGTATTCAGATTTGCAACCTAAATGTTGGAGATGTGGTTGTCTGGATGCAACGTATTATCATATTTGGTGGTCATGTAAAAGCATAAAAGTTTTTTGGATAAAGATATGGTGGAATATTCAAAAAATTTTTAATAGAAGGATAAAATTCACTCCACAATTGTTTTTGTTAGGTATTATTGTTGATTGTGATGATAAAGAAATTATTGTAATGTTAAATTTAATCACAGTGGCAAGGTTGTTGATAGGACAATATTGGA
Source organism: Crotalus tigris (assembly GCF_016545835.1). NCBI lineage: Eukaryota > Metazoa > Chordata > Lepidosauria > Squamata > Viperidae > Crotalus > Crotalus tigris. The sequence continues at coordinate 961,537 of NW_024098284.1, read as the reverse complement.
AGAAGGAATTTTTGCCTACTTTAGAGGAATGGTTTTTTAAAGTTTCTTACTTATCTGAAATGGCAAAAATTTCGGCTTATTTGAAAGATCAATCGCAAGAGAAATATCTCTTGGTGTAGAAAAGATGGATAAACTTTATACAGTATAAGTATGATATTAAAAGATATTATTTAGCTTTTGAATAATTTGTATTTAAAGTTTAAGATAATAAGTATTTTTTATTATATATATATATATATATATTGGATTTAAAGTACTTAAAAATTTGTTTTTTTAATGTAATATTTGTTTGAGGTTTATTTAAGTTTAAATGTTTTGTATTTTTTAGTTCTAGTTAACCCTGTATTCAGCTCTGGGAAGACGGGGGGGAGGGTTTCTGGGAGGGTAGGGAGGTAGCGGGAGAGGGATTTTATTGTAAAATTGCAAAAAAATTTAATTAAAAAAAACATGTTCCCTTTTGGGTGTTTCCCTAAAGACATTGTATGTTCTTTGGTGCGTTAGGACATTGGGTGTTGTCCTTGTTGTCCTTTCATGACCCGGCATCCAGGACTCGGCAAGGGATGAAAGAGAGAGGGTCCATCTGTACGTATTCACAATTGATACTGTCCCCTAAGCCCTGGTCATCAGCATGGGCAGTTTTGGGGCTCCCTAGAGAGGCACACATAACACAGCTGTTGGAAGAGCTGCATTGGATGCCAGTTTGCTTCCCGGTCTAATTCAGGATGTTGGTTATCACCACGTCCTTTATGGCTTGGATCCAGGACAGGTGAGGAACCATTTTGCCCTAATGGGATTGCCCCCCCAACTCTCAATCTGGCAGGAAGAACATACTTTGGGTCTCCATTTGAAAAACTGATGGGGTCTAGGAAGACGGCGCTTTCTGCTGTGGCCCCCACTCTTTGGATTACCTTCCCATCCAAGGCGAGTCCCACCCTTGCTCTTTTGACCTTCCAGTAGGGCCTCACAACCTGGCATGAGATCCAACGAGCCACTTATGTATAGAGAAGGGCCACTTCTGTTCTGTCCTTCTCTTTGTTTTTAGTTTGCATTTATTGTTGCTAATACATAACAATGTCTCTATCTATCATCTCTATCTCTTTATATCTATATATGTACACATACTAGACAGCATGCTAAAAAGCAGAGGCATCACCCTGCCAACAAAAGTGTGTATAGTCAAGGCCATGGTTTTCCCAGTTGCAATGTATGGCTGTGAAAGTTGGACCCTAAGAAAGGCTGAGCGACAAAGAATGGAGGGCCTTTGAACTCTGGTGCTGGAGAAGACTCCTGTGAGTCCTTTAGACTGCAAGGCATTCAAACCGGTCAGTCTTGGAGGAGATCAGCCCCGACTGTTCTTTAGAAGGCCAGATCCTGAAGTTGAAACTCAAATTCTTCTCATTAAGTGGCCAAAGTAAGGACTCACTGGAGAAGGGCCTAATGCTGGGAAAGATGGAGGGCAAGAGAAGAAGGGGACGACAGAGAAGGAGGTGGCTGGATGGAGTCCCTGAAGCAGGAGGCGTGAGCTTCAACGGACTCCAGTAGATGGTAGAGGACAGGAAGGCCTGGAGGAACATTGTCCATGGGGTCATGATGGGTCAGACATGACTTCGCAATTAACAACAACAATGTACACTTTACTATATTAAAAAAGGTCTAATGGGGCTCCTCACCAACCATAGACGTAACCACACCATATCAAGATCGGAGGAGGCCACTCTCGAAGAACTATGTAAAGACAGATCGATTGTCATCCTGCCAGCCAATAAAGGCAGAGCAACAGTAATCATGGATGGATCTGAATACAACCAAAAGATCCACACCTTACTTGATAGGAGCTCATATCGAGTTGTTGACAAAGACCCGATAACGTCGCTTAAGAACCAAATCAACAAAGTGGCCGACAGGCTCAAGGGGCAAAAGAAAGTCCACAAGAAAGACCTGGGTGCTATTTGACCCAAGGACTCAGCCACAGCACGAATTTATGGGTTGCCAAAAACCCATAAAACAGGTGTCCCGTTACGTCCAATTGTTTCACTCAGGGGCACCCCAACCTTTGGGTTGGCAAAGTGGCTAAGTGGATGACTCCAACATCTAGTCAAAGGTAGTACTACTACAGTGAAATGCCCAGAACAACAATTGAGGCCAATGAAGTAATGGTATCGTTCGAAGTAGTGGCATTATTCACCTCAATCCCCCAAGGGCTAGCCGTATCCACCATACGAGAGCTACTACAAAGTTTTGAGCCATGGAACCCCAACTTGCCCAATTCAGAAGACCTTATTCTATTACTGAATTTCTGCCTCAGGGCATACTTCATGTTTGAAGGCGATATATACGAACAAATAAAAGGCATGGCCATGGGATCACCAATCTCAGGGCTAATTGCAGAGGCAGTTTTACAAAAATTAGAGTTTAAGGCGATGGCTGATTATAAAGCCTAAATTTTGGGCAAGGTATGTCGATGATACATTTGTTATCAAACGCCGAGACAAGACTGGATTCATGGATACATTCAATTTGATTTACCCGGATACCCAGTTTATGATAAAAGAAGAAACTGACAACACCTTGGCATTTTTAGATGTATCTGCTGTGAGTCCATGCCAGCCAGTGGACCCGGCAGCTGAGTCTGGGGAATCAGAGGAGGAGGGGCCTGGAGAGCCATCAGAGTCAGAGGAAGGCTCTGATGAGCTCCAGGACTTACAATCTGATGAAGAGCCTGGCCCTTCCACTCGTGCTCAAGCACGAGTCAGACTCTGAGGACTCACAGCTGGAAGACATCATAGACGCTTGCAAATGCAGACAGGCAACAAGAGCAGGACAGAGGGAGGCAATGGGGTGACTCCAAGGGAGGAGGAGAAGGCATTGAGAAGCCACACCTTGGGGCTGCATAATAAAAAGAGAAGGTGTGGGCAGTGCTGGTTGCTGAAGGCAACCGTTTGCAAAAGACTCAAGTTTCATGGAATCTCTAGCTCTCTCTATATATATCTATATCTGGAGTGATGGCAATGGAAATGGACTGATCATGTAGCAAGAGGAATGGAGGGCAGGAGGACCAAGGCAGTCACAGAACGGATCCCACTTGATAAAAAGTGCCCACAAAAAGAGACTTAAAACAGAAGAAGTGACAACATCAGCAAAAGTTGCGGGTCCAACTGGAAAAACAAAGCTAAGGTTGGAAACTAGCAGAAGAGGCCCTCATCCTGCAATGAATGGGCGACGACTAAGCTGATGATGATGATAATGATGATGATATATGTAAAAGGGGAGGGAAATTTATTGTTTCTTTTCTTTTCAGAATCCTGCCGGGGTGGATTCTATACATTAAATTTATTTGGTATCTGGATCTTCTTTTTTTGTCGTGGTTAGTGCTGGACGTATGTTTTTGCTTTGTTTTTCTGTTCTGCATTTTACCTTTCATGATAAAACAAAATAAATATACTGAAAGAAAAAAGTTGCACAATTTCGGTAGTAAGTTGCCCAGAGTGGATTTGCAGAGCAAGATGGGGTGAGGTATAAATTTATTAAATAAATATAGAACTCACTGCCTGGACTGCAACCGTCACTAAGTGGGATGTGCAGGATACTAATTGCATCAAAAGATTAAGCAACACCAAGAGGCAAGATTGTAAATATTGGTCAGGCACCCCTTAAAATGATTCAGCCATCTGACTGGGAGATTGCAGAAGGGGTAAGGAAGAGACAGGGGTTGGCATTGAGTGGTCTCTTAATCCATCCAGTTGGATCTGATCTACCACTCAGTCAGGTTCCTGATCTAGAACACCTTCAACAAGGTGAAGGGGGTGGGGGTTATTATATTATTTCAATACTTTTCCTCTGGTTATTTTTTAAATTTCTGGGCACTTATATCTCGGAGGACCTCTCATGGACTATGAATGTTAACATACTTGTGAAGAAGGCACAGAAGAGGCTGTATTTCCTGAGAATGCTCAGGAAGATAAATCTATCTCAGCATCTACTTCTGTCCTACTATCACAGCACCATTGAGAGTGTCCTGACATACGGCAGTCTTGCATGGTCTGGGAGCAGCTCTGTAGCGGACAAAAAAGCTCTACAGAGAATCATTAAAACTGCCCAGAATATTATCGGACTCCAGCTACCAGCCCTGGACAACATCTTCGAATTTCGCTGTTCGAGGAAGTTGCATAACATTCTCAGAAACTCTTCCCATCCTGCTTACAATCTCTTTGGACTGTTGCCTTCTGGCAGAAGATATAGAACATTTAAAACTCCGACCACACGTTTTCTGAATAGTTTTTACCCCAGAGCTATAATTGCACTTAATAATGAACTAAAGGGCCACCATCAGTGAACTGTTGGACAGTATTACTTGGTCTGTTGGGTGGATGTTTGGGCGGTTTTAGGGGTGGGGAATTGTGGTGGGTAGGAGTGTGTTTGGGGATTATGAGTGTGGGACCCGGTCTTTGGGGGTCACATAAATTTTGTTGTATGTGTATACTGTGTATACACATACAATGACAATAAAGTTTATTATTTTATTTTTATAGGGTGTTTTTCTATTTAGGTAAGCTGCCTTGTGTTGCCATGTGTGAGTAAGCGGCAATACAAATTTTCTAAATAATAAATAAATTATGATCATGATTGTTGCTGATATGTACACTGAGAGCCTATGCACCAGAGACAAATTCCTTGTGTGTCCAAACAGCCTTGGCCAATAAAGAATTCTATTCTATTCTAAATGCACAAGGGGGACCCTGTCACAACAGAGGCAAATACCCACTGCCAAGAACCAAGCGAAGGAACCAACACCCCGAGTTCAAATCTAACACAGGCAACAAACACCGCAAGGCACTCCCCAAGCTTCTGAACCATAGGCCAAGGGGACTTCCCAGAGGCACAAGAAGAAACATCGGCAGAAGATCTGATTGATACTTCAACGGGGCTCTCCTGCAGCCTGAAGGACTCAGCCATCAGATCTGGACAGCAAAATGATCCAGAGATCCAGGCACAAAATTCTGCTGTTAAGTGCTAGAATATCCAAACTCCTGGAATTGTGGAGGAGGGGGGTGGGGAGAGGATGGGTTGAAGTTTAAGTAGTTCAGATAAGTAGAAATAGTTTTATTGTATATAATATTGAGGTTTCAATTTGGAGAGAGGAATTGCTCGGGCATTTCCCCCGGACCGCATCCCGAGTGAGAGGATAGGAGAAGGTGAGAAGTAAGTAGGAAGGTGGAGGAGAGGGGGTGAGTGAGAAAGAGGAAGAAGAGGGAAAGAGGCAAGTTGGTTAGAGGGTGGATGTGGTTTGGGGGAAAATGGGTGAGCAATACCGAAAATGGTGTGTATTAATTTGTTTTATTTTTTATCTGAAGTATTTTTAAGAATGTAATGTATTGTAAAATTGAAAATAAAAACTTTTTACAAGAATTGTGGAGGATTCCTTCACTGGAGAGTTCCTGGCCTGGGGTAGAGGGTTGGATTAGAAGACCTCCAAGGTCCTTTTCAATGCCAGGATTCTAGGTAGAGTCTGGGTGGACCAGCAAGGTCTGAGGGACCGTCTCTCATCTGGGTGAGCCGGAAGCGAGCCTGGGACCTTTGCCTCACCCCAGCCACTCTACAGCTCCGGAGGACTCTCTCAAAGTAAGTCCTGCCCTGCGCTGGCTCGTTCCCTCCCCCACTACACTTGGCTGGGCAGGGACTCGTACCACCTGCCATTTGCTAATGTACCACAGGTGGTATGCATACCACCGGTTGAAAAGCCCTGCTCTAAATAAATAAAAAACCATTCCCACTGGGTCATCTTGTGACCAAGTGAGGAGTAATTTTCCCCCAATAAATTGCAGCCGAGTTGCATCTTCCTGCCTTTTGCACAGATGGCAGAAATCTACCTGGGAGGAAAGGGATTTTGGATTTGCAGGTGGGAGAAGCAACTCCTGAAAAGTGGAAAGACCCAGACAAGCCGTTGCAGAAACAGGGGACCAATCCTCCGAGAGGAATTCCATCTAGACAAATGAAGCCATTTTTCCCAACCGATGAAGGTCATGCTCCAGTAGAAACAGCTTCCTCTGAAGCCCCTCCCTCAGCAGAAAGTCCCAAACTCAGTAGCTTTCTGCAGTGCCATGATGGCCCCATAGGCAAATAAGAAAACCTATCCTGTTTAGCCTGAGTGCCCCCCATTATTGGAGGAATTGTGCCCCACCCCTGAAATAGCTTCTTCCATTTGTTAGGTTTTGCTGTGCATTTTCCATGCAGAGCATTTCCTGAGTCTTTTGGAGAGGAATCTCCCCATCCTATTCGAGATTCTCACTTAGTATAGATTTATTTAAGCAGGGAAAATTAGGTGAGCAAGGTCTTGACAGCTGGATACTTTCACTTTCACTTTCACTTTCACTTCCAATTAAACTAATGAGAGCGGGACTTTTAATCTCTTGGTTCAAAAACTGCTTCACAAAGAGCAGGTGGCACCACAAGATGCCCTAAAATTTCTCTCCCTGTTGGAGTAGCACACCACCAGTCTCTTGCAAGGATGGAAGTGGCACCAGGACACCCAAAACCCTCTGAATGTTTTCCAGTCCTATCCTCAAGCAACAATTGGCCAAAGTAATGTCAGGAATGTCATATGATGCACTCTTCCAATAGCCATCCACCAGAGCTAGAAAACAAGTCTGTTGCCCAAGACCAGTTTTTGTTAAGGGATAAGGAACCCACTCTCCCCTTTCAGTGAATACTGACATGATATTCAGCAACAAACCACAACTACCTGCAATCCCAATGGGGTAACAACAACTGGGTATATATGATTGTGTGGGCAGTAAGTAAATGGTGAGAGGCAGTTTTTAATTTGGCGATTTTGGAAGGGGACATAGGAGGATCCTAAGATTTGGCAGAAATACTTGGTTGTACATTCTGAAACCTGGTATGTGAACGGGACTTTTGCAATTGCTCCCAAACCATTTGCACAGATTTACGTCATCCCGGCAAAGCAATATGAGGGAATGTACCCTGTGTTGTACGCACTTCTGTCTCACAAACAGTGTGCTATGTATGAACGACTATTCCACTTTGTGAAAACCCTGGTGGCTGCCAAACTCTGTCCATCTACTGCAATTCTGAAATGGCTGCCACGAATGGCATCAAGGAAGGCTTCCCAGAAGCTGCTTTAAAAGGCCATTTCTTCCACCTCGCCCAAACGTGAGAAGCCATTTGGTAATAAGAGGCGCTGCCCGTTCTGGCGGAAATGGCAAAGATTTCGGCTTTTTTAAAGGATCAATCACAAGAGAAGTTCTTTGTGGTATGGGAAAAATGGATAGATTTCATACAACATAAGTTGGATATAAAAATATTATTTAGTTTTTCAATAACTTATGTATAAATTTTAATATTTTATAGACTATTATTTTTTTTTCTCTTTATATTTTTTATTATTATTTTATTTTCTTATATTTCTTTTCTTCTTTCTTTCTCTTTATTCTTTCTTTTTAAGTATTTTTTTTCTTTTCTTTAATATTTATGTTTTATATATATATATATATATTATTGTTAATTATTCTATTAGTTGTTTAAGTAATGTATTTAGACTTATCTATGGTTTATACTTTTTTTTTAAGAATTCAAGAAACTTTAATTAAGCCTATATTCAGCTCTGGGAAGGCTGAGGGAGGGAACGGGAGGGCTGGGGTGGGTTGGGGAGGGTTGTTTTTTTTCTTGTAAAAATTTTAAAAATTTTCAATAAAAAAAAAGAGGCGCTGCCCGTGACTTCAAAAGAGACACAGAGTTCACCATGAAGGCAAAAATTATTGTGGCCTTTGCATTCCTGCCTGTCCCGGACCTGGAAGATTATGTTGGTGCTCTAGAAGGATCTCTGCCAGGACAGCAGGATCCTGTTGTGCCAGCCTGCCTGCTGCATAGCAGCCTCTCTGCCATCTGCCTGCCAGCACCTGCCCTACGTCATCATGCAGCAGCTGGCCAAAGCCTTGCCACAAGCAGCACGTGACATATTCAGCAACCAACCGCAACTACCCACGAGCAGCACGTGACACACTCTTTCAACAGCTGCCCACCAGAGTTAGAAAACAGGTCGGTGGCCCAAGACCAGTGTTCTTTGAGGGATAGGAACCCACTCTCCCCTTTTAATGAATACTGACATGATCTTCAGCAACCAACCGCAACTACCCACAATCCCAAAGGGGTAACAAATGGGTACATATGATTGTTCAATCAGTAACTAAGCGATGAGGGGTCGAAAAAAATTCTCCTTTGGGCCAAAAGGAACTTTCCAGTCAATTCCTCAAGCAGTATCTGTCCAATGCAACCCCACAAACGTCATATGATGCAGTTTTCCAACAGCCATCAACCAGAGTTAATTTGGTTGGTCTGCCCGGGTCACTGATGGACCCAACTGGGTTTCAGAGTTGAAATACCTGCCAAACTGCTCCATGGTCCTACAGAGGCACTGGCAACTGCCTAGAATAGGAAGGAAGAGAGCCTTGGACAGGATCGCACCAATGTGGCCTTCTCTTGGCCCATAACTCCCATCCCTCCCCGTGGTTCATTGAGGATCACAAGAAGCTCTAAGATTACTCTCCCCTTTGGAGCTGTGCACTTCTTGGGAGGATGGAAGTGGCATTGTCGAGAAGCACCTGGCAGAAGCAAAGCCATGAATGTCACACGACGCAGTTTTTCCGACAACCAGAGTTGAAAGAAGAGTCTGTTCCCAAGACCAGCATTTATTCAGCAATAGCAAGTCCGTTTTTGTGCACTCATGCATCATCTTCAGCAACCAGCCACAACTACCCCACAATCCCAACAGTGTCCTTCACCTCTGACCAGCAGAGACCCATATCCCACCACCAGCTATTCAGTCCCCAAATTTTCCCAGTTTCCATCCCATCAAATAGAACTGGATTTCAACTTGCAGGGAACCACCAATCTCATCCTGAGTTAGCACCTGGGCAAAGCAACGTCACAATGACGCAGTTTTCCAACAGCCATCAACCAGAGTTAACTAAATGAAACCTCCAATTTTCACACAATAGCAACCCACCCTCCGCTTTCAATGAATATTGATGTGATATTCAGCAACAAGCCACCACCAGTTCACAATTCCAACAGGTTAGCAACAACCAGCTGCATAAGATTGTGCAGGCAGTAAGGAAACCCACGAAGTAGCAGCTGCACCCTGCCCATAGTAGCAGCATCCTCCTTGTGGTGCAGGGCCTCAGATGGCTCCAAACCCAACAGTGAGGAGACAAATGAATCTGGGAGAAAAATAACCGGCGGAGCTTACAGAAAACACCTGCCACACTTTTGAACCCGGTCAGCCTGGATGATCTTGCATTACCTGAGCAATACAAGGTTTATTCATCAACACTGTGGCATCAATTTTGGAGGGGATCCTAATATTTGGCAGAAGTATTTGGCTATCCATTCTGCAGCCATTTCATACCTGGTACGTGAACGGGACTTGCTCCCAAACAATTGCTCCACAACTGCTTTCAAACTTTTTGCAAAGGTTAAGGCTATCCTAGCAAAGAAATATGTGGGTGTGCACCCAGTGTTGTGTGCACCTCTGCCTAACAAGCAGTGTGCTATGTACAAACGGCAGTTCTACTTTGTGAAAAACCTGGTGGCTCACACGCAGTTGCGGTCCCCTTAGGGCAGGGGTAGGCTCTTTTATGACTCATGGACTTCAACTCCCAGAATTCCTGAGCCAGCACGGCTCAGCTTGGAAACCTCTCTTTCCCTTCAGCATGGCGGCTTAGGAATTCTGGGAGTTGAAGTCCACAAGTCTTAAAGTTGCCAAGGTTGAGAACCCCTGGTTTAGAGGGTCATGAATTCAGGTATGGATGGCACATGCCTTTGCAGTGATATAGGTCATCCTAGCAAAGCAGTATGAGGGTATGCACCCCATGATGTATGCCCTCCTGCCTCAGAAACAGCCTGCTACATACAAATGGTGACTTTGTGAAGAGCCTGGTGGCTCACACCCAGTTGTGCTCCATTTACTGCCGTTTTGAAATGGCTGCCACCAATGGCATCAAGGAATGCTACTTTAAAAGGCTGTTTCTTCCACCTCACCCACAACATGAGAAGCCACTGGGTAATAAGAGGAGCTACTCATGATTTCCACAGTGACATGGGATTTGCCGTGAAGGCAGAAATAATTGTGGCCTTGGCATCTGTGCCTGTCCTGGAAGTTTATCACAATGCTCTAGAACAGTGGTTCTCAACCTGTGGGTCGGGACCCCATTTGGGGTTGAACGACCATTTCATGGGGGTCGCCAAACAACGCAGTCCGCCATTTTTTTCTCCCCTTTTCCTTAGCGGTGCTACTCCCTTTTATTCTATTGGCTTTTGAAAGCCAATAGAATAGACTCTCTTGAATAGAGTCTAATTCTATTGGCTTTCCAAAGCCAATAGGAATTGTCCAGGCTGTCTCTGCCCTGCTGAGCCCGCCAAAAGTCCCATTCTGCAAATGGTGCTGCACCAGTTGAGTAGTCCTCGACTTACAACTGGTTGAGTAGTCCTCAACTTACGACTGGTTAGGGGTCGTGGCATTAAAAATGTTGAGAACCACTGCTCTAGAAGGATCTGTGCCAGGAGAGTAGGAACCTGTTGTGCTAGCCTGCCTGCTGCATAGCAGCCTCTCTGCCATCTGCCTGCCAGGGTTGACGGGAGAATCCTGGGGGTCTTCAGCTTGTCTCCCACCCCTCCCATGGTTCAGTCGGGATTACAAAAAGCCCTAAGAGTTCTCTCCCCTTCGGAGTAGCACACTCTTCCAGATTGGCTGTGGAGTCCTGGGGGTGGGGGGGCTTCAACTTGCTGTCCTTGGGACAGACCCCCTGAAGCATCTTGGCTAGTTCATAGCCTCCGTGACAATCATGGGCCTGTCCCTGATCATTCTTGGCCCGCCAGGTGAGTTAACCAAAATCACCTGAAGAGCACAGCTAGCAGAGGCAGAGGACTCTCTGAAGATAAGGAAGTGTTCCCCCTGATTAATCCAGGAGGCAGCAAAGAGCAAGACGAAATCACAAAGAAGCACAAGGAACAGGTGCCAGAATTTTTCAAGTTACGGTACCTCAAATAGCTGAAAGCTCACCCAGCGTTCAAAGGGAAAAAATAAAACCCAGTGAGCTTTCAAAGGAACTTGTGATCCTTCCACTGCTGGTTCAGTCAGAGTCTCCAACTAAAGCGAAACATCCAAGAGGGACTTGTTCTAAAGAAGTCAAATCTGAGACCGATGTCTATGATAAGCAGTCAGTCCTTTTGCCAAATGATCTTGTTTTAGACACCAAACATAGAAAGAAGCCGAAGCAAACTATCAAGGACGGGCTCCTAAGGGCTTCCCAAGATACTTTCTATCTACCCCTGATTAATCCAGACAAGTTTGCTCTGAGTGATGGAAAGAAAAGAAAGAGAGAAGTGTCCACTGGAACTGACAACACAAAACGAATAGAAAACTCGCTCCAGATGTGGTTTCCCTCTTGGGGAATTTAGCTGTGTGATCCGAGGGAAGTGTGAACTTCCATGATTCCTCTATCACAGTCAGATCATGTCCCGCTAAGGAAAGAGGTTTGAAAGTGGACTTTGATGCATGCTCTCTGTCCTGGCCAAAAGAATTTTAGCAGCATCTTCCTTGTGGTTCAGGGCCTCAGATTGCTCCGCTGGAAGAAATTTTGCTAATAGATATAGAGGCCAAACCAGAAATTTTTTTGTTGGGAATTATAGAAAGAAAATATAAGAAAGATACAAATTATTTACTACTGCCTATAGTAACAGTGGCACAAATAGCCTTCGCTCCAAAATGGAAAGAGAAAGATACTCCAACCGAAGAGGAAATATTACTGAAAATTTTCAGTTGCGCTGAAAAGGATAGACTTACATGGGAACTCAAGGATAAAAGTGAAACTAAGTACTACAAAATCTGGGAACAATTTTATGATTGGATAGACAATAAGAGGGTAGCCAAGACAAATGTATAGTGTTAGAATAAAATAGAGATTATAGACAAATGTATATTTAAAAGATAAATAGATATACAGAAATAAGGGAAAAAGTGTTAATATTATATTATAAATAGTGAGCAAAACTCAAGAACTATATGTCTATATGAGTACTAATACTACCGTAAAATGTTGGAAGATGTATGGAACCAGTGATGTCATATCTATGTCCAATGTGTTTTTAATTTTGTATTATTAATAAAAATTTATAAATAATAATAAAAAAAATTCTCCTCTTGGGCCAAGAGGAACCTTGTAGTCCATTCTTCAAGCAGCATCTGTCCAATGCAACACCACAAACGTCATATGACGCAGTTTTCCAACAGCCGTCAACAAGAATAAACTAAAGGAAAGCACCAATTTTTACACACCAGTAGCACCCCACCCTCCGCTTTCAATGAATACTGACATGACATTCAGCAACAAGCCACAACTACCCCCAATCCCAACAGGTTAACCACAACTGGCTACCTAGGATTGTACAGGTACTAAATAAATCCGGGAAGTAGCATATGACCAAGGAATGAAACGGTCACCTTGTGCTTCCTGGTACAAACAGCTTAAAACTCTGATGTAAATATCACCTCTGAGCCCTCATTTTTTGCTGGAACTGTCAGTATATCCTGCCCCCTTGCTTCTGTGAAGTAATAAACTGTCCACCTTCCACTTTCCTCTCTCTGAGGGAATAGGTGGACTTTCGCGACAGGTAAATGAATGAAAAGGTTGGCTCTTGACCAACAGATTGGCGACTCTGCCAGGACTGTTGCCTGGCTTTGGGGCAATAAATCCTTGAAGGGTGTAGAGTCACAACAGATAAAAGTGCACCCTGTCTGTTATGTCCTGGGCCTGCTGGACATTCAGCAGGTGCAGGATGCAAATGAACCCCGGGCAAACCATATGAATGCCCGGGACCAGACAGGTTGTCTCCAGCCTTGCGCGCATGCGCAAGCGGGAGAAATACTCTGCAATGATTCGTTGATGCTGTATTTTGCAAGGGACTATAAAAAAGAACCCGCGCCATTTTGCTTCAAAGAAACAAAGAAGAAGACTGTTTTTGTTACTCCTGCTTCACCTCAATGCCTTTTCTTTGGAAACAGAACACTGTCCGTTTTAGAATCCTTTTCATCATTCAGTGCTTCAGGCTACTCCAAGCTCAATGGCGAGAGATCAAAATAATAGACGGAATTGGATAAAAGGGGAGATCAGCTCCCTGGGACAATCTGCAGTCCAGGACATGCAAGGGGTAAGTTTTCCCCTCTTTCTTCTGCCAGAACCTGCAGATATTAGACTCCCAGCCACCCACCTGCCTGGGACTAAGTGGCACACTCAACAATTGCAACAAGAACCTGGCCCAAACACAGCACCTGGCCAAAGCTACGTCACGAATGCATGATGCAGTTTTCCAACAGCCATCAGCCAGAGTCAACAAGAAGAAAGGGAAAAGTTTCATTCAGCAGTTGCAACCCCATTCTACGCTTTCAGTGAACACTCACTGTAAGGACCTACCTCAGTTAAACCTCCCAAGAAAGCAGAATTCTGGAAACTTGCATTGTTTCAACAGGAACTTTTACTGGAAGGGATGGATAGCAGGATAGCAAGGCAGGATCTGAGGATTTCCCACACAAAACATTACATTAAAAGATCCCTTTCAAAATAAGAGCTCCTAGAGTCTGGCACAAGACTATTACAGGTTCTGGAAAACTATGGAGATGTAGCGGGGTTGAAGATCAACAAAGAAAAAACTAAAATGCTAGTTTAGAACATGACCAAATCACAAGAAAACGAGCTAGCAGAAAAAATTAACATTCAAATAACTAAAAAAGTAAGGTGCCTGGGGATTCAACTGATGGCAAGATGCATCACACTTAAAAGAGAAAACTACGATAAACTAATCAATCAAACTAACAAATTTCAAAATTTGGAATGGAGTGTATAAATGGCTAGAAGTCGAACACTGGGACGAATGTTGATTGATAAGTTGATAGTTTAGAAATCTTCTTACTAGTATTCTTTATAAGATAGAATTGAAAGTTATTTAACCACAATGTATATGATTGAAAGAACGCTTGCTAGAAAGATCACAGATCCTATATGCATATTTTGTAATAAAGAATTTTTTTTCATAAGTTAATACTAATAGTATTGTTTAAACCAGGGAAGTTGTATTATGTCCATTGTGTCTTTTTTGTTTTTAACTGTATATTCAAACCCAACCCCCAAATGTCCAAACGACCAGTTTGAATTGAGCCAATCAATAGGTTGTGGGAAAGAACCGATAAGGCATCCTTCTCAAGGCTGTCACATCTCTCCGCGCCTCCTTTTCCTCCAACCTGACACAAGGTAGATGGCCCAAAACACATTCCGTTCACACCCCGAAGTATAGTACTTCAAAGAGGACAGAAAAAAGCAAAGGAAGTTCACTGCAGAAGACCCATAGGTTGTTCCCCCCCCTTTTCCCAGCACCCATAGCATTCCCCCCCCCATAGAATGGCAGAACCCAAAAATGAAAGCATAAGAAAGCATAAAGGTACACTGAGGGTCTGACACCCACTCTTCTCTTTCAGTGAACATCAAGACATGATATTCAGCAATAAGCCGCAACAACCCACAATCCCAACAGGTTAACAACCACCAGCTACATACGATTGTGCAGGCAATAAATAAAAACCCATAAAATATCAGGTGCTTCAGATATTGGATTCCGACTATCCATAAACCTGGGAATAATTGGCAGGCTCAGCAATTGAAACACGTTGTCAGCAAGTGAACCCTAATCTGCAATCTCCAGGTCCCAAACTGGATGAATCTTTCAGCCCTTACTAGCAAGGACTTTTAGCCCACCACCAACTATTCAATCTCCAAAATGTCTTTTTTTTTCTAACATGGGTTCTATCACATCCGACAGAACTGGACTTCCACCTGCAAGTCCGTTTCCTCCCTTTGGGCCAAGATAAGCTTTTCAGTCCATTCCTCCAGCAGCAGCTGGACAAAGCAACATATGAGCTAATGCCACAATTTTCCAACAGCCATCAACTGGAATTAACTAAATGAAACCTCCAATTTTCACACAATAGCAACCCACCCTCCACATTCAGTGAATACTGACATGCTATTCAGCAACAAGTCACAACCAGCTCACAATTCCAACAGGTTAGCAACAACCAGCTGCATAAGATTGTGCAGGCAGTAAGGAAACCCACAAAGTAGCAGCTGCACTCTGCCCATAGTAGCAGCATCCTCCTTGTGGTGCAGGGCCTCAGATGGCTCCAAACCGAACAGTGAGGACACAAATGAATCTGGGAGAAAAATATCCGATGGAGCTTACAGAAAACACCGGCCACACTTTTGAACCCGGTCAGCCTGGATGATCTTGCATTACCTGAGCAATACAAGGTTTATTCATCAACACTGTGGCATCAATTTTGGAGGGGATCCTAATATTGGCAGAAGAATTTGGCTGTCCATTCTGCAGCCATTTCATACCTGGTACGTGAACGGGACTTGCTCCCAAACAATTGCTCCACAACTGCTTTCAAACTTTTTGCAAAGGTTTAGGCTATCCTAGCAAAGAAATATGTGGGTGTGCACCCAGTGTTGTGTGCACCTCTGCCTAACAAGCAGGGTGCTATGTACAAACGGCAGTTCTACTTTGTGAAAAACCTGGTGGCTCACACGCAGTTGCGGTCCCCTTAGGGCAGGGATAGGCTCTTTTATGACTCATGGACTTCAACTCCCAGAATTCAAGGAGGATAGCTGGCTGGGGAATTCTGGGAGTTGAAGTCCACACATGTTAAAGTTGTCAAGGTTGAGAAACACTGCCCTAAGGTGATACATCTGGCAGGATGCAGAAGAAGGGCCTTCTCCATGATGGCTCCCTCTCTCTGGAACATTATCCCTCCCAGAGATTAGATTGGACCACACTCTAGCACTCTTCCGGAAAGTGGGTGAAGACCTGGTTCTGCCAGTGGGCCTGGGGAGCCCAGAGTGAGATGGAGCCCACTAAATGGTTAATCTGAATGTGTGTTGTTGCCAAGGTGGAGAGGGTGTGTGTGGTGGATTATTATTTCATTATTTTTCTTCTTGTAATTTTTCTTCTTTCTATAGAGTGTTTTCATATCTGGAAAATCACCTTGAGTCTACTATGTGTGAGTAAGTGGCAATATGAATTTTCTAAATAAAATAAAATAAAATAAGCCTGTCCCTGGGATGGGCCCTCTGAAGCATTTTGGGAATTGATGGCTTCTGTGACAGCCCTGGGCGTCTCCCTGGTCATTCTAGGCCCGGCGAGACTGTGGCCTCACCTTTGACATGGTTTCCTTGGCAAAGTAGTGGCTGGATGTTCCAAGAGAAGAACATCTCCTGACCTCTCTGAGGCTCTCTTATGCCAGCTGTCAAGCCCTCCCGGGCTCGACACACAAGCAGGGGGGGAACCAACCTACTGGCCGAGAGGGAAGACGTACAACGGGCAGCGTTTCCACAAACAAACATGGTTAAGAGTTTCCAATGATAGTACAGAGCCCAGCGGTGCTACGGAGCGGGAGCTGACATGTGCAGAAGGACTGTCGCACATGCGCAGATCCATCTCAAATCCCATCGAACAGCTGATTAGCGGTAGAATTGGAGTCAGCTGATGGAAGGCAAACCGTGGATCACAATAATAACACAGGGTGGGCTTCCGGTGGTTAAGGCGGTGGAGATGACGGCTACTTTGTAGCCGTCCTCCTGAGATGGTGTCAGATCCACGGAGCACAGCGTTCATCAGCTGGCCCGCGGCTCGCAATCCTCTTCCCGGGCGAAGGGAAGGGGTAGAGATCGCATGAATAGAGGTAGAACCTCTTAACCTTCCCTGGATTTTTATTTTAGGGGGGTAGAAAGAGTGCTCCCTCGGAGTTCATTGCCTTCTCCGCCTCTCAGCTGTCTTTGTTTCTTCGGAAACAAAGCAAAACGCCGCTACCATCTCCGTATTTAAAGTAACCGTGAGTAATTTTAAACCGGACAGAACTGTTTAAAGGATTTTATTTATAGTTTAGCTTTATTTTATTTTTTTTTAGTTTACTTAGTTTATTTAGTATGTGCTGATTTTTTTTTTATTTTTTGAGCTTTCTTTTTTTTTTTTCTCGTGGGCGGAAAAGTGAGAGTGAAAGTAAAATGGCGTTTTGAAAGTTTTTTTTTCCTTTGAAAGACGGACTGGCTGAACTGTTGCTTAATACTGCTTTCCTTTTTATTTTTTTTTATTATTTTTTGGGAGTTTTTAAATTGATTCTATTTTATTCTATTTTACCTTATTTTTAATTTTTTGGATTTTTTATTTTCTATTGGTATTTTTATGAAGAAAGAAAGATAAATTAAAATGGCTTCAAAACGACAACCAGCTACTACAGCTCCTAAGGTAACTTCTTCTCCTGCTACTTCTACTGTGCAACAACAACTTAAAATAATACCCTCAGCGCAGCAACCTAAAACTACTCCACCTTCACCTCCCCCATCTGGCACATCAGCACAAGACATTAAAGAAATAATGGTAAATGCTGTGTCACAGTTTAGGGAGGAAATGAAGCAACTTTTGGAACAGAATAAATCTGAAAGCAAGGAAGAAATGAAGAAAGAGATGAAGGAGCTTTTAGAACAAAATAATACTATTTTGAGGGATGACATACTTTTAGCTTTATCTGGAGTGGCCTCAGTGGTCGTGAAGCTGGATTCTAGAGTGGAGGAAATTGAAGAAACAGTAGAACTTTTGGATTATAAATTCCAAGATATGCAGAAAAAAGTGGAAACTTCACAAGATGATATTCTCATGTTCCAGTACAGACAGATGGAATATGCTTTGAGAATAAGAGGCCTGAAAGAAGATAAAACCCAAGACTTGATGGAAATGGTGATTAATGACTTGGCTGTTATTTTGAATATAGATAAAGATGAGTTACGTGGGGAAGTGGAAAGAATTTATAGAGTTAATTCTTGGATTGCAAAACAGAAGAATCTGCCTAGAGATGTGGTGATATATTTTGCTAAGAAGTCTTTGAGAAATCAGATTCTGCAAATTTTTTACAATAAAAGATTTCAGATTGCTGCCCAAGATATTATTATTTTAAAGGAAATTCCACCTAAAATTTTAAGAAGCAGAAAAGATTTTGCTTTTCTAGCAAATGAACTTAAAGCAAGACTGATGCCATTTAGATGGGAGATTCCGATGGGTATTGTTTTGAGCCATGCGGGGACACGTTATAGACTTAATACAGTTGTTAAAGCTAAGGAATTTTACAAAACGGTCCTGGGTGCAGGCTCACCTTTGCCCATGATGCACAAAGTCCTGAGTGATAAAGAGATGGAACAGAAACCTGAAGGTACAGGTGCGATGACTGCTGGACAGGTGGTATGGATGTCTCAAGCAGAGGTTAAAGAACAGAGAATGACCCGTGCAGCACATAAACGTAAAGAAAAAGAACAACAGAAAAAAGAAAAAGAAATTAAAGAATCTACTCAGCAAATTGTCTCAATGCCGGTGGGAGGAGCAAGACCCAAAAGCTCTGCAACATACTCTTCAGTAGCAGAATTTGAGGGGATCTTCTCCAGGCTCAAGGCCAAGGGAGATGGCAAAGCTCCTGACCTGGAATGTTAATGGATTAAATATTCCTCAAAAGAGAAAAAAAATCTACCATTATTTAAAGCAACACAACAATGATATTATCTGCTTGCAAGAAACTCATATTACATCTAAAGACCAAAAATACTTAAACAATCCTCGTTTGGGATCTCATTTTGTATCTCCCGCCCCTGGGAAAAAAGGGGGTGTGGTAATTTATGTTAAGCAGAATTTATCTGCTATCCTGTTAGAATCAGATCCTCATGGAAGATATGTTATGCTTGAACTTGGTTTATATGGCAAGAAAATTCTTATTGTGGGGCTGTATGCACCAAACCAGCAACAGGAGCAATTCTACAGGTTGCTACATCAGAAAATAACCTTGTTGGACTATAGATCTGTGATTTTAATGGGAGACTGGAATGGTGTCTTAGATATACAAAAGGACAAAAAAGGCTCTTCTACTTTTTTTAAACAGGCTAAACTACCTAAAGCCTTCTTTGACATGAAAGAAGATTGGGAATTGAGAGACTATTGGCGTGAACGTAACCAAGAAGAAAGGGACTTTACCTTCTTCTCAGATAGACACCAATCTTTCTCAAGAATTGATTTTTTTTTGATCACAACAGATTTATACAACAGGGTGAAGAATGTAAAAATTTTTCCTAGGACATTGTCTGATCATAGTCCAGTTTGGATGGAACTGTTTGCTGAGAAAGAAGACAGGAGATCCTGGAGGGTGAATGAGAATTTATTTAAACAAGAAAAAAATGTTCACAAACTAAAGGAATGTTTAAAGGAATATTTTGCTTTAAATATGAATAAGGGAACATCAATGTCAATGGTGTGGGATGCAAGTAAAGCTTTTATGCGTGGTATTTTGATAAAAATGAATAACTTGCATAGACAGAAACAGATTCAGAAACGTAAAGATTTAGAAGAGGAGATTAAATTAAAAGAGAAACTCCTAATTTCAAATCCTTTAGATGAAAAGGTGAAAGGAGCTATAAAACTGTTAAAAACACAATTTAACATGTTGATGGCTGATCAAGCTGCAACCAATTTACTATTTATGAAACAAAATACATTTTGTAATGCTAATAAACCAGGGAGATGGTTGGCTTATCAGTTAAGAAAGAAACAGAAACAGAGGAATATAGATAAAATAAATTATAATGGTAAATTGGTTTATCAGAAAGAATTGATTAAGAAATCTTTTTTAGAATACTACCAAAAATTATACAAGAGTACTAATATTCAAACTACAGATATAAACAATTATTTAGGTAAAGTTAATTTTTCTAAATTAACAGAAGATCAGGAAAAAGAGATTAATGGTTTAATTACTAAGGAAGAAATTGTTACAGCTATTAAACAATTGAAATTGGGCAAAGCGCCGGGTACGGATGGGTTGACATCTATTTATTATAAAACTCTAGTAGAAGAGATGACTCAACCGTTGTGTGAATTGTTTAATAACTTATTACAGGGGTTAGAGATCCCTCCATCTTGGCGTAATGCATTTATATCACTGATTCCAAAAGACAATCAAGATCTTACATTGCCTAAAAATTAGAGGCCTATATCTCTTTTAAATGTGGATTATAAAATTTTTGCAAAAATTTTAGCCAACAGGCTTATGGGGATCTTGCAGCAGCTTATACATAAGGATCAATCGGGTTTTATAACTGGAAGGTATATGAAAAATAATGTCAGACAAATCATTAACTTATTAGAGTATTTAGAAAAGAATAACCAAGTCTCTGCAGGCCTGATATTTTTGGATGCTGAAAAAGCCTTTGACCAAGTGAATTGGCAGTTTATGTTATGTTTAATTAAGGAGATGAATTTTGGACAAAATATATTACAAGTATTATCTAATATATATCAAAAACAGACTGCTCAACTTATTGTAAACGGGGGTTTGTCAGAGGCTTTTGTAATAGAAAAAGGTACAAGACAGGGATGCCCGTTATCTCCGTTATTGTTCGTTTTAACATTGGAAATTTTGTTGATTAAAATTCGGGAGTCTCAAGAAATAAAAGGAATAGAAATTAATAAAAAAGAATATAAATTAAGAGCCTTTGCAGATGACTTGGTTGTTACTTTGTCTCAACCTACTTGTTCGGTGGTAAAATTATTACAATTGATCCAACAATATGGACGTGTTTCTGGTTTTAAAATTAATAATAATAAGACTAAAATATTAGCTAAAAATATGACTAATGGTGATAAACAGGTTCTAGTTAAGTTAACAGACTTTGAAATTGTTGATAAGGTAAAATATTTGGGGGTTATATTATCTGCTTCCAATGCAAAATTGTATAAAAATAATTATGAAAAGCTGTGGACGGAGGTACAGAAGGATTTAAAAAATTGGAACAATTTACAGTTATCCCTTATGGGTAGAATTGCAGTTATTAAAATGAATGTCCTGCCAAAGTTTATTTTTCTGTTTCAAATGTTACCTATTTTAAAGAGTGAACGTAATTTAGATGAATGGCAAAAAGGTATTAATAAATTTGTTTGGGCAGGGAAAAAACCAAGGGTGAAACTTAAAATAATGCAAGATTTTTGTGAGAGAGGCGGACTCAAGGTACCAAATATGAAATTGTATTATGATGCTGTAGTATTAACATTGATCAGCGATTGGGTGAATTTAACAAATATAGAAATACTTCATTTGGAAGGTTGGGACTTACTTTTTGGATGGCATGCCTATTTAATATTTAATAAAAAAGTGGATTGGGTTTTTAAGTCTCATATTATAAGAATCTCTTTGCTTAGAGTGTGGAGGAAGTATTATAAATGTGATTTTAAAATACCATTATGGGCTATACCTCGGCATGCCATAGAAGGCATAAGGAAAGGGGTTAATATGGATATGGTTTCTTATGCACAGTTACTTAGATGGGATGGCCAAGACTGGCAGTTAAAATCTTTGGAAGAATTAACACATGAAAATCTAATTTATTCATGGTTCCAATATAGACAAATAGTGGATAGATGGAAGATGGATTGTAAAATGGGCTGGCTCAGAGAAGATGAAATTCTTCTAAAACAAGTAAGAGATCAAAGGCCAACCCATATAAAGAGAGTTTATGGGGTTTTAGTGGAATTGGATTCAGAATCTGAATTAGTTAAAGATTGTATGATTAAATGGGCACAGAATATTGGTGAATCGATTTCAATGGATACTTGGGAACTTATTTGGATAAGAAATGTTAAATTCACACAAGCGCAAAATTTAAGAGAGAATTTTTATAAGATGTTTTATAGATGGCACCTTGATCCAAAGAAAATGTCCATTATGTACCCTAATTTACAGCCGAAATGCTGGAGATGTGGACACTTGGATGCTACTTATTATCATATCTGGTGGACGTGTAAGCATATAAAAGCTTTTTGGATTAAGATATGGTGGAATATTCAAAGAATTTTTAGAAAGAGGGTAAAATTTACTCCGCAATTATTTTTATTAGGTATTGTTATTGATTGTGATGCTAAGGAGGTTATATTGATGTTAAATTTGATTACAGCCGCTAGGCTGTTAATAGGACAATATTGGAAGAAGGAATCCTTGCCTACTTTACAAGAGTGGTTTTATAAAGTTTCGTATTTGGCAGAAATGGCAAAGATTTCGGCTTTTTTAAAGGAGCAATCTCAAGAGAAATTTTTTGCGGTATGGGAAAAATGGATAAATTTTATACAACATAATTTGGATATGGAAAAATATTATTTAGCTTTTCTATAACTTGTAATGATTGTTTTTTTTTCTTTCTTTCTTCTTTTTTTTTACGCTTTATGTATTATTATTCATATACTTTTTTATATATGTTTTATTTTTCGTCTACCTTTTTTTTTCTTTCTCTCTCTCTTTTCTTTTTCCTTTCTTCCTCTTTTTTTTCTTTCTTTTTTTTTTAGTATATATTATTCACTTTAAAGCTTATGTTATGTATATTATTATTATATATATT
The DNA here is from genome assembly GCF_016545835.1 of Crotalus tigris. Taxonomy (NCBI): domain Eukaryota; kingdom Metazoa; phylum Chordata; class Lepidosauria; order Squamata; family Viperidae; genus Crotalus; species Crotalus tigris. Next base: position 938,993 of record NW_024098284.1, on the reverse strand, counting down.
ATGATTACGATTTTTATTATTATTATTAATTATCTTATAAATTGTAAACGTTATTTTTAAAATTTGTTAAATAATCCTATATTCAGTTCTGGGAAGTCGGGGGGGGGAGGGTGGGGTGGTTTGGGAGGGGGGGGTGGATGTTTATCTGTAAAATTTCTGAAAAAATTCAATAAAAAATAATAATAATAATAATAACACAGGGTGTCCGGCAGAAGATTGTCTCGAAGAATGATTTAAACGCTGATTGGAGGCCAGGAGGGTGGGAACGGGGTTGGTGCAGGTGTAGGGTAATGAGCACGGGTGTGGTGAAGGTGTGGTCCGTAATAACCTAGGGTGGGGTGCAAATGTAAGTGTACTTAAATAACGCTGGGAGGCAGTTGCTCCCAGCACAAACTTTGTAGAGCACAGAGCTAGTGCTACGCTTGTCTGTGTTAACCGTCAATGCATTCTCTGAAGTAAACTGGAGCTGTTTCCACTCAAGAATCTTGTTGGTGTGTTCTTCGTGTGACATTCTGTAGGGAGGCTGACACCAGCCCTCTATGAGGCACTCTTCCAACAGCCATCAACCAGAGTTAACAAAATGGTCTCTTGCCCAAGACCAGGTTTCGTTCAGCAATAGCAATGCACCCTCCTCTTTCAAAGAACACTTGCATGATATTCAGCAACAAGCCGCAACTACCCCCAGTCTCAAGCGGTTAAACACAACCAGGTAAATAGGATGGCACAGGCAGTAAGTAAACGCAGAAAGTAGAGGGTGCACCGTGTAGGCTTTAGCATCTTCCCCCTTGTGGTTCAGGGCCAAAGATTGCTCCGAACTCAAAGTTGAGGGGTCAAAAAAATTTTCCTCTTTGGGGCCATGAAGGTGTATGTGGAATCATGACAGACAGACAAAGGGACCTCCTGCCCATTTTAGCAGCATCCTTTTCATCATTCAACGCTTCCACCAACCTTGTAATAATTGTAATAAGCCACAACCAGTCCAGAACCCAACAGGTTAGCCACAACCTATGATTGTGCAGGAAGTAAGTAAACCCAGGAAGCAGTGTATGACCAAGGAATGAAACGGTCACCTTCTGCTTCCTTGTCCAAACAGCTTAAAATTCTGAGGTAAATCTGACTTCTGAGTCCTCTATTTATTTATTTTTTTTTTTTGCTGAAACTGTCAGCAAGACCTGCTCCTTTGCTTCTGCGCGGAAATAAAATGTTCGGGTTCCATTTTCCCCACTCTGAGTGAATAATTGGAGTACGGCGACAGGTAAATGAACCTCAAGGTTGGCTCTTGACCAACAGATTGGCCTGGGGGTTTATAAAATCTGACCTCTGGATGAATGTTATTGTATTGTTTGTTTTGTTAAGTTATGTTGTGTTTTTATTGTAAACCGCCCGGAGTCCTGTGGGAGTGGGGCGGTCTATAAATTTTAATAAATAAATAAATTCTGCCAGGATTATTGCCCGGCTTTCGGGCAATAAATCCTTGAAAGCTGCAGAGTCACAACAGGGTCACCCTGCTGATTTTACAGAGGCACTGGCAACTGCTTAGAATAGGAAGGAAGAGAGCCTTGGACAGGATCGCCTTCTCTTGGCCCATAACTCCCATCCCTCCCCGTGGTTCACTGAGGATCACAAGAAGCTCTAAGATTACTTTCCCCTTTGGAATTGTGCACTTCTTGGGAGGATGGAAGTGGCATTGTCGAGAAGCACCTGGCAGAAGCAAAGCCTTGAGTGTCATACAACACAGTTTTTCCGACAACCAGAGTTGAAAGAAGGGTCTGTTCCCAAGACCAGCATTTATTCAGTAATAACAAGTCCGTTTTCGTGCACTCATGCATCATCTTCAGCAACAAGCCACAACTATCCCACAATCCCAACAGGTGAACAACAACCAGCTATGTATGATTCTGCAGGCAATAAGTAGACACAGGAAGTAGCCGCTGCACCTGCTGATGTTACCAGCATCCTTCTTATAGTTCAATGCTTCACGTTGCTCTGAACCCAGTGGTGAGGGTTCAAAAGAATAGAGGAAACTGGATGAGAAGGGAGATCAGCTCTGAGGGACAATCTACAGTCCAGGACATGCAAGGGGTAAGTCTTCCCTTCTCTCTCCTGCCAGAACCTGCAGATATTAGACTTCAGCCATCGACATGCCTGGGACTAATTGACATGCTCAGCAATTGAAACACGTAGCCAGCACTTTGAAGTCCCAAATAACAAACTGGATGAGTCCTTCACCTCTGACCAGCAGAGACCCTTATCCCACCACCAGCTATTCAGTCCCCAAAATTTCCCAGTTTCCATCCCATCAAATAGAACTGGATTTCAACTTGCAGGGAACCACCAATCTCATCCTGAGTTAACATCTGGGCAAAGCAATGTCACAATGACGCAGTTTTCCAACAGCCATCAACCAGAGTTAACTAAACAAAAACACCCGGTTTTCACACAACAGTAGCAACCCACTCTCCGCTTTCAATGAATACTGACATGCTATTCATCAACAAGCCACCACCAGTTCACAATCCCAACAGGTTAGCAACAACCAGCTACCTATGATTGTGCAGGCAGTAAGTAAACCCAGGAAGTAGCGTATGACCAAGGAATGAAATGGTCACCTTCTGCTTCCTTTGGCAAACAGCTTAAAACTCTGATGTTGTGCTGTACCAGTCAGTTAGGTTAAGAACTGTTAGAAAGTTTAGCATTTAAAGGATTAAACACTTTCTTAAGAGATGGCTTATGGGTAATGTAGTTTTAGCAGTCAGTTAATCCTATAGTTTATCTAGTCAGTGGGAGGAGCTTGTGTTTATGACCAGACATCCTGTTACGTGCCAGGTTTTTTCTACTTGCTTGCATTAGCCATGTGGCCGGGCTGAGATTTCCAACAACATGTAAGGTTATGCAGAAGAGGGAAAATCCATTGTTCATTTACCTGTGAAATGAGTCTATATTACTACCTACATTCTGGAAGAACTTCTACATAACCGTGAGTTAATGTTTTGAGGATACCTGGAATAAAAGTAACCTTTGTTTTGACTTATTTCACCAAGTTATCTGTCTGTCTCAAGTGGAATCTAGCAGCCTTTTCTGCGTGAGGCAGAATAGATGTAAATCTGACTTCTAGGCCCTCTTTCATTTTGCCCCCTTGCTTCTACACAGAAGTTCAAGTTCCACTTTCCACAGTCTGAGTGAATAACTGGAGTATCACAACAGGTAAATGAACTACAAGGTTGGCCCTTGACCAAAAGATTGGCGACTCTGCCAGGACTATTGCCTGGCTTTGGGGCGATGAATCCTTGAAGGCTACAGAGTCATGACAGACAGGTAAAAGTTCACCTTGATGATTTTAGCAGCATCCTTCTCATCATTCAATGCTTCCTACTGCTCCGAACTCAAGGGTGAGTGGTCAAAAGATTAGCGGAAACTCGAGAAAAAGGGAGATCAACTTTTGGGGACAACTGGACAGTCCAGATCATGGAAGGGGGTAAGTCTTTCCCTGTTTCCTTTGCCAGAATCTTCAGATATTGGACTCTAGCTATCCACAAACCTTGTAATAATTGGCAGGCTCTGCAATTGACACACGTAGTCAGCAAGTGAAGCCTAATCTACAATCTCCAAGTCCCAAACTGGATGAAACTTTCACCTCTTACTAGCAAGGACTTTTAGCCAACCACCAGCTATTCAGTCTGCAAGCAGCAGCTGGTCAAAGCAACGTCACGTACCCATGACACAATTTTCCAACAGCCATCAACCGGAGTTAATTAAATAAAAGCACCAGTTTTCACTCAATATTAGCACCACACTCTCTGCTTTCAATGAATACTGACATGATATTCAGCAACAAGCCACAACCAGCCCACAATCTCAACAGGTTAACAACAACCAACTGCATACTATTCTGCGTCCACTAAGGAAACTTAGGAAGGAGGAAATAACCAATGGGGGCAAAAAAAATGTAAGCTTGCTCTTCCTTGTGCAAACAGTTTTAAAATCTGATGAAAATCTGACTTGTAGGCCCCTGTTTCATTTGTCTGAAACTGTTAGCAAGAGGGGGATCTGTGTTTAAGTACAGAAATAAAGAGCTTAATTTAACTTAAAGTTACCCCTCGCGCCAAGTAAAGGAACTAGAATGTTAGTTTTGGACACCAGATTTGCAACCAGGACCATGGAAGGCTCGTGGAAGTGGTATTACGGTGGTGTTCTCTCTGGCTTTCTATCAAGTTTAAGACTGAACCCACGCCATCTCGCTTCTCGCCATCTCGCCTCTCACCACACCATCGAAGTGCGGTGAAGCAGGCGCCCCAGGGGCGCAGGGTGTCTGTGTGTGGTGTGCAAGGACCTGGGAGCACCGGGATCGTGGCTGCAGCCTTGTTGCCCAAGAACTCTTTCAAGCTTGAAGCCAGCTCACGGAGAGAGAAAATAAGATGGCGTTTTGAAAGCGTCGGGTTTTTTTTTTTTTTCTTTGTCTCTTTGCTTTTAAAGTATTGGACTTAAATGACTGCTTTTGATTTCTTTGTTCCTGGTTTTGGATCTCTTTTTTGATTTTTTCTCTTTTTTCTTTCTTGGACTTTTAAGGATTACAGTATTTTTGCTTTTTCTTAACTTGTTTCCCTCCTCCCTTTTTTGGGGGGGGGAGAAGGGAAGAGAGAACTGTGTCTTATAAAATGGCTTCAAAGAGACAGCCGCCTTCTATAACACCTAAGGTGGTTTCCTCTCCCACAACTCTAATTGCACAACAACTACAACAACAACCCAAACATGTACCACCGATCCAGCCACCACCCTCCCCTCCTCTGCCAGGCCTGTCAGCACAAGAGATTAAAGGCATAATGGGAGATGCTGTATCCCAAATCAGAGATGAAATGAAGCAACTTGTTACACAGATTAAATCTGAAATTAAAGAAGAGTTAAGTGGGATGAAGGACTCATTAGAAGATAATAATACCATCTTGTGGCAAGATATAGTTGCAGCTGTATCGGGCTTGGCTACGGTGGTGGTGAAGCTGGACTCGAGAGTGGAGGAAGTGGCAGACAAACTTGACTTTTTTGAGGATAAATTTCAAGATATGGAAAGGAAGATGGAGATTTCACAAGAAGATATTCTTATGTCTCAGTACAGAGAGATGGAGCATGCCCTGAGGATCAGGGGTCTCAAGGAAGACATGAATCAAGATCTGATGGAGATGGTGCTTACTGACTTAGCTGTTGCTCTGAATATGGATAAAGGAGAACTACGCAGAGAAGTGGAAAAAATTTACAGAGTCAATTCCTGGATTGCAAAGCAGAAGAATTTGCCTAGAGATGTTGTGATTTATTTTACAAAGAAGTCTCTGCGTAATGAAATTATACAAGCTTTTTATAATAAGAGATTCCAGATTGCTGCCCAAGATATCATTATTTTAAAGGAAATCCCATCAAAAATTTTAAGAAACAGGAGAGATTTTGCTTTCCTAGCTAATGAGCTTAAAGCCAGATTGATGCCATTTAGATGGGAGATCCCGATGGGTATTGTCCTGAGCCATGCGGGGATGCGTTATAGGTTGAATACGGTTGATAAAGCTAAAGAGTTTTATAATACGGTCCTGGGCGCAGGCTCAGCTTCATCTGCCCAGAAACCCTTGAGTGGCAAAGAGTTGGAACAGCAATCTGAAGCATTAGATCTGGTCTCTGCCGGGATGCTGCAAGCTGAATGGCAACGTCAAACAGAGGTTAAAGAGCAGAGGATGACCAGTGCAGCATATAGACGTAAGGAGAAGGAGCAACGCAAGAGAGAGATTAAAGAATCTTCTTCGGAAAGTGTTTCACTGCCGGTGGGAGGAGCAAGACCCAAGAGTTCTGCAACACAAACAGCAATGGTAGATCTCCAGGGAGTCTTCTCCAGGCTTCTGGCCAAGGGAGATGGCAAAGTTCCTGACCTGGAATGTTAACGGTTTAAATTCCCCACAGAAAAGAAAGAAAATCTTTTACTACTTAAAGCAACATAATAATGATGTTATTTGCCTACAGGAAACTCATATTTTACTTAAAGATCAGAAATATTTAGTTAATGCCCGTCTGGGATCTCATTTTGTATCTTCTGCTCCTGGGAAAAAGGGAGGAGTGGTCATCTATGTGAAGCAAAATTTACCAGCTTGTCTGGTAGAATCAGATCCCCAAGGAAGATATGTGATGATCGAACTTGGTTTATATGGTAAGAAAATACTTATAGTGGGACTTTATGCACCAAATCAGCAACAGGAACAATTTTATAGATTGTTACACCAAAAAATAACTTTGCTGGACTATAGATCCGTGGTATTAATGGGTGATTGGAATGGGGTCTTAGATATACAAAGGGACAAGAAAGGTTCTTCTCCTCTTTTTAAACAGGCAAAATTACCTAAAGCTTTTTTTGACATGAAGGAGGACTGGGAATTAAGGGACTACTGGCGGGAATGTAATCAAGAGGAGAGAGACTTTACCTTCTTTTCAGATAGACACCAATCCTTTTCAAGAATTGACTTCTTCCTGATTACAACGGACTTATACAATAGAGTAAAGAATGTAAAGATTTTTCCTAGGTCGTTGACGGATCATAGTCCAGTTTGGATGGAGCTGATCCAAGAAAAAGAGGAGAGAAGATCCTGGAGGGTGAATGAAAACTTATTCAGACAAGAAAAGAATGTTCAAAAGCTAAAGGAGTGTTTAAAGGATTATTTTGCTTTAAATATGTATAAGGGGACTTCAATGTCAATGGTATGGGATGCAGGTAAAGCATTCATGCGGGGGATTTTGATAAAAATGAATAACTTTCATAAGCAAAAGCAGATTCAGAAACGTAAAGAACTGGAAGATGAAATTAAATTAAAAGAAAAGTCTTTGATTTTAAATCCTTCAGATGAAAGGATTAAAGAATCCATAAAGTTGTTAAGAACACAATTTAATATGTTGCTGGTGGATCAAGCCGCAACTAATTTATTGTTTATGAAACAAAATACATTTTGTAATGCCAATAAACCAGGGAGATGGTTGGCTTATCAATTGAGAAAGAAACAGAGACAGAGAATAATAGATAAAATAAATTATAAGGGTAAATTAGTCTTTCAGAAGGAATTGATTAAGAAATCTTTTATAGATTACTATCAAAAATTATACAAATCTACTAATGTGCAAATTATAGATATAAACAAATACTTAACCGAGGCTAGCTTTCCCAAACTGACAGAGGATCAGAAACATGAAATTAACGGCTTAATTACTAAAGAGGAAATCGCGATAGCAATTAAACAATTGAAGCCAGGGAAAGCATCAGGTACGGATGGGTTGACATCTGTTTATTATAAAGTTTTAATGGAGGAGATGATCCAACCATTAGGTGACCTTTTTAACGATATCTTACAGGGCTCAGAGATTCCTCCCTCATGGCGTAGTGCTTTCATATCTTTGATTCCAAAAGAGGATCAAGATCTTACTCTACCAAAGAATTATAGACCTGTATCTCTTTTAAATGTTGACTATAAGATATTTGTGAAAATTCTAGTAAATAGGCTTATGAGGGTTGTGCATCATCTTGTCCATAAAGATCAATCTGGGTTTATAATTGGTAGGTACATGAAAAATAATGTTAGACAAATTATTAATTTATTAGAATATTTAGACAAGAACAACCAAGTCCCTGCAGGGCTGATATTTTTAGATGCTGAAAAAGCTTTTGATCAACTGAATTGGCATTTTATGTTAAGAGTATTTGAAGAGATGAATTTTGGTGAAAAGATATTACAAGCTCTTACGGTAATATACCAAAAACAAACGGCACAACTTATTGTCAATGGAGGTTTGTCAGAGGTTTTTACAATAGAGAAAGGTACCAGGCAGGGATGTCCACTATCACCGTTGTTGTTTGTTTTAACACTGGAAATACTGTTGATCAAAATTCGAGAGTCGCAGGAAATTAAAGGAATAGAAGTTAACAAAAAAGAATATAAGTTGAGAGCTTTTGCGGACGACTTGGTGGTTACTTTGTCGCAACCTACTCATTCTGCAGTAAAGCTACTACAGTTGATCCATCATTATGGTTTGGTTTCGGGTTTTAAGATCAATGTTAATAAGACTAAAATCCTACCTAAAAATATGACTATTCAGGAGAAGCAGACTTTGGCTAACTTGACGGGTTTTGAAATTGTTAATAAGGTAAAATATTTGGGGGTGATGTTATCTGTTTCTAACGCAAAATTATTTAAAAACAACTATGAAAGGTTGTGGGTTAGTGTACAGAAAGACTTGAAGAATTGGGAGAAGTTGCAACTATCGCTCATGGGAAGAATTGCAGTGATAAAAATGAATATTCTACCCAAGTTTCTTTTTTTGTTTCAAATGTTACCGATTTTGAAGAATGAGATTAACTTAAGTGTATGGCAGAGAGGCCTCAATAAATTTATTTGGGCAGGGAAAAAGCCAAGGGTTAAGTTCAAAATCATGCAAGACTTCCGTGAGAGAGGTGGACTCAAGGTACCGAATTTGAAATTATACTATGATGCGGTGGTTTTAACATTAATTAGTGATTGGATAAATCTGACAAATTCTGAGATACTTCATCTAGAGGGATGGGATTTACTTTTTGGGTGGCATGCCTATTTAATATTTAACAAAAAAGTGGACTGGGCTTTTAAATCTCACATTATAAGAATTTATTTACTTAGGATCTGGAGAAAATATTATAAAAGTGATTTTAAAGTACCATTATGGGCTATACCTTGGCATGCGATAGAAGGAATAAAAAGAGGTGTTAAAATGGACACGGTGTCCTACATACAGCTACTCAGAGGGGATGGATGTTTTGTCATGTTGTTTTTTGTTCTTGTATTGTTATTCTTTTGTTAAATTTATAAAAATTTTCAATAAAAAAAAAAAGCTTGAAGCCAGCTTGCCAGAAACATAAGGAGCAGGCCGCCGGTCATCGCCAGCCCCACCACACAGCCGCCGCACAGCCGCCGCCGCTGCCGCCACCGCTGCCCATCATGGAGTCCGGAGGGCTCCAGTGCCAACCGCCCCAGCCAGCCCACCGGCCTGCAGCCAGCCTCCTTCCCAGCCCCCGCAGGAGAGAGCCGCGCTCACGGCCGCTGCCATGCTGGAGGCGAATCTTTAACAACATCTCGTTTCCCCTCCCCGTGTGTGGAGACAGCCGAAGGCCCTGATAGGTTGCTGAGAGAGCGGCGCTGGCTTTCACTACAAATCACTTCCCCGTGATGCCAAGTGAGGTAAGCAGAACGGCCGCCAATCAGAGCAAGTGTGGGAAACGTACAAACGTTAACTATTGTGAACATCGCAACATCGACCTTGCTCCTTTTGACTATCATCTGCTTCCAGAGGGCCTCTTTTGGGGGCACCCTCATCTGTTGGGCATCCAACGTCTCCCCCATTGGGGTGCTGACTCTCCGCTTTGTAACAACTGTGTGCTCCCTGTTTGGGGGGAGCTTCTAATGACAGAATTTACTCTGAACTTCCCCCCTGTAACAACTATAACAACTGTTGTCCACCATTTTAGAGAATGTTTGTTGTGAGTATGTGCATGTATGCAGATGAATGGTTGCCCTGTTAGTTATAAATTTTATTATTGTATTTAAGGGTGTATGAATGTGAATTATTTTTTATGTATATTAACTGAATGTGAATGTGTATTGAGTGTCTGTGGTAGGAGAATGGTAGAGCCGGGGGTGGAGCCTGGTGCCCCTCTGCTGAGTGCAATAGCAAAAGCAGGGGGGCAGGACTTACCCTTGGGCTTGGTGTGCATGGAATGTTAGTCCAGTCGGGAAGGGAGAAGGTTGGTGAGGGTGGGGGTACTCCGGGGATGGGAAAAAGTCAGAGCATCCCGGTTATGACTTGGATGGGCAGATATGGTGGGAGCCGAGGGGCAGGCTATTTTGGGGAACGAGGACTCACTATATTAGAGCGATTCCTTGTTCCGACCCCTCAAAAGGCCCATCCTGTAGTACTGGTGACAGGGGAGTACAGGGCCCTAGTTGTAGGCTGCTGTTGCTTAATGCCAGGTCCATTGTCAACAAAGCCCCCCTTGTCCGTGATCTAATATTGGACAGGGGGGCGGACCTGGCATGTGTAACCGAAACCTGGCTGGGACCTGAGGGGATTGTTCCCCTCTCGGAGATGTGCCCGGACAGGTTTGTGGTGCTTCATCAGCCTCGACATCAGGGCAGGGGTGGGGGAGTGGCAGTCATCACTCGGAGGTCCCTGAGTCCTCGTGGGATCCCTGCCCCGAAGATTGTTGAGTGTGAGTCCCTCCTATTGAAGTTGGGTTCACGGGTTCAGTTGGGCTTGTTGCTGATGTACCTACCTCCCAGCTGTGTTGCAACAGCCCTGCCTGTGCTGCTGGAGTCAGTAGCCGGGTTGGCGGTGAAGTTCCCCAGACTTATGGTACTGGGGGACTTTAACCTGCCATGACTCGGCGAATGCTCAGAGGCGGCGCAAGAGTTCATGGCTTCCATGGCAACCATGGACCTGACCCAGGTAATCCAGGATCCGACTCATAGGGGTGGTCACACGCTCGACCTTGTGTTTCTTTCGGGGCAGTGGAGACATGATCTGGAACTAAGGGGAATAGAGATCTCTCCCTTGTCATGGACAGATATTTCCTATTGAGGCTGGACTTCAGAGCATCACTCCCCCACCGCAGGGAGGTGGAGCCGACTAGGTGGTTCCACCCCAGGCACCTAATGGACCCACATCGGTTCCAGGAGGAGCTTGGGGAAATACCTGACTCCCTTGTCCACAACTCGTCCGGGTCTCTGGTTGTGGCCTGGAATGAGGCGGCGTCCGGGGCCCTGGATCGAATTGCGCCTTTGCGACCTCTCTGTGGTAGTGGTCCCCGGAGGGCGCCTTGGTTTACTGAGGAGCTCCAGGAGATGAAACGCCACAAGAGACGTCTAGAACGACGTTGGAGGGCCAGTAACTCAGAATCTGACCGATCACTATTAAAAGCCTATCTTAGGACTTATTTAGTGGCGATAAGGGCGGCAAAGCGTGTTCACTTTTCTGCACTTATTGCGTCCGCAGAATCTCGCCCGGCCACCCTGTTTAGGGTGACCCGCTCCCTTCTTAAAGTGGAGGAGGCGGAGGAACCCTTGCAGAGGAGAGCTGAGGAGTTTGTTCAGTTTCTTTCAGACAAAATCGCTCAGATTCAGAGGGACCTGGACTCCGACTGGGCAGTGCCACCGAGATGCCGGGGGCTGGTCTTAGTCATGTTATCTGGAGTGAGTTTGAGCCTGTGACCCCTGATGAAGTGGACAAGGCCATGAGGGCGATGAATGCCGCCACCTGTTTATTGGACCCGTGCCCCTCCTGGCTGGATTCTGCCAGTAGGGAGGTGACACGAGGCTGGCTCCAGGCGATAATCAACGCCTCTTTGATGGAGGGGTCTTTCCCACAACCTTTGAAGGAATCGGTGGTGAGGCCCCTCCTCAAGAAGCCTTCCCTGGACCCAGCTGTTTTGAAGAACTTTCGTCCTGTCTCCAACTTCCCCTTTGTGGGGAAGGTTGTAGAGAAGGTGGTGGCATCCTAACTCTTGCAATCCTTGGATGAAACGAATTATCTGGACCCTTTTCAATCTGGCTTCAGGCCCGGCTACAGCACTGAGACTGCTTTGGTCGCACTGCCCGATGACCTCTGGCGAGCCCGGGATAGGGGTCATTCCTCTATCTTGGTGCTTCTTGACCTCTCAGCGGCTTTTGATACCATCGACCATGGTATCCTTCTGCGTCGTCTCGGAGAGGTGGGGGTGGGTGGCACCGTATTGCGGTGGTTCTCCTCCTACCTCTCTGACAGGTCGCAGTCGGTGTTGGCGGGCGGACAGAGATTGACCCCTAGGCGCCTCGATTATGGGGTGCCTCAGGGCTCGGTCCTGTCCCCCCTCCTTTTTAACATCTACATGAAACCGCTGGGTGAGATCATTCAGCGACACGGGGTGAGGTATCATCAGTATGCGGATGATACCCAATTATATATCTCCACCCCATGTCCTTTCAGTGAAGCAGTCGACGTGATGTGCCAGTGCCTGGAAGATGTGAGGGTCTGGATGGGGGGTGAACAAGCTTAGACTCAACCCTGACAAGACCGAGTGGCTCTGGGTCTTGCCCCCCAAGGGTCATTCTGATGGTCCATCATTAGTCCTGGGGGGGGGAATTTACCTCCCTCAGTGCAGGCACGCAACTTGGGTGTCCTCCTGGACTCACAGCTAAATTTGGAACAACATCTATTGGCTGTGGCCAGGGGGACCTTTGCCCAGGTTCGCCTGGTACACCAGTTGCGGCCTTATTTGGACCGGGAGGCTCTACTCACGGTTACTCATGCCCTTGTCACCTCAAGACTGGACTACTGTAATGTGCTCTACATGGGGCTACCCTTGAAGAGCGTTTGGAGGCTGCAGTTGGTTCAGAATGCAGCCGCGAGAGCGATTGTGGGTGCACCAAGGTACACCCACGTGTCACCTATCCTCCGCGAGCTGCACTGGCTTCCTGTGGGTCTCCGGACGCAATTCAAGGTGTTGGTTGTCACCTTTAAAGCCCTTCATGGCTTAGGACCAGGTTACTTACAGGACCGCATACTGCCACATAGTTCCCAGAGACCGTTGAGGTCCCACAGATTGGGCCTCCTTCAGGTCCCGTCGGCCAGACAATGTCGGCTGGCGGGCCCTTGGGGAAGGGCCTTTTCTGTGGTGGCTCCGATGTGGTGGAATCAACTTCCCCCTGAGATTCAAACTACTCTCACCTTGCCGGCCTTCAAGAAAGCTATTAAAACTCTCCTGTTCCGGCAGGCCTGGGGTTGATGTCCCCGGGGGGGGGGGAATTCGATTGGGACAAGGTATGTGAATGTATTCATTTTTAATTGTTATACTTGTTTTAATTTTGTACGCCACCCTGAGTCCCTAGGGATTGGGCGGCATATAAATTTTACTAATAAATAAATTTTTACTAATAAACTCTTCCAGGACTCCTCCTGGGTTTAGAGTAAAACAAGGAACAGATAAAAGTTCAAATCGCCTACTTTAGCAGCATCCTTCTTGTGGTTCAACGCCTTAGATTGCTCCGAGGCCAACCATGAGGGATCAAAAGAATACCAGGAGAACAAGAGAGACCAACTCAACAATCCAGGTCACGGAAGGGGAAAGTGTTCTGCCAAAACAAACATATCGAACTCAAAAGCCATCCACATGCCTGGCAGTTACATCCTCAAAATGTCCTAGTTTCCAACATGAGTTCTATCACATCCAACGGAACTGGATTTCTCCCTCAGAGTGACCATTGTCCCATCCTCAAGCAGAACCCGGCCAAAATCAACACCACGGACGTTATATGATGCGCTTTTCCAAACCCATCAACCAGAGTTAAAAAGAGTCTGTTGCCCAAGACCAGTTTTCGCTCAGCAATAGCAAGTCCCTCTCCACTTTCAATGAAGGCTTTCAATGAAGGCATTCAGCAACAAACCACAATTACCCACAATCCCAACAGTTTAACCATACACACATAGTCAGCAAGTGAACGTTAATCTGCAATCTCCAAAAGTCCTCTTACTAGCAAGGACTTTTAGCCAACCGCCAGCTATTCAGTCTCCAAAGAGCAGATAGCCAAAGCTAGCAATTTTCCAACAGCCATCAACCAGAGTTAGCTAAATAGAAGCACCAGTTCCTCAAACAACAGTAGCACCCACTCTCCGCAGTCAGTGAATACTGACATGATATTCAGCAACAAGCCACAACTACCCACAATACCAATAGCTTAACCACAACCAGCTACACATGATTGTGCATGCCGTAAGTAAACCCAGAAAGTAACAAGGGCACCCTGCAGATTTTATCAGCATCCTCCTTGTGGTCCAGGGCCCCAGGTTGCTCTGAACCCAGCGGTGAGGGGGTTAAAAGGATCCTCCTTTTGGGCTAAGAGGGACCTTTCCAGCCCATTCATCAAGCAACACCTGGCGAAAGAAGCGTCAAGATTGTCATATGATGCAGTTTTCCAACAGCCATCAACTAGAGTTAACTAAATAAAAACACTGGTTTTCACACAACAGTAGCACCCACTCTGCACTTTCAATGAATACTGACATGATATTCAGCAACAAGCCACAACTACCCACAATCCCAACAGGTTAACCAGGTAAATATGATGGTTCAGGCAATAACTAAACCCTGAAAGTAGAGGGTGCACAGTGTAGATTTTAGCATCCTCCTTGTGGTGCAGGGCCTCAGATTGCTCCGAAACCAACGGTGAGGGGTTGAAAAAAAATCCTCCTTTTGGGCTAAGAGGAACCAGCTAGCCCATTCCTCAGCCTGACCAATGTAACACCATGAATGTCATATGACGCAGTTTTCCAACAGCCATTAACTGGAGTTAACTAAATGAAAACAGCCGGTTTTCACACAACAGTAGCAACCCACCCTCTGCTTTCAATGAATACTGACATGATATTCAGCAACAAGCCACAACCAGCCCAGAATCCCAACAGGTTAGCAACAACTATTACCTTTAAAGCTCTATATGGCTCTGGGCCAGGCTATTTGCGAGACCGCCTACTACCTCATAGTTCTCTTCGTCCAGTTAGGTTACTTACAGGACCGCATACTGCCGCACAATTCCCAGAGACCGTTGAGGTCCCACAGATTGGGCCTCCTTCAGGTCCCGTCGGCCAGACAATGTCGGCTGGCAGGCCCTTGGGGAAGGGCCTTTTCTGTGGTGGCTCCGACCTGGTGGAATCAACTTCCCCCCGAGATTCGAACTATTCCCACCCTGCCGGCCTTTAAGAAAGCCATTAAAACTCTCCTGTTCTGGCAGGCCTGGGGCTGATGTCCCCTGGGGGCGGGGGGTGGGATATGATTGGACACGCTGTATGAATGTGTTTATTTTATTGTTTTATTGTCATATTATTGTTTTAAATTTTGTACGCCGCCCTGAGTCCTTTGGGATTGGGCGGCATATAAATTTTAGAAATAAATAAATAAATAAATAAATAAATAAATAAATAAATAAATAAATCCCACAGGCTGGGCCTCCTTCAGGTCCCGTCGGCCAAGCAGTGCCATTTGTCGGGGCCGCGGGGGAGGGCTTTCTCTGTGATGGCACCCACGTCTTGGAACCAGCTCCCCCCGGAGATTAGGACTGCTTCCACCCTGTTGGTTTTCCGCAAGCTGCTTAAGATCTGGCTTTTCCGGCAGGCCTGGGGTTTATAAAATCTGACCCCTGGATGAATGTTACTGTATTGTTTGTCTTGTTAAGTCATATTGTGTTTTTATTGTTAGCCGCCCAGAGTCCTGCGGGAGTGGGGCGGTTTATAAATTTTAATAAATAAATAAAAATAAATAAATAAACTAGCTACCTATGATTGTGCAGGCAGTAAGGAAACCCAGGAAGTAGCAGCTGCACCCAGCCCATAGTAGCAGCATCCTCCTTGTGGTGCAGGGCCTCAGGTGGCTCCAAACCCAACACCCAGTTGGATTTTTTGTCCAGAGAGGGGACAAAAGAATCTGGGAGAAATCTATCTGGCGGAGCTTAAACAAAATACAGGCCGCACCTTTGGACCCGGTCAGCCTGGATGACCTTATATTCCCTTTGGGATACAAGAGCTATTCACCAATACCGGGCATAGAACAGCTGTTCCTATTTGGCGATTTTGGAAAAGGAGTTAGGAGGATCCTAATATCTGGCAGAAATAGTTGGCTGTACATTCTGCAGCCGCCTGACACCCATTACGTGAACAGGACTTGCTCCCAAACAATTTCTCAGCAACTATGTCCAAACTCTTTGCTCAGGGTTACGTCATCCTGGCAAAGCAGTATAAGGCTGTGCACCCAGTGTTGTTTGGGTCTGGAGGTGAACAAAGTTCTTCCCAAGTGAAAATGGAGACTTTCTCTTGATGAGGTCACTTTTCTTAACGTGTCGTCGGACTAGATCTGTTTCACACCCCAATAGGCAGAAATAGTTGGCTGTACATTCTGCAGCCGCCTGACGCCCATTACGTGAATGGGACTTGCTCCCAAACAATTGCTCAGCAACTGCTTCCAAACTCTTTTGGTTGCTGCTTCATGGGGAGGGGGCCTCTTTGTGTTGGACTGTCCCACTCACTCACACGCACACGTGATGGTGATTTAGTGGATTTATTTAATATTTAATATTCCCCAGCAATTTCCTTCACCAAAAACCTCAGAACTGTCCCAATTAAGTCCAGCTGAAAGCCAATCAACACTAGTCCAATGAGTCTACGAGGCACTTGAAAGTTTCCGAACCAAGATAAAAGTCACCCAAGCAAAATTAAATCCACAAGAAAATTCACCAAGCAAGAGTTCACAGGCACGATCCAAAGTCAAGGCATGATATCAGTCCAAAGCAAGACAGGAATTGTAACAACCAGGAAACACAAGGAAGAAAACCAATGCATTGTTCCAGGTACAATCTTCCTCTGTCTGCTGTGCTAAATAGCCAGTGTCCAGCGCATCCTATCAAGAGGGTGAGGTTGCCTCCTCATGAATAGTCAGGCTGACCTCCTCTGCTCCTGCCTTTTCTCTGCCTAAGTGTTCTCAGATCGGGGGGAGAAAGCAATTCCTCTTCCTCATCACTGACTGGCTGAAGCTGCCTGCTTTCCTCACCCAAAGCCTCGGACCTTAGCCAAATCCCTCTCGGCCAGCTGCTTGTCCGGTTGCTCTCCCATCAACTGCTCCCTCTCACTTGGACTCGCAGCTCCTAACTTGAGGCCATTGACTGACTCCCGTCCTGAAGTGTCAATGGCTGATTTATCCTCCTCTGAACTAGGATCAGGAGAGGCATTTGGGCAAGCGATCACACAAGTGATGGATCCAGTAAGTTCTAGACGGAACTTGGGATTTTCTTTAAGGAGCCGACGGGTGGTTTGGGCAAAGTTTTAGGCCACCTGGAATAAGCAGGTGGCTGAGATTTGGGCTGCATGGCCCAAGGAGACCTCTCTGGACACGGATCTCAGGGTGTATCTTGGTTTACTGAGGAAGTGCCGGAAGAGGTTCCTGAAGTATCATTGGAGGAAGATCCAAATTGAGTGTGACAGAACAGGAATAACAAGGATGGCAAAAAAACTAACATTTCTGACTGTCATATAAGTCCCAGGAAAATAACTCCATGTAGGATAGACTTGTGGGGCTGGTGCATTGTGCAATAAGTTCACATGGTGCAATAAGATTGTGTGTTTGTTGTCATTGTAAGTTGTGATTGGGGGGGTGCATGAAGGAAGGCTCAGCCAATCTCATGGTACACATGTTGTACTTTGACAATAAATGATTTTATTTATTTTTATTTATTTATTTTATTTATAAGTGCGCCCAACTAATATTAATTTTATGCATCCAAGCATTTTATGGGATGGTCATTGGCCACAATAAAAATTCTTGCTCAAACAAAAGCTAGGTCATTAATGTAAAATGTCTGGGAAAATGACAGATGGAAGAGAAATCTATCTGAAATCACCTTCTTTGGAAATATTAGAACACGCTATAAAGGATAAAGGAAGGAAGGATTCGAATCTTGAAAATAAAAAAAAATGGCAACTTTTTGACACCTGCACCCATCTATATAAAAAATAATTTTATACTTTTTCGTAGGCTAATTTTATGAAATGCTTTTTCATATGCAGAGGAAGGAATAGTGATCATGCGAGACATGAATGGAGTGCTAGATTTGAATTTTAAAACAATCAAAGCAAAAAAAAAGTCTTTCAAGAACAGTCTTCCAGTATATGGACACTGCCGTGGGCCACAATTCAGATTCTGACTCTTTCGAAGTCCGACCACATTGCTTCAGTTGACCCCGTGGATTGTTAACCTAGGGAATTATTAAGCCATGATCATCATTTGAGGCTGATCAACCACAAGCTTCTACCGATCAGTTGGAGAAGTCAGAGGATCGGGCACAGCTCCTAAGCCCCACGTCTTGATAAATGCAGAGCAATCGTCAGCTACCACTTTGCACTTGGTTCTGCTTTGCTACGAGGTCACAGTCTGCCATGAATTCAGAATTGACGTCTAGAGCGACGCTGGAGGGCTAGTAACTCCAAACCCGACCAGACACTTTTAAGAGCCTATATTAGGACTTATTTAGTGGCGATATGAGTGGCAAAATGTTCGCATTTTTCCACATATATTGCGTCTGCAGAATCTTGCCCCGCTGCCCTGTTTAGGGTGACTCGTTCCCTACTTAACGTTCGGGAAGCCGGGGAGCCCTTACAGGGTAGGGCGGAAGAATTTGTGCAGTTTCTATCAGACAAAATCGCTCTGATTCGGACAGACCTAGACTCCGATTGGGCAGGGCCTTCTGAGATGACCGGGGCAGGTCTTAGCCCAGTTTTATGGGATGAATTTGAGTCGGTGACCGCTGAGGATGTTGACAGAGCGGTGAGAGCGATGAGTGCCTCCACTTGTTTATTGGACCTGTGTCCTTCCTGGTTGGTCTCGGCCGCCAAGGAGGTGACACGAGGCTGGCTCCAGGTGTTGATCAATGCTTCGTTGAGGGAGGGGTCTTTCACGCAACCCTTGAAGGAAGCGGTTGTGAGGCCCCTTCTCAAGAAGCCTACCCTGGACCCGGCTGATTTAAATAACTTCCGTCCAGTCTCCAATCTCCCCTTTTTGGGGAAGGTTGTAGAGAGAGTGGTGGCGCTCCAGCTCCGACGGTCTCTGGATGAAGCGGATTACCTAGACCCTTTTCAATCTGGCTTCAGGCCCGGCTTCAGCACAGAAACTGCTTTGGTCGCGCTGATGGATGATCTCTGGTGGGCCCGAGACGGGTTATTCCTCTGTCTTGGTGCTACTTGACCTCTCAGCGGCTTTTGATACCATCGATCATGGTATCCTTTTGCGACGACTTGGAGGGGTGGGAGGCACCGTTTTACGGTGGTTCTCCTCCTACCTCTCTAGCCAGTTGCAATCGGTACTGGTGGGGGGCAGAGGTCAACCCCAAGGCCCCTTGAATGTGGCATGCCACAGGGGTCGGTCCTCTCCCCCCTCCTATTTAACATTTACATGAAGCTGCTGGGCGAGATCATCAGACAGCACGGGGTGAGGTTTCATCAGTATGCTGATGATACCCAGCTATATATCTCTTCCACGAGCTCTCTCAGTGAAGCGGCCGATGTGATGGGCCGTTGCCTCGAAGCCGTGAGGGTCTGGATGGGGGTTAACAGACTCAGGCTCAATCCTGACAAGACCGAGTGGCTTTGGATGTTGCCTCCCAAGGATTATGTTAACTGTCCAGTGTTGACTCTAGCAGGGGAAAATATACCCCCTTCGGAGCGGGTTCGCAACTTGATCCACAGCTGAAATTGGAATATCATTTGACGGCTGTGACTGGGAGGACCTTTGCACAAGCCCGGAGTCCTGCGGGAGTGGGGCGGTCTATAAATTTTAATAAATAAATAAAATAAATAAAACTCCAGGGAGGGTGGACAAGGAAGCAGAATTCTTGTGGGGAAAGTGAAAATAACTTCTGTAGCTCCTGAAATGCTACTTCAAGGTCAAACCGGCTGGGAAAAGAAAGCAGCTGCACACCAACATACAATTGAAGTGACCGGTCTGAAAGCATCTTGCTTGAATCTGATTGGCCATATGGGTGTGTGTGTGTGTGTGTGTGTGTGTGAATGATGGGAGGCAATTAAGAGAGGGAAAAGTTGAACTTGGGGATGTTGACTCTCGATTCTCAGTTCTGGCTATGCGTTACCACAATGCGCTTGGCTTCTAATAAAACTATGCCTTTTTCTGAATAAACGGAGACCAGGATTGTCTCCGTTTAGAGGTTTAAGGGGTGGCAGGTCTGACAGCAATGCTATTCAATGAGGCTCCCTGCCAGGGAAGAAATAGCACCTAGCTGCCCGTAAAGAGGTTGGTGTAGTTGCTTTGCCTTCGGTCTTCATGGGAATCAACCGTTTGGAATTCCAGTTTGTGATTTGCTCTTAAATCCTTGTCTGTTGGACTGGCTGTGTCATGCCGTCAGAGTCTGACTCAGCTGCAGCACAGACTGCTACAGGCACTCACTTGCCCCCTTGCCCCCCAATTCCTCCTGGGAACTCTGCACCTCACCAGAATCAGAGACTTGTGAACAAGCAGCAAGATGCTGAACAAGATGTTGCCGTAACTGTGCCTACTCAGCAGACAGAGGATTCAAGTTTCCATAAGAACAATGGCCCCTTGCTAGAAGCAACTCCAGCATCTGGCTTCCCTTTTGTAACACTTGGAATCTAGCTATTTATGACCCAGATTGTTGACTAACCATGACCTTATGTCTTTCTGTTGATTTGGCCTTGTAAACCTCAGGCCTGACTTTAGATTGCTCAACTTGGAAATCTGATTTGATCAGCTAAATTTTTTATCTATAGTTAATTGTGGTTTCCGATGCCTTGCTGTTCGGATTTGCAGAACTTAATCCTCTCTATAAGTTTAAGAATTGTGTCTGCTTCTCAGTGGGTGCTAACAAAGGCCAGGACATGAATGGCTGACTATCCAATTCACTTCTTGGAATCCTGAAATGAATTTGGACCATCCTCTTACTCCTTGAACTCCTAACGCAATTATTTCAGACAAGCATTCTTTGCAAAGACCTTGATTTACAGTCTTTTTTTAAATAAAGATTTTGATGATTTTCTTTTACATACATATGTTAATTTTTCAACCAACGAGCTGTCTGGGATCAGCTATATACTAATACATATTTGATTTCTAAAATAGATATGGAAAAGACGTGAAAATGTATGGATTCTGTAAAGATCAAACTGTATTTGATTAGATTTTGCTAACCTCAGATGAGAAATTAAGAAAATGTATAATTTTTTGTTAGTTTTGGAAATGGAAAGTGAACAAGTGAAAGAAACAATAAGAAGGGCGAAAAACTTTGACTACAATATAGAACTAGAAAAGGGGCAAAAGCTATGGGAGAGAAATTACAAATTAACAATGTCAACTTCATATAAAGAAAACTTATATAAAATGTTTCATAGATGGCACATGCCGCCAGCAAGATTAGCAAAAATGTTTAAAAATTTGTCAGATAGATGCTGGAAATGTAAGCACCACTCAGGCACGTACTATCATAGCTGGTGGACATGTGGCAAAGCTAAGGCTTATTGGATAAAAGATACATGCGTGGTTAGAAAAAAATATTAGGTGTACCTGTTGATTTTAAACCTGAACTTTTCTTACTAGGTGTAATGCCTGAAAAGATTAATAAGCAAAGTCTAAATTTGATTTTACACGTCACTACAGCAGCAAGAATAATCTTTGCGCAATATTGGAAGAATGAAGGACTGCCATCGGAGGAAGAAATAATCAGAAAAATATTGGAATGCGCAGAGATGGACAGATTAACTATGAGATTGAAAGATAAAGAAGACACAGATTACTACCAAACTTGGGACTTATTTTATTGTGGGTTAGAGGAAAGAATGATTTACAATCTTGTCTACTGTTATCTGCCTTATTGTGGTAAATAACTCCTTATAACTGTGTGTGGCGTATGTGGGTCCAGCCCAAGTCAAGTCTGGTTGGTTTTGATAGATACTTGGAGGCTAAAATACCCACACATATTTTTCAACTAGACAGAAAAAATATCTTAAGGATTGCCATGTGTTGGGTCTCCAAAACTCTTTCTCCATCTATTAAAAAAGTGCAGATCATCCTCTAATGTTTATCTTGTAATCTCAAGAAAAAAAAACATATTTTAGGTGGAGAATGAATGACATGATATTACTTCAAGAAAGTATTGTACAGCTAAGCTAGAACTGTAATCTCTTTATTCCTGGAGATTCTAAGCTGAGTTCTAAATTATGTTTCCTGGAGATTCAACCTCCTCTTAGATAAGGAGGACCTAGGCCAGGGGTAGGCAACCTTGGCTCTTTTATGACTTGTGGACTTCAACTCCCAGAATTCCTGAGCCGGCTACACTGAGAAAGGGAGGTTTCCAAGCTAAGCCATGCTGGCTCAGGAATTCTGGGAGTTGAAGTCCACCAGTCATAAGGGGGCCATAGTTCCCCCATGCTGACTCAGGAATTCTGGGAGTTGAAGTCCACGAGTCATCAAAGAGCCAAGGTTGCCTACCCCTGGCCTAGGACACATGGCTGCTGGTGAGGATTTTTGGCAGCTGTTAAAGTCACTTGACTTTACTCAGAGTTGAACTCTAGCTGGACGTGACTGAGACATATCTGAGCTCTGTTATTTGAGTCGGTCGACCTCCAGGAAATGGAGAGGGTCATCATGGCTACGAGTTTGTCCACCTATATTCTGAACTCAAGTCACTCCCAACTGATGAGAGGGAAGAAAGGAGAGGAGAGAGAAAATAAAGGAGGGGAAAAGGATGTAGGAAGGTTGGAGGAGAAGAGGAGAAGTGGGGAGAAAGGGGAGGAGAGTGGTGAAGGAAAGAGAAGAGGAGAGGAAGAAGAGAAGAAAGGGAGAAAGAAGGTAGAGAAGAAGGAGTGTGGATATAGTGAAAGGGGAAATGGGCGAGCAACACCAAAAGTCATGTGTATGTATTTATTTCATTTTATCAAAAGTATCTTATATATGAATGTAAAAAGAATGTATGTTAACATCTGATAAATATCATGGTATATGTATGGGGGAGAGGTTGGAAAAATAAAAAATAAAAAAATATTTTAAAAAAAAGTCACTCCCAACTGGTTAAGGCCTTCTGAGAGAAGGCATGTGGCTGGGTCCAAACAGTGGTTAATGTCTCTTTGTTTAAGGGGGAAGTATGGCCTTCTTTCCAAGAGGCCCTCCTTGGACCCAACAGTTTTACACAACTTTTCTCCAGTATCCAACTTTCCATTTTTAGGGAAGTTGTGGAGAGGGTGGCCTGCTCAGTGACAGGCCTGCCATTGTAATCGCTTCAACCTTCTTCGCTTTGCTGGCATCCTGCTATAAAATGTAGGGACGAGGGAGAATGGGGGTGCAGAAATGACAGGATGACAGGAACCAGAGCTGTCAATCTGATGGATCCAAGGACATAAGCATGAGAATGGAATGCGAAGCGCCACCAAAGAGGGGCCAAAGCTGTTGCCCAAACACCATCTAGGAATACTATTGGAGATGTAGAAACTGGTCAAGAGGGAAAGGCACAGGAGAAGAAGAAAAAGGCAGACTTTATGCAGGAATATTCAGATCCAGCTTTACGTAACCCACTTGGCTTTAGTAAAAGTATATCTTTGGCTATAAATAGAGTCAAGGGTTGTTATGTCAAACGTATCCGTTGTCGTCCGTAGAGCAAAACCAAAGAAAGCCGGCACACGCTGACACCCAACAAGCACTTTAATATGCAGGTGAGACAAAGTCAGCACTGGGAGTGGTTTCCTCCCACCGCAATATATTGACGTGCTCCACCCTGTGGGCCCGCCCCCGTTCCCAAACCAACATCCGTTTAAGGTGAATAAATGCTCCACCCTTTCCCTGTGCTTTCCCTTTCCCTGACGGAGCTCCGCCCCCACACCCCATTGCCCGTGCGTCCGATCCGCACGTCGGTTGCCCGCCGCTAAACTTGCCCTGCCGAACGTCCTGGTTGCTAGGGGACACCCCCCCTCTCCCCCACGCTAGGTCCGCCCGCCGGAGTGCAGTCCTCTTGGCCCCAAACAGCCCGCCCGCCGTTATCCTTCCTGCCGGCTGTGGTGGACACTCGTGAACTCGTGGCGTCCGTTGTGCAGCTTGTGGAGACGTCTGCATGGTGGCAGTTCGTTTGGTGCAGCCGTGGGATGTGGCGGTGTACTGCTCAGCTGCTTCTCGGGCTGGTGGGTTGTTGTCCGTGCTCCCCCGTCCCTGTTCGTATGGCAAGCCTTTGGGGGCTTGACATGGGCTTGACAGTTCTTTCCTAAATGCCCAAGCTGGAACAAGCTGGACGGACACTGAACGAAGCAGATTATCGGGGTATTTTTCAGTCTGGATTCATCAGACCCAGATACAGTACTGAGAGGGCACTGGTCGCACTCATTGACGACCTTTGGTGGACTCGGAACAAGGGTGGTGAAGCTATTCTGGCCCCTCCTGGGTTTCAGTGGGTTTCCAGTGCCATCTGCTACCCCTTCAGCGCTTTTTTGAAGGGCCACAAATGCAAAGAACCATTCTCCAGCATGATTGGATGGAGAACCTACGGATGTCTCCATCATCATGCTGAGAAAAGGCGTTCAGGTAAGACAACGCCCCTTTTGGTAGTGGCTCTCCTTTCTCAATGGTCAGTTCCAGCTGGTGTTCATTGGGGGAGAGATAGGCCAAACCCTGGGACTCCTCTAATTTGGGGTGTCTCAGGATACAGGGCTCTCCTTGTCAAGATTGCTAACATCGGATGTTCTTGCTTGCCATATATGAAGAAGCAAACCTGTCTTATTTAGCCTGTGTAGCACTTCTAGAGTTAAAGCAGATAATACTAGCCTAGTGGATGGGAAAATATGCTAGTTAATCATAACAATGTCTTGGCACAGTGTTGCCAAGGTCAGTTGTAACAGGAGGGGCACTTCACACTTCGCATTAATTGGAGAATGTGATCGATGACTGTAAAATGAAGGAGTGAGTTAAGCTTTCTTATGGGTGTTTGGGGGAGGGAAAATTCAGTTTTTGGCTTAACTTTGTTAGTGCCAAAGCTATGCAGAAAATAAAGGATTCTTTAAGGTGAATAAGCCTCAAAGTTCTTTGAAAAGTTGCTTCTTTTCGGAACCATGACACTCCTCTAATTTTGCACAAAACCACTGGTTGAAGCCACTTGTCTACCCGTGGTACAATATTATCAACATATTCAGTGATGTATCCCTCCCAGCCTGAAAAAAACACACGTCATGGGTCAGGATGTGGATCCACCTCCCTGTATTACAATCTCTGCACAGGAACTGCAGGTTGTCCATGACTTTGTGTACCTCGGCTCAACTATCTCTGACACTCTTTAGATACTGAGCTGAATAAAAGTATTGGTAAAGCAGTCACATTATTTCCAGACTTACAAAGAGACTATGGCTTAATAAGAAGTTGACAGAACACACAAAGATCCAGGTCTATAGAGCCTGCGTCTTGAGCACAATCTTGTACTGCAGCGAGTCTTGGACTCTTCACGCATGGCAGGAGAGAAAGCTGAACACTTTTCATTTGTGCTGTCTTTGACGTATTCTCGGCATCACCTGGCATGACAGAGTCCCAAATAGCGCAGTCCTGAAATGTGCTGGAATCTTTAGCATGTATACACTATTGAAACAGCAACGTCTACGCTGACTTGGGCATGTCGTGAGAATGGCTGACGGTCAGATTCCGAAAGATCTCCTGTATGGAGAACTAGTGCAGGGAAAATGCCCGAGGGAGACCTAAGCTGCGAAATAAGAATATCTGCAAGAGGGACCTAAAGGTCTTGGGAATGGACATTTACAGCTGGGAATCTTTGACCTCTGATCGTTCAGCCTGGAGGCTAAAGACACAGCATGGCCTTCTCCAATTCGAAGAGACACTTTTGCGGCAGGCTGAGGCAAAGAGGCAGTCCTAGAACCAGCGAAATCTGGGGGCTGGACAGGGGACAGATAGTATCTGCCCTCAATGTGGAAGGGAGCGCCATTCTCGAATTGGCCTTTTTAGCCACACCAGATGCTGCCTTAGGACCTCTTTCCAGAGCACGATACCATAGTCTCTCCAGACTGAAGGATGCCAATGAATGATGATCCCTCCCAAGATACAACATCTAGCCCCCCACAATAAAACAACCAGGACCCTTTCAAAAATGTTGAAACACATTAGAATAAGAAGAGATTTTAGAGCTTTATTATATTAAGTATTAAGGTTGATGATTGGAAATAGTTATGCTATCAACTATGTTAATTATTTAAAGGAATATTACTGTTTTTACCAAATGTCAGTTGTAACTATACCGATTTATTCTTATAAATGTCTAGTATTATATAAACAATAATACTCAATATGAAGATCCGGACAGCTTGTTTGCTGAATTACGTATTTACTGTAGTTATCCACAGCCTGTTCCCTTTATCCCTATTTTCCTGTACCCGCACCGACCCCATCTTTTCCCTACCCATACAAAATCTAATAAAATATATTTTAAAAAAATGTTCTCTAATCTTAAAATAGATCAGGAGATAAAAAATGGAGGCCTCGTTCTCCTTTTTTTTCCTTTTTTCTTTAAAAAAAAAAAATCCTCTCGGACATTCCGTTACAATTCTGGACAGGGGATGCTGACTCCATACTGGCCAAGGGCCTGGAGGCTGTGACAACTTGGATGGGGAAGAACCAACTTTGAATCAACTTGGCAAGGTAGAGGGGCTTTGAGCTTTTGCCTCCCCCCTCCCCAGGGTCTGGTGACATGCCAACTCCAGAAGGGGGGTTGAGAGAGACAAGCTCACCCATAAAAGTGCCAGCACCTGTGCTGCTTTCTTCCCCATCTTTTTAAGCTTCCTCTCCAGCGTCAGCACAACCAAGTTGATTATAAAACTTCACTGTGAAACAGCGGAAAGGAGGAATACGACTATACATGGAAGTAAAAGCAGCTGGGAAGGGATAATTTTTCTCCAGCAGTACTCACAAGGAGTAGGAGTAGGAGTGTAGTAGTAGCTGTGGGACCTTTGTGTGGCCTGTTCTGGACCAGGAAGCCTTGGTCTCAGCCACACATACCAACTGGGAAAGGACTGAGGCATCTCAACAAAATGAAAGAAGAAGAAAGCAGTTTGAAAGGACAACGCCTGTAAAACAATTGGTTTTGAAACAAGCAAGAATGTGGTTGGTGATTTCACCGCTAGCATCACCATCAGATTATCTTTTTCACTTTAGAAGAATCACAATAAAAAGATTTAATTGCAAACATTGATATATTGTATATCTGGATTTAGATGGACAGATTAAAGGCACCACAGGAAAGGCATAGCAGAGGAAGCAGCTTACTATGGGAGGGAGCCCACTAAATGGCTAGTTTGAATGTATGTCGTCACTGGGGTAGGTGGGGGTGTTATTTTGATATTTTTCTTATTTTTCCTTATTTTTATAGGATGTTTTTATATCTATGTAAGCTGCCTTGAGTCGCCATGTGCGAGTAGGCGACAATATACATTTTCTAAATAAAATGGGCAGAATGAAAACTTCAGAGAGGCCAGGAGGACCTCCTTCACTTGGTTTGTCCCCCTTGGACCCTGCACCATACTTGGTCTCAACAACAAAAAGAACACACCAAGAGAAGACCTGGCTCTTCCTTCAACCAGGCATGTGGGTAAGATTGGATAGTGGGGTCCCCTCAGTGCTCTTCGAGCTTGGTTTTTCTTTTGCTGGCATTTCATTACCTGACTTGGTAACCTCATCATTGTTATAAGAGGGTAGGGTGTGTAGAGAGGAGGAGGAGGAGGAGGACAACTGTGGAGTCCTTGATTCTTTCCGAGTTTGGTTGTTTTGTTGCTGACTGTCAACCTCCAGCTTGCGTAGCCAAATAAAGTCCAGGATTTCCTTCATATCTGAAGACCTTACTGTTTTATTGAATACATGACATGAAATAGGCGAAGGAAAACTCTAAAATCCCCAGATACCTAACCAAAGCATGTAACACTGACATTCCCAACCAAACCTCCCTGATTTCTCCATAGTTCATGTAAACACCTTCTTGTTGTTTTGAGAATGTTCTGTTATCTTCCTCCCCTCAGTTAGAATGTCCTCGAAAAGTTTCCACACATCTGGGCTTCAGCAAATGTCTGCAGAAAGCCCATCTGAAGCCTTATCTCCCCCCCCCCATTCCCATTGCTCTAATGACAAGATGAAAACAAAAACGCAGGTAGCTGTTAAGTTTTCACTCTTAATTGATATTGACAGCTTATTACCAAACTAAGCGACACCATCAGGGCTAGAAGGGAGTGGAGTAAAATTGGATGATTGCATGTTAGAAATTAGATCCTTGTGCTTTTTAAATATTTTGCGTTTTAACTGGTTGTGTTTTACAGTTGTTCATATGATATTGTATGTTTCAGTTGACCGAAAGGCAGGTAGCTTTATTTTATTTCTATTTTATTTCAAACATTTACAAAGGTTTGTGACGTGTCGCTCAGCCAACAAGGGAATATTTTGCAGCCAGGGAACGGGACGGCCATGAGCTCAAAAAGCAACCTAGGGCGATGGAGGTGGAGGCTTGGATTTTGCCAAAGCTGCAGATAAACTGAAGGAGAAGCAGAGCCCAGCAGTGCCATGACTCCAAAACCCATGCTGAGAATATACAGCCAAGTCAGCAGCTGGCAAAGCACCTTCCTTTCTATCCAAATTCAGAAGTTGCCAAGCCAACTGTGAGCATCCATAAAATGCACAGCTGGCTGGGCTATAATTCAACAAGACAGCCAAAAAGGCAAAGAACACCTCAGTCCTGCTATGATCATGATATTCACCTCAGACTGCACAAATGCCAGCACATCAGAGTTCCCCTCAAAAAGCAACTGGAACAAAGCAGGACCCCACAACACACAATGCTAACCGCCACCACCAAGGCTACTTTTCTGAGACAAGCCGAAAGAAGGAAGATGAAACAGCAAACTGCACAGCTCAAGCTACACCACAGGAACAAAGAAGTAGCTGAAACTGAATGGGTTGTCAACATGTCCAATTGTGGAGCCAAAATACCCTCTGGGAAAGGCTGCAACACAGAAGAGGACAATCTGTTTAAAATTCTTCGTGACTTAGGAGCAGCTTTTAAAACCACAGGAGTTGCCACGGAGACTCACACAAATGAAAAGCATAAAAATCCTGTAACACAGCAGCAGATAGAACTAGAATCGGAACCAACTCAAAGCAGAGACCCTCAAATGACATCTTTAGCAGGGACCCCAACTTATGATGTTGCCAAAGAACTGATTAAAAGTCTTGGGCAGCTCAGAGAGGGAAGAAAACACTCCGTCACTCCCCAAAGAAACAAAGTCCTGAGATTAGATGAAGATGAATTTGCAAAGGAATCCATGGTGGGACTATCGCACAACATGCTCGGTCTAAACAAATACAATAAGGTCGAGATACCTAGAATGATGGACAAATATCTCAACAAATCATGGCCATCAGGACTCACAGCCGAGACCATAATGCAATGCTTGGAATCTATAGCTGTGCTGGACCAGCCAGTTAGCTTAAGAACTGTATGTTAGAACATTTAGCATTTAAAGGGTTAAATGCTGTTTCCTTAAGAGATGGCTTATGAGTAATATAGTTTTAGCTGTTAATGTTATAGCTTATCTAGTTAAGTGGGAGGAGTTTCAAAGTTTATTACTGTACTTCCTGGCTTTGTGCCATTGTATCATCTCTCCGCATGGGTCCCAGCTGCATGGCTTGGAAGCTCTGTGCCAAAACATGTGATTTGTACGCAGGATGGAGAAATCCATTAACTTTTTACCTATGAAATGCATCAGATTACCATTGCATTCCGGAGGAATCTCAGCTGTAACCGTGAGTTATTGATTGAGGATACCTGTGAAATAAAGTAATCTTTCTTGATCTGTTCATTGCTTGTCTCATGTGGAAAGTAAAGCATCCAATCTGCATGGGCAGGACAATAGCACTCCCACACACACACCACCCAACCTGAAGTCCTAGCATGCGAGGGCAGATATGCAACAGAGCGGAAGGGAAGTGACCACTGGAACCAGAACGGCTTGGGCAGCAGAGTCAGGGAGCCTGCTTCCTGAATTTGGGGCTCAGGAGAAGAGTTGGGACTGTTGCCCTTAGGCCAGCCTCCAACGGTATCATTCGCAGGGACCCCAACCTATGATATTGCAAAAGAACTGATAAAAAAGTCTTGGACTATCTCAGAGAGGGAAGCAAATACTCCATCAGCTCCCCACCATGGTGCCCCCAAAGAACCAAAGACCTGAGACTAGATGACAAAGACATGTTTTCATTGGATGTCACGGTCCTTTTCCCATCCAGACTTAGCAAAAGATCTCATGGCAGGGCTGCGATTATACAACACGCCCGACCTAACCAAATACACTACAGTTGAGGTTCCTCCAATCATGGACCTGATCAACCTTTGCCTGACCACCTACTTTCAATTTGATGGACAAAGGCATCCACAAATCAGAAGATCGCTTCCAGGGCTCATAGCTGAGACCATAATGCAACAGCTGGAATCTATAGCACTGCCAACCATACAGCCCAAAGTATGGATCCAAAATCGAAGTCCTAGCAAATGAGGGCAGATATGATGTGTGAGGTGGACATTAACCCTATGGATCTATCATAAGAGCCTAAAGACCAGGCTCTGCCAGTTAACATGGTGCTCCAGTGGCAGAGCATAACAATGGAGGTGGTTGATTGGTTGGCAACGGATTCTCCTCATCCTGCTCCGGCTCTCTCCATTTTTTAATTGGTCATTGCCTTTTGGATTTTTTTATCAACTTATTAATGCTTTTAATTTTAATGTGTATGATTGTAAGCCTCTCAGAGTTACCAAGGTAAGAGAGGCGGGCCTTTCAATTTTATAAATAAATTATAAACAAAATATCATTGCCCTTGCTTTGGGATAAAGTGGATGGCCTATCAATGTTATAAATTATAAAATGACATTGCTGCCATTAAACTTAAGACTGGAGGCCTATATATTTTATAAATAAAAATGGCACTGTTGCCATTATTGAAATTTGATGGGATGCTTGCAATGAACGGCTAGAAGGATTTAAACTGTTCAGAAGAAACATTCAATTTTGCAGCTACTAAGATTGTTGGATGAGCAGGCACAAAAACAGCCAGGTGATTGAAGCTTGGGAAACAGTCAGTCAACAAGAATGTTGATTTACCACCAGCCTATCAAGTATTTTGAAGGTGAAAAAAACAAACAAAAGCTAATGACTTCAACGCCAGCCATCAACATAGCTCAGCCAAAATCTAAAAAGTTTCATACAACAGGCACGACAAACACCACAGACAGAACAGCACAACCTCTGAGAGAGGTTTCCCTGAAGATTGGCTCCAGCAGAAATCCAAAAGCTCAGAAGATAAAACCTTCTGGTCCCAGTGACCGACCCAGATTAGACGCTGCAATATTATCCTGGGGACATGGAGGTTCACCTTCCTTGGCGAGAGTAAATCGTATTCCAAATCAAACCCAGTCCAATTTAGCCTGATAGAGCTAATCAATCCATTTCATAACTTCCCCTTGGAAGAAAGCGAGCAGACATCTTGAGAAGGGACATCACCCAGTGCACAAAATTATAGAAAAAAAGTAAACCAGGCTTTCCTTAAAAAAATAAATAAAAGCATGCGTTGGTGGCAGGAGACTCACTACTCAGAGGAACTGAACCAGCTATCTGTAGACGGGACAATTAATCAAGGTTTGCCGTCTCCCAGGACCAAAGATTAAAGATGTGACTGAGTGGCTTACTCAAACAATTAACTTCACAGATTATTACACCCCTTTTTTTCCTTTCATGTGGAGATAAATGATACGGCGAAGAGCCCAAAACAGTATCGAGAAACGGCGAGTGTGGCTACGCTTGAAAATCAAAGAGGCGAGGGTAAAGGTGATAGCTTCTTCCATATTCCCAATAAAAGGTAGGCACCCAAGGAAATGCAGAACTTTTGAAGCAAACCGCTGGTTTAGGAGATGTTGACATCAAGAAGGTTTTTGATTCTCAGATCACAGTCTACAGTACCTACAGGAGGGGTTTCTGGCAAGGGATGGCCATACACAACACAATAACAACCAAAAAGCACGTCTTTGGAAACCAACTGGCTCCCTTTATCCAAAGGGTTTTAAGCTAAATGTGGAGGGGGAAGAAGATGCTTTTAAGGCACTTATTCCAAGCATAAATCTCACAACAATCAAACAAGTGATAAGAAAGAAGGGGAACTTGGTTATAAAACCAGAGATGTAGAACGCAAAGAGGAAGCTAGTCAAAAAGAACTCAGATGCCTTTACACCAATGCTCAAAGTATGAGGAAGCAAAGAGGGGAACTTAAAATCTTAGTTTGTATAAATATGCAAACATTTGGATAAATTATGTATTCTCTGCTGCCAGCACCTCAGATTGTTGATTGGCAAGATCCCATCATCTTAAACTGTTTGAAAAATACTTTTGTTTAACCAGTGCCTCCGCATAAAAAAAATTATTTTGCTGTTTTTTATAATGGTACCCAGTGTTGTGATTCTGTGCCAGCCTGTGCTCCCAACAGCTGAGTCTGAGGAATCTGAGGAGGAGGTGGAGGAGGCATTTGAAGGGCCATCAGGGGAAGAGGGAGGCTCTGATGAATTACAGGACTCACGGTTGGATGCAGAGCCTGGGGCCTCCAGTCATGTTCCTGATGAAGCTCAGCTGTGTGAGGAGCATGAGTCAGACCCGGAAGACCCACACCTCATGGACTTGCTAATTGATGCCCGCAGACATCGTCAATTAGCGAGAGTAAATCAACAGCAGTCAATGAGGTAGCTCCAGAGTAAAAAGAGAAGGCAATGAAAGGCAATGCGCCTTGGGACTGCTGAATAAAAAGAGGAGGTGTGGGCGGTGCTGGTTGCTGAAGGCAACCGTTTGCAAAGTGTTTCTTGGGATCCTGGTCTGTTCGTCTTGCTTGTGACTTCTCTGTTCGTCTTGCTTGTGACTTCTTGTCTGTTTGCATCGTGTTTCCTTTGGACTTGAGTTTTGCTGTTCGTGTTTTGGACTATTTGACAGGTTTGTCAACCATATTAAAAGAGTTTTGTTTTATTGTAAAGTCTCCAGCCTATTGCATCAGCAGGGGTTTGGTCCTTGTGCCTTTAACAAGGATGGTAATAGGCTGGGATGGAACACCCAGTTGTAATACAAGCATTTTATGTAATTGTTAAAAAAAAAGGGGGGGGGAATTGGGTATAAAACCAGAGATGTAGAAAGCAAAAACGAGGCTAGTCAAAAAGGATGCTCCAAGTATGAGGAAGCGAAGAGGGGAACTTAAAATCTTAGTGTCATGGTTCCAGCAGATGAAACTCTTCAAAGAATGTCTGCTAACATTGGATGTTTTTGCTCTGACACTTAGCAAGTAAGGGCAGATATGAGGTGTGAGATGCAATCCTGCTCTTCCATAAACACCTAAAGACCTGGCACTGCCAGTTAGCTTGGCACCCCAATGGGGGCAGCATCACATTGGAGGTGGTTGATCGATCGACAGCGGATCCCACCTGCCCACCCACCCTCTTCCACTCTGCCCATTTGTTCTGAATTTTGTATCGACTTAATGTCAATTAAAAACACGTTTTATTTTTTTATGAGCGTGAGCCGCCCAGAGTTACCTTGTGATAAAATGTATAAATAAATGAATAAATTGGCATCGTCGCCACTTTACTGAAACTTGGAGGGATGAAAGTCATGGAACGAACTGCAAGGAGGACTTAAATTGTTCAGAAGAAACAGAGGCCTAACCAAAAAGGAGGTGGAGCTGCGTTATATAATATATAAGAGAGGGCTAGACCTCCAAAAGGTCGCTTTCCAACTTATTCGGTTATTTTGCAAGTTCTGCAACAGAGCAGAAGGGCAGTGACCACTGGAACCAGATATGGCTTAGGCAGCAGAGTCAGGGAGCCAGATGTGAAGCCCTGTTCCTGAAGTTGGGGCTCAGGAGAAGAATTGGGACTGTTGCCCTTAGGCCAGCCTCCAGCGGTATCATTCGCAGGGACCCCAACCTATGATATTGCAAAAGAACTGATAAAAAAGTCTTGGACTATCTCAGAGAGGGAAGCAAATACTCCATCAGCTCCTCACCACGGTGCCCCCAAAGAACCAAAGACCTGAGAGTAGATGACAAAGACATGTTTTCATTGGACGTCACAGCCCTTTTCCCATCCAGACTTAGCAAAAGATCTGATGGCAGGGCTGCAATTACACAACACACCCAAATGCACCACGGTTGAGATACTTCCAATCACGGACGTCATCAACCTTTGCCTGACCACCTGCTTTCAGTTTGATGGACAAACGTATCAACAACTCAGAGGCACCCCTATGGGATTGTGGCTATCAGGGGTCATTATCTAAGACCATAATGCAATGCCTGGAATCTATAGCACTCCCATGCCTACAATCCAAAGTATGGATCTGGTATATACATGACGCCTTTGTCATCTTAAAAAGAGACCATCTGAAGATGTGCCTGAAGCTATCCGTCTGGTAAACTTGCAAAATTTGTTTTTCTCGCCATGCACATCTATACGTAACTGGAAATAGACCATGGTTTCTGTGGCATTTAATACCTGTGAATATATGTATATGTCACTAAGAAGAAGACTTATCATTGATTCTGTGGAGTGCCAGCAGGCAGCCCGCCATTCCAACGCCGCACTGTACGTGCACTTATTAATGACCAGCATAGACTCGTGGATACCCCAAGGGTGTGGTTCAAGACCATTGTGAACAATGTAGCATGGAGTTGACAGACTGGCATTTTTGGGCATTAGACTACCACATTTGGCAAACTGCTAGAACGAGCCAACATATGGCAGTGTTGTTTCAACGCAAAATGGACACCTTATGGGGGTTAGAAAACAATGGCTTTATGGATAGACTAGTACGCAATCTGTCTTCAAGGACATTGACTCATTCACAACTCACCTTACTACAGCGGGATGCAGGATACAATCTTATGGATGCACATGCATTAGATTTTGTTGCAGCGTTGGAGCCCGCTATGCATCACATTGAGGTAGGAGAGGAAGCTAAGAATTCCAGACAGCGGGTCACCGGGTTACTAATGAGCCATAGACACTACCAAGCACTGTCCAGAGATGAAATGGAGGCCTCAGAACAGCTCAGGAAGGATGACTCCATTGTTGTACTGCTGGCGGATAAGGGGAAGGTGACGGTGGTTATGGACAGGATGCATTATGTAGACAAGGTGCTGGATTTACTCAAAGATGAAACAGCATATAGGGTTATTAGTAAGGACCCCATGATTACACTCAAGAACCAGGTCAACAAGCTGCTTAATGGTTTCAAACGCAGTGGAAAGATAGGTGATGATGTCCTGAGGAGGATACGCCCGAGTGACTCAGCGTTGGCTAGGTTCTATGGATTACCTAAGATTCACAAAGAAGGCATTCCCATCCACCCCATTGTCTCGTTCAGGGACACTCCAACTTCGGGCTTGGCTAAGTGGCTTAGTAACCACATTTGCCACCCTACCAGTGATAGTATTACCACTGTGAAGTCAGCAGAGGAGTTCCTAGATAAGATCAGAACCCTTAGGGTGGAGGAAGATGAGATGATATTATCTTTTGATGTCACCTCACTCTTTACCTCCATCCCGCAGGATCTGGCTATTGCAGTTTTGAAAGATTGCCTGGAAAAAGAGGACAAGGGACAGCATCAGGACTCATTGCAAACTGAGGATTTGGTGAGGCTAATAGAGGTGTGCCTAAAAACCTATTTCACTTTCCAGGGTATCACGTTTGATCAGATTAAAGGAACACCCAAGGGGTCTCCAATCTCCAGTGTCATAGTGGAGGTAGTGCTCCAGCAATTAGAAGGTGTGGCGATGATCCAATATCAGCCCAAGTTTTGAGCTCGTTACATGGATGACACATTCGTAGTCATCAAAAGATGCCAGAAAACTAACTTTATGGGTATACTAAACTCGGTGTACCCAGATATCAGATTTACGGTGGAGGAAGAAAACCAGGGTTCGTTGGCTTTTCTGGATGTGTTGATCCATCGCCAACCTGATGGATCCCTGTGTACGAGGGTATACCGTAAACCGACACATACGGATAGAATCCTCCACTATGAGTAACCATTTGGTATTCCATAAAGTTAGTTGCATCAGAACGTTGTTCAGATGGGTAAATTCTCACTGTAGCACTGCTGAGGCCAAAATGGAAGACAAAAACCATCTCTTCCACATTTATAGACACAATGGTTACCTGATGAGGTTCATTAAATGCCATAGCATACCACCTGAACCCCGGGAGAACCAGCAAATTGATAGACCATCATCACAGACGACACGCGTTTCCCTCCCCTACATCAATAATGTCTGAGGCGACAGCCAGATTACTGGCCCCCCATAATGTGAAGGTGGCCCATAGACCTAGCCAGACATTGCGTTCCAAGGTCATGCACCCCAAGGATCCACTCCCCAACATGGAAAAATCTGCAGTAGTGTGTCAGATCAATTGTAAAAACTGCTGTAGTAATTATGTGGGAGAGACCTCTAAGAGACTCAAAACTTGGCTTCACAAGCATAAATTGGCTACCAAAAGGGGTGAACAATATTCACAGGTTTGGACGCACATGGCTGAATTTGGCCACCAGTTCGATTTTGATAAGGTGCACATCCTGTCTGGTGATACCACAAAAGGGGGCCGGCTACTTAAGGAAACCTGGCTCTCAGATAAGGATTCAATCAACCAACACATTGATCTCTGTCCAGCACACCAGACATTGAGGACGTGGGGCCTGCACCACCGCCTATCCCAACGAAGACAATCTAGCAGGATACCGCATAATCAAGAGAATGGGATCATGATAGGAACAACCACCCCTCGGCAGCCCCTGGACATTTTGTTGGTACCCAGCCGACAGCTAGTGAATTCTCCGGGGATAGGTATGCGCCTCCGGAGAGCTAGGAGGCTACTGAGTAGTGACGGAATGGCACCCAGCACCCAGCATGGATTCTCTGTGCTCCCCGATACATCTTGAGGAAATATCATCCCCGGGCAAGGAGAAGGGGACTAAGGTGTACCGGTGGCCCTCTGCAACGGAGAGTCTGGACCAGCTGGCGGATGGCACCCAGGATACCTATGTGAACATCGCGTCGCTGAGGCACGAAGAAGTCAGGGACGGCATCGGGGACGGCGTCGGGGACGGCGTCGGGGATGGCGTCGGGGATGGCGCTGAGGGGAGGTCGCTCAGACAGGGAGCTAGAGTCCCATGATGACAACTTGTTTGTGCCTGAGAGGAGAGGGAGTCGTTCCATCAGCTTGTCCGGCACGCATGCACAGGGCCACAGGCGAAAAATGTGTGGACCTACACGTACAACCTGATGGTCCCCCTGTGGGAGGCTAATGTGGGCATCCAATGTTGAGTGAGAATTGTGGGCCCCAACAGGAGTCACAGGGTGACATCCAAGATGGCATGGATGTAGGGAATGTCGAGAAAGGAGGGAGGAGAATAGAAATCGGGAGAGATGACACATATATTGCTCGCATGGAGGGGGAGAGGAGAACGGAAGGCATGAAGCAGGGAGAAACGCCCAATAC
Organism: Crotalus tigris; assembly: GCF_016545835.1. Taxonomy (NCBI): domain Eukaryota; kingdom Metazoa; phylum Chordata; class Lepidosauria; order Squamata; family Viperidae; genus Crotalus; species Crotalus tigris. Next base: position 901,818 of record NW_024098284.1, on the reverse strand, counting down.
ACAACCTAATGGGGTGGGAAGAACCGATCGGAGTTGGAACGAAGTGAGCGGTAGGAGAAAGGGAGGAAGGAGCAGGCTGCGTTCAGGAATCCTTGATGAGAAAACAAATAAGAGAGGGACTGGGGAAGCACGGAGGCAATGATTACTCAAAAAAGGGAGGGAAGGATTCCGCCCAGCCCAAGATCCTGTGACAAGGGGATGGATGGTAATATACATATAGGAAAGGGGAGCAGGTAAAGGATGGATATTGGTGCTAAGGCATGTTCAAAACACAGCCCAATCAGCTAGGACCAGTAACGAGGTCCAGAAGACAGATGCAAACATTGATTAACCTTATATAAGTCTCTCTCGTTGACTAGCATTGAACCCTGACAATGTCGGTAGTTTTTTGACGAAAGCTTGGTAATTTATTAAACTGTTTTGGTTTAAAAATTTTCCTGGTGTTCATGTTTGATTTGTTTCTGCAGTATGAATATACCCAGGAATCACGTTTTTACTGATATTGACAATGTATACTTCTATATTTATTCATTTTTTTCATATTTATGTAGCTATATCAGAGGTGGTGACCCTTTGAGAGCTGAATGCAATGAAATTCCATTTTAACGTATGCCGATTAATATCATTATTGTCCCTCTAAATGTACACTATTCTATTCTATTCTATTATTTTACAAACAAAACATTCAAGACTGTTTTGAAACCACTGAGTGGACTGTATTTGAACATCGAGACCTGCATGAATACACTGATGCTGTACTCTTACATCAAAGTGATAGTGTGACAATGGAAAAGTGCATCATAGTCTATGGGAATTGTAAACCCCGGATGACTGCAGAGGTATGGACACTTCCGAGAGCCCGGGATTCTGCCTTTGAGGCAGAAGACAGGGATACATATAGAGAGGCCAGGGCAAACCTTAGAAGAGGCAGTAAGATGGCAAAACAACAATACAAACAGAAGGTGGAGAACCACCTAGAAGATAACAACCCAAAGCAAGTGTGGCAGGGACTGCAGCACCTGACTATACTATAAGCGCAATACAAGGAACACGGTCAGTGCCAATGCCTTGTTGGTAAAAGAGTTGAACATCTTCACTCGCTACGAGGTGAAAAGACCAGACCCCGTACTTTTGCCTGCTGGCCTTCTGATCCCCAGACACTCACCCTATACGAACATCAAGTGAAAGCTGTATTGTAAAGCTGTGAATTCCAGCAAAGCTGCAGGCCCAGATGGGGTGCTGGGGGTAGTGGTAAAGAATTTGCTGATCAATTAGCAGGGTTCCTGACAAGGATCTTTAACATCTCCCTGCAAACGGCTTCTGTTCTGATTGAAAGTAGCCAGTATTGTCCCCATCCTGAAGAAAACAGCAATTAACTGCCTAAACGATTACAGACCTATCGCATTAACGTCTGTAGTGATGAAATGCTTCGAAAGACTTGGTCCTCCAACACCGTAGGACATGCCTCCCACCGGACTTTGACAAACATCAGTTTGTCTACAGGGGGAAATAGGTCAACAGATGATGCCGTAGCTACTGCCTTACATTCTGTAGCGAACATCTGGAGAAGCCCGGAAACTATGTCAGGATGCTTTTCATTGACTACAGCTCGGCTTTCAATGCTATCCTGCCGAGCATCCTTATTGAAAAGCTGGCTTAGATTTCCTCCCTCCATCTGTGACTGGATCGAAGACTTTCTGAGGGACTGGCCACAAACAGTGAGGGTCGGGTCTGTCACATCCACCTCCCTGAAGCTTTGCACTGGCTCGCCACAGGGCTGTGTGCTCAGACCTGTATTCACTGTACACACATAATTGTGTATCGTCTGACCCATCCACTGCGATCATTAAGTTCACAGATGATACCGCTGTATTTGGTCTTATTACAGGTATAGACAAAACAGCGGGGAAGATACAAAAACTATCCTCATGATGTCTAGAAAACAACTTGCACCTGAACATTGGCAAGACAAAGGAGATGGTGGTAGACTTCAACAAAAGAGAGGAATCCGCCCCACTTTACATCAGGGGGGCTGTGTGGAGAGTCTCCTCCTTTTAATTCCTGGTAGTCTACCTCAGCGAAGATCTCACCTGGAAAATCAACACAACCCAGGTAGCCAGGAAGGCCCAACAGAGACTCTACTTCCTTAGGGTCTTGCGAAAGAACAAAGTGGAACAACGACTGATGACCTTCTTTTACCGGTCCACTATAGAAAACGTCCTCTCACATTGCACCATGGTGTGGTATGCTGGCTTGACAACCGCGGAAAGACACTACAGAGGGTGATGAAAACAGCACAAACATTGTGGGCTGTCCCCTGACACCACTAGACACCATCGTTAGAGCCCGCTGCCTCAGAAGAGTGAGGAAAATCCTCAGGGACGACTCACACCCTGGTCAGCACTTCCTTACTCTCCCACCCTTGGGTAGGAGATATAGAAGCTTAGCCAGCTGCACCAACAGGCTGAAGAACAGTTTCTACCCATGGGCTGTCAGACTCCTGAATGGGAAATAATTCCTTGTAGGATAGACTTGCGGGGCCGGCACATTGTGTAATAAGTTCACATGGTGCAATAAGATTGTGTGTTTGTTGTCAGTGTGAGTTGTGTCAGGGGTGTGTGTGCACGAAGGGAGGCTCAGCCAATCTCATTGTACACATGTTGTACTTTAATAAAGGTTGATTTGATTTGATTTGATTTGAACAACATTGTCAGCTGTCCCATTCACACATGCAGCAAAAGAATATTCAAAGGAATATTTTTATACCTTCAAAGGAATAAAATTCACGAGAAGTGAAGAAAGACATGCTAGCCTACTTGGTTATCAACAGAGGCAGCGATGGCAAAATAGAAACACATGGTTGGTGTGGATGGCTTTACAAGTGCTACACAACCAATGGTAGCACAGATCAAAGGAACATAGAAGCGGAACCACCTCAAAGGAGGTGGAACTTCTCTGAAAATGTCAAAGAACAAGCAAGCCATCTGTCTTCTCATCGGAAGGCCGGGTCATCATGGATGGATGGAACTCAATGCATACATAAAAAGGACAAGGAAACCCACAACCCAGTCAAGACTGAGTGGCTTTGGGCGTTTGGACCCTCTGGTGCCAGAAGTAATCAGGGTCTGGTTCTTCATAGGGTGGTGTGCCTTAGGGGCATAATCTGAGGGTCCGCCTGGATTTATTTTCTCCTGCAAGGGGGCAGCCCTGGCCAAGCAGAGAAAACTCAGGAAACTATCAATGACATCTTCAAAGGAATAAAATTCACAAGAGACGAAGAAAAACAGGCTATATAAAACATACAGTTTTGTGACGGCGGAGATGACAATCTTGCAAAACTCCCAACGAGACAGTGGCTTAAAAAGATTGCCTTTCCCTGTTGCAGAAGAACACATAAGATTTATGTCAAAGTTCTCAGCCTTGATGTCACAACACTCTTCACATCCCAACACCCAGAATCAGAAAAGGAATCCATGGTAACACTACTACACAGCACATCTGACCTAATGGAATACCCTCACAGTGAAATACCCACAATCATGGATCTTATCAAGCTTTGCCAGACCCACTACTTTGTCTGATGGACAAATATTATGAATAAATCAAAGGAACACACCTGGGATCATCACTCTCAGGACTCCTAGCAGAGACTTTAATGCAACCCCTAGAAACTGTGTACTCCTCACATGCATACAGTCCAAAGTAGGGGTCCGGTACGTAGATGACACCTTTGTCAAAATAAAGGAGGGACAACTAAAGACACATGAACCTATCAACAATGTCAATCAATTTTACTCTTTGCTTGGTGATTTGACCCCAAGGAAGGACAGAGAAAGAGGAAGGAGAAAGGGTCAGGGGTGTGGCTTCTCATGAGCTACAAAACATCGGTCCAGGCTATGTTTCAACCCAATGATTTATCACTTGTTACTTGTATGTTCAACAAGAGCTTTTTCACCGGAGATTGTGGGTCCAGTCATACTTGGCCAATAAAGAATTCTATTCTTCTGTTCTTAATGGGAATGGCCCACCCCACCTGGCTGGCAGGGGGGGCACACTGCAAATCCCATTGGTCAAGCCATTTTAGCTGGGGGGGGCAGGAGAAGAGACTTTTCTGTCAAGGCTCCTGTCCTCTGGAATATTTTGCCCCCTTAGGTGGGATTGGATCCCACCCTCCTGACTTTTTATAAGGCCTGGATCTGCCAGATGGCTTGGCGACTCAATGGAGGAGCTTCATACTGGGTGTGTGTGGATTAATTAAAAGCCAATCCCACCTCCCCACCATCCATGGGTCCGGCTGACTCCTTCGCCATCTTGTGTTAAATGATTTCATTTGGTATCTGCTTTGTCATTTTACAGCTGATGGTTTTAACCTAGTTTGAGGCTGCAAGCCACCCAGAGACGTTCGACACGAGGTGGGTGACAAATTCCATAATAAAAATAAAAAATAAACTAACTCCTTTCCTTCTGCGGTGACCCCCTGCGACATTTTGATTGCTTTATGGCTGTTTGTACCTTTTGAAAACAACTTGAATGTTTTTCTGGATGGAATTGCTTTGCAGAATAAAGTGGGTTTTTTTTTTTTCCTCCTGACTGAGAGTTTATCTAATGGCGTTGAATTGGTTTCCTGGATGTACTTGCTGTCTTCTGTGGGGACGCTCAACTTCTTCAAGATTTTCTACCTTCATTATACTCTATTCAAGAGGTTAGATTCTGCTACGAATTCTCTAAAACATTTAGATCAGGGGTCTTCAAACTCGGCCCTTTGATGACTTGTGGACTTCAACTCCCAGAATTCCTCAGCCAGGCACATGTGCCTGGCTGAGGAATTCTGGGAGTTGAAGTCCACAAGTCATCGAAGGGCCGAGTTTGAAGACCCCCGATTTAGATAGACTTTCTGGCAGAGAATCTTTAGTTGCATTAAAGAAAAGTCTTTTCTGCATGGGGTGCCAATTCTCTAGAACATCAAGTCTCCCTCCCCCCAGATGAGATCCACACCCACCCTTTTGGCCTTCCAGGTGGGGCCTAAAGACCTGCCTCTGTCAACCAGTTTGGTGAGGGGGTTATGCCATTCTAGAGGTGGTTAAAAGTTGAAGACCCCACCACCACCTCATCATGGCAACCTTGTTCCCCTTTCTTCCCCATCTTTGTCAATTTTGATTTAATGTTACTTATTTATTGCTTTAATGTTTTAATGCTTTTACTGATTTTTTTTTAACGAATGTAAGCCATCCTAGAGTCGCCTGCAGGTGAGATGGACAGCATATAAGTTAAATAAGTGCATTAGGAGTAAGTCATATTTATTCGCAAGAGAACAACGGTGACCCCACTGAAGGTTTATCTCAGCTCACTCAAAAATGCATTGTAAAAATCGCTTGGAGAGGGGGGGGGAAGCTATTTCCAATGTAATCTACCAGATCCCCTGCATGGATTGCCCCTGTGACTAGGTAGGACAGATGGTGGGGGGGGAACCTACACCAGACTGCAAGAACACAAGTGAGCAGTCAGACATGCTGTGCATCACACAGCAATGAACAAGGACACACATTCAATTTTGCAGCTACTAAGATTGTTGGATGAGCAGGCACAAAAACAGCCAGGAAAATGATTGAAGCTTGGGAAACAGTCAGTCAACAAGAATGTTGATTTACCACCAGCCTATCAAGTATTTAGAAGGCGAATCGCAAGAGAAGTATGTTGCGGTATGGAAAAAATGGATAGATTTTATACAACATAAGTTGGATATAAAAAAATATTATTTAGTTTTTTAATAATTTATATTTAAAATGGAATATGTTGTTTCTTTTTTTCTGTTCTTTTTTCCCTTTTTTTCTTCTTCCTCTATTCTTTTAAACATTTATTTTTTGTTTTTTTTATATATATATATATACTATTGTTAATTATTTTATAATTTTTCTAATTAATGTATTTAGATTTTTAACTAATGTTAGACTCATTTATGGTTTATATTTTTTTCTTAAGATTTTTTGGTCAAATTTTAATTAAGCCTATATTCAGCTCTGGGAAGATCGGGGGAGGGAATGGGAGGGTTGGGGAGGTGGGGGGGAAGATTGTTTTGTTTTTGTAAAATTTTAAAAATTTAATAAAAATTATCTTTGAAAAAAAAAAGTATTTAGAAGGCGAAAAAAACAAAGCTAATGACTTCAAAGCCAGCCATCAATGTACCTCAGCCAAAATCTAAAAAGCCTCATATGACTGGCACTACAAACACCACACACAGAACAGCACAACCTCTGAGAGAGGTTTCCCTGAAGATTAGAAGCTGCAACATTATCCTGGGGACACGGAGGTTCGCCTTCCTTCGCGAGAGTAAATCATATTCTAAATCAAGTCCAGTCCAATCTAGTCTGCTGGAGCTAAATCCATTCCATAACTTCCCCTTGGAAGAAAGCGAGCAGACATCTTGAGAAGGGACATCATCCAGTGCACAAAATTATAGGAAAAAAGTAGACCAGGCTTTCTTTAAAAAAATAAAATAAAAGCATGCATTGGTGGCAGGAGACTCACTACTCAGAGGAACTGAACCAGCTATCTTTAGACCGGACAATCAATTGAGGGAGGTTTCCCATCTCCCAGAAGCAAAGATTAGAGATGTGACTGAGTGGCTTACTCAAATAATTTAAGTCCACAGGTTATTACACCCCTTCCTTCTCTTTCATGTGGAGACAAATGATATGGCGAAGAACCCAAAAACGCTATCGAGAGATGACGAGTGTGTGGCTACGCTTGAAAATCAAAGAGGCGAGGGTAAAGGTTGTGGCTCCTTCCATATTCCCAATGAAAGGTAGGCACCCAATGAGGGAACGTAGAACTTTTGAAATAAACAGCTGGTTTAGGAGAAGTTGCCATCAAGAGGATTGTGGATTCTCAGATCACAGTCTACAGTACCTACAGGAGCGGCTTCTGGCAAGGGATGGCTGTACACAACACAACAACAACCAGGAAGCACGTCTTTGAAAACCAACTGGCTCGCCTTATCCAAAGGATTTTAAGCTAAAACTGGAGGGGGAAGGAGACATGTTTTCAAGGAGCTTATTCCAAGCATAAATCTCAGGACAATCAACCGAGGGATAAGAAAGAAGGGGAACCTACAACTGTCCTTGTTGGGTAGAATAGCTACAATTAAGATGAATATTTTGCCAAGATTATTGTACCCGTTTCAGACAATTCCAATAAGACTAGAAAAAATACTTGGGCAGAGTCAGGCAGCTGGTTGTGAAGCCTTCTTCCTGAGGTTGGGGCTCAGGAGAAGAGTTGGGACTGTTGCCCTTAGGCCAGCCTCCAACAGTATCATTTGCAGGGACCCCAAACTATGATATTGCAAAAGAACTGATAAAAAAAGTCTTGGATTATCTCAGAGAAGGAAGCAAATACTCCATCAGCCCCCCACTACGGTGCCCCCAAAGAACCAAAGACCCGAGAGTAGATGAAGTCATGTTTTCATTTGATGTCACGGCCCTTTTCCCATCCAGACTTATCAAAAGATCTCATGGCAGGGCTACAATTACACAACACGCCTAAACGCACTACGGTCAAGATACCCAGAATCATGGACCTCATCAACCTTTGCCTGACCACCTACTTTCGGTTTGATGGACAAACGAATCAACAACTCAGAGGAACCACCTTGGAATCATGGCTATCAGGAGTCATATCAAAGACCACAATGCAACACCTGGAATCTATAGCACTCCCACGCATACAACCCAAAGTATGGATCAGGTATGTGTCAAGCCCTGCGGGGCTTGCCATTCATGGGGGGGGGAGTGACACAGCACAACACACTTACCGCCGCAAGCTGCCAGGTGTAGAAAAACCACTAGAGAGTCGCCAACGCCATTGCAGCAGTCGAAACCAACGCCTCCACTCCCGCCTCCCATCATGCCCCGGGAACCTCTTAACATACGGAGGTCAAGAATAGACATACCAAAACCTGACAAAAGTTGCATTGAGCCCGGCTTAGGAGGGCAGAGTCGGGAAGCGCCCGGCTCGGGTGAATGGAGCCGGGTAACGCCGGTTTGGCGAGACGATGGGGCGATGGAGAGGACTATTGTGTGGAGCACTGGCGACCCAGAGGCCAATGGAGGCGTGCATGTGGTTGCGGGCGGTCATGGCAGGTGGCAGCAGGGTAGCAAGCGTCGGTAATGGAAGGGTGTGGGGGGCCGAGGGAGGGGTTTATACAGGGTTAGGGCGGATGTTGGTTTGCACCGGGAATTGGAAATAAGGGGTGTGGCACTCTTAGAAAAGGCACTGGGAGATGACCACTCCCAGTGCCGACTTTAATTTCGTCAGAGAATAAACTTCATTTGATGAATGCACCTTGTGCCGGCGTTCCTGTCTTGTATTCCTCGGGACGACCTCGGACATTCGTGATAGTATGTACATGACGCCTTTGCCATCATAAAAAGGGACCACCTGAAGAACATGGAGCCATCAACAACATTGTCAACTGTCCTATTGGCATACTCAGCAAAAGAATGTTCAAAGGAATATATTATGCCTTCAAAGAAATAAAAGGGGCAGTGACCAGTGGAAGAGGAATGGCTGGGGCAGCAGCGCAAGATGCTTGCAAAGACCTTTTCCTAAAGTTGGGCTCACGGAAACAGTTGGGATTGATACTGTTGTACCAACCTCCCTGCCATCCGCCTGCCAGCAAGGAACGGTGCTGGTCCTGTCCCCTAAGGAGGTGCATCTGGTGGGACCCAGAAGAAGGGCCTTTTCTGTGGTGGCTCCCTTCCTTTGGAATATCATCCCCACTTGGATGATCTTTTGTGGGGCCCTGAAGACTTGGTTTTGCCAGCGGACCTGGGGAACCCAGAGTGGGATGGAGTCCATCAAATGGCAGGTGGGTGGGGTTGGGGGTTATTTTACTTTTTCTTCCATACTGCACTTTTATTGTTTGTAAGCCACCAAGAGTCACTTTGAACAAGTGGGCGGACATATAGATTCCTTAAATAATTTTTTGCAATAGTAGCGAATATCCGTAGCTCGGGTATAGGATAAGGGTGGAGGCTCGCTCTCCGAGCTTGTGGCCACACATGACACCCCCCCCCACAAGACCTTCACCTGACGTGACCCACACCTGGCCTCTCACAAGATCCATCACTAGATCCCACCTGAGATGAGACTCCGATCGCAAAACCTACTGATCACAAGCAGCCCTTATAAGCAGAACGCACCAACAGGAGCGTTCCTTAAATTCCTCTGAAGATGTTACCTGTAGAACATCTACCTATGGAATTGCTCAGACTTAATGGGTTCTGGGGGGGACTTTAAAGCTTGCTGTCCCTAGAATGGACTTTTGAAGCAGCTTAGGAATTCTGGCTTAGAATAGAATAGAGCTGGAAGGGACCTTGGAGGTCTTCTAGTCCAGCCCCCTGCCTGACAGCCATGGGATTCTCCCTGGTCATTCTCGGCCCAATGGTGCAGTGGCCTCACCCTAGACATGATTTTGTTGTAAAAGCAGTGGTTGTGTGATCTGAGGGCTTTCAATACCATTGACCATAGTATCCTTTTGGGCCAACTTATGGAGGGGTTAAGGATTCCACCACCCTTATACTACTACTTGGAGAATCTTGAACAGATTGAGGGTCCGATATGCTCAAGAGGGGGACTTGGGGGATAACACCATGCTGTGTGAGTGTGGAGACACACAAAGCCTGGCCCAGCTGCTGGTAGCTTGGCTACTATCAGAAACATGTACCAACAATGACTTATTTTATATTCAGGCTTCTCCCTTCTGGATGCTACTATAGGGCATCAGATGCCCAAAAGAAAAAATAATACAAAGATAGTGTCAAGCCCTCCCGGGCTTGACACACGAGCAGGGGGGGAACCAACCTACTGGCTGAGAGGAAAGAATGTAAGGCGGCGCAGCATTCCCACAAACAGACATTACGGAGCCTCAGCGGTGCTACGGGCAAGAGCTGACATGCGCAGATCCACCTCAACCCCGTCGAACAGCTGATCAACGGTAGAATTGAAGTCAGCTGATGGAAGGCAAACAGCGGATCCAATACTAACATAGGGTGTCAGGAAGAAGATTGCTTCGAAGAGTGATTTAAACGCTGATTGGAGGCCAGGAGGGTGGAGACGGGGTTGGTGCAGGTGTAGGGTAATGAGCACGGGTGTGGTGAAGGTGTGGTCCATAATCACCTAGGGTGGGGTAAAGTGTAAGTGTACTTAAATAGCGCTGGGAGGCAGTTGCTCCCAGTGCAAACTTTGTATAGCACAGAGCTAGTGCAACGCTTGTCTGTGTTAACCGTCATTGCATTCTCTGAAGTAAACCGGAGCTGATTCCACTCAAGAATCTTGTCGGTGTGTTCTTCGTGCAAAATCCGGTAGACAGGAGGCTGACAGATAGCTTTTCTGCCCATGCCTGAAGAAGTTGGGGGGTCTTAGCAGATAACACCATACTGTGTGAATGTGGAGACACGCGGAGCCCAGCCCAGCTGCTGGTAGCTTGGCTACTATCAGAAACATGTACCAATAATGACTTACTTTATATCCAGACGTCTACCCTCTGGATGCCGCTATAAGGAACAGGAGTGGCTGCATCCAAAAAAAAAAAAAAAAGAAATTGGCATGAAGATAGTTTTTTTTCCCTCCATGCCATCACTGTGCCATCATTCTGTTGAACACCTAATTCCCACAGAAACCTCTTAGGCCCAAACCCATGTGGTAGGACTGTATTGCTATTATCCTTCATCTTCTCAGCGTCCCCCATCTTATCCTCTTTCCTACTATCTTCTCTCTTATTGCTAACTATCATCACATGTGGTTATATCTTATGACTAGTGATGGTAACTATGATCTACGGCTTATCACTTTGTCACTTGCATGTACACCGAGACAAACTCCTCGTGCGCATGTCCAATCACACTTAGCCAATAAAGAATTCTATTCTTTGGCAAGCAACAAAGCCAAGCAGGTGACTTCATTTTGGCAGTCTAACGTTTGAGCTGAACATAGAAGAACAGAATTGGGCGGGGGGGGGGATGTCACAGTGCCAAGAGGTGAGTTATGTCCTTCTGAAGCCAGTCCTAATTTGCATTGATAGGGAGCGAGGGGTCCAACTCACACCCCCTGCTTTGTGGGGTGCCAGAGGGAGGAAAGCTATGGCAAATCTAGACAGCATATTAAAAAGCAGAGACATCACCCTGCCAATGAAAGTGTGTATAGTCCAGGCCATGGTTTTCCCAGTTGCAACGTACGGCTGTGCAAGTGGGACCATAAGAAAGGCTGAGCACCAAAAAAATGGAGGCCTTTGAACGCTGGTCCTGGAGAAGACTCCTGCAAGTCCCCCGGACTGCAAGGCGATCAAACTGGTCAGTCCTGGAGGAGATCAACCCCGACTGCTCTTTAGAAGGCCAGATCCTGAGGTTGAAACTCAAGTACTTTGGTCACCTAATGAGAAGAAGGAAGGACTCCCTGGAGAAGAGCCTGATGCTGGGAAAGATGGAGGGCAAGAGAAGAAGGGGACAACAGAGACTGAGGTGGCTCGATGGAGTCCCTCAAGCAGGAGGTGTGAGCTTCAATGGACTCCAGAAGATGGTAGAGGACAGGAAGGCCTGGAGGAATGTTGTCCATGGGGTTGCGAGGGGTCAGACACGACTTCGCAACTAATAACAGGGCTTGGTGCTCTCTCCTCTCTTTTTTAACCATCTACATGAAACCTCTGGGTGAGACTATCCATCACCTCAGGATGAGGCATCACCAATAAGCTGATGATACCCCATTACCCATCTCCCTCCCGGGTAAAAAGAGCGATGCAGTGTGCGTTCTTCGGGGTCCCTGGAGGTTGTAGGAACTTGGATGGGGAACAACAGATCTTGGCTAAAGACTGGAATGGCTTAGGGTGGACCCCTCTGGATCCAGGAGCTTACCACCTTTTGGTCTTGGATGGGAGGGCACTACTCCAGACAGGGTGTAAGCTAGGGGGCAGAGCAGGGGGCAGCCGTGGCTAGGAGGGCCTTTGCGCAACTCTGTGTTGTGTGCCAGTTGCACCCTTTCTTGGATCATGAGGCCTGTGCACAATTGCTCATTCTCCTGGTCATCTCCCAGCTGCACTACAAATGTGCTTTATATGGGGCTGTCCTTGAAGACTACATAGAAACTTCAGCAGCTACAAAATGCAACCGCAGTGGTAAATTTGGGGCACCCAGAGGAGGGCACACGTAACACCTTTGCTCTGCCAACTGCATCGGGTGCCAGTTTGCTACAAGGTGTGGGTTGTGGCCTTGTAAAGCCCTATATGGCATGGGGCCAGGATACCTACAGAACTCTCTTTGTCCCATCACATCAACCCGTTCCATCTTGTCAAGGAGGAAAAGTACATTGCAGAGCCAAGCAGTTAAAAGAATTCTGAGTGGGGGGTCCAGGAAGAGAGCCGTCTCTGCTGTTGCCCCTTCCCTGTGCAATATGCTCCCCCAGGTGGTGAGACAAGCCCCCCACCCTCCTGGCCTTCCGAAAAGGAGTAAAAACATGGCTCTGTAGCTATTTGTGGGGAGCCCAGGTGAGCACACAGCTATGAGGCTGTCTCCAGTGCCCCGAGTTAATTTCTAACAGTGCTTTAAGCATTCTTGCCTCTTTTAAATTTTTAACTTACATTGTTTTTATATTTTAACATTTTATCGAGGTGCTGGCACTACCGGTTAGAGGTATAGGGGCGTGACAGAGGGAGGTACGTGTGTTTCTACCTGGAAGCAAAGCAGCTAGTTTCTCTAGCAATACTCACAAGAAGTAGTACTTGGAGTAGCAGGAGTAGAAGTAGTAGCAATGGGGAAGAGTGGAACAGAGGCAAGTAGTGCATAGTAACTGTGAAGGCTTGCTTGCGTGTGGTGTCTTATCGCAGCGTAGGGAAACCAAATAAATAATATTGGGGGTTTTCCATTACATCACAAGAAGAAGACTCCTCTTGGGTCAAGGAATTCTGGCTAATAGGTTTATGACAAAAGCCATTTTCCTTACTTATCTGAAATGGCAAAAATTTTGGCTTATTTGAAAGATCAATCCCAAGAGAATTACCTCTTGGTGTGGAAAAGATGGATAAACTTTATACAGTATAAGTATGATATTAAAAGATATTATTTAGCTTTTGAATAATTTATGTTTAAAGTTTAAGATAATAAGTATTTTTTATTATATATATATATTGGACTTAAAGTACTTAAAAATTTGGTTTTTTTAAATGTAATATTTGTTTGAGGTTTATTTAAGTTTAAATGTTTTGTATTTTTAGTTTTAGTTAACCCTGTATTCAGCTCTGGGAAGACGGGGGGAGGGTTTTTGGGAGGGTAGGGAGGCAGTGGGAGAGGGAGTTTATTATAAAATTGCAAAAACTTTAATAAAAAAAAAAGAAAGAGAAAAGCCATTTTCACCATGGCCCCCACCCTTTGGAATATCTTGCAGCCAAAGGTGAAGTCCACCCCCCATCCTTGCAAAAGAGCCCGAAGACCTGGCTTTGCCAGTTGGTTGGGGAGGGGGGAATCCCGATAGAGACCCTCAAAGCGTGGAAGTGGTTGGCACATTGACAGAGAAGACACCACCCTATTTGGTGTGAATCTTGGGGTGGATTTTTTTTTTTTACTCTTTTGCTCTATTTAATTCCTGCAAATTTAACTGCTTTCCTATTCATAACCAAAGACGTAGCACAAGATTGGACAAGGGAACAGAACATAATGGACAACATTCTTCTTCTTCATCATTATCATCATCATTGTATTTATAACTGCAGTTTTATAGTCTTCGTTGCCTTGTTAAGTCCACCCAGAATTGCTCTCGATGGGGGGAGAGAGAAGGCTGCTCAGAAAATGGACACCACTTTGTGCTGTTGTCGTCCCGTCTCTTGAAGCCCCCTCCCCAGACAGAACCGCGAGATTGGCTAGAAAAGCTGTGCCGACAACGCTGGTGTGGTTGTATGGGTGTGAGAGAGAATTAAGGCCGAGATAGTCAACTTGCAAGATCCTCTACTTCAGAAAAAAGAAAAGACGCCACAAAAATGCTCAAAAATGCCCTTAGTCTATATTTAAGCTGCCCAGAGGCACCTTATCGAGGAGATGGGCAGCATATAAATTTAATCAATAAAATAAGTTCCATTTAAATTGCAGCGCTGAGCACACCAACATGATGCCTGTCAACTGTGCATCTCATCATCCAGAGGTCAACCTCTGGAATGTGAAGAGGGCCAAAGTCAACAAATTGCTGCAAGTGGCCTCTCCTTGCTCAACATGGCGAATGAATGAATGAATGAAATGAAATGAATGATCTTGATGGACCTTGAGTTTTCTGAGGCCCACCAAAGACAAGCCAATTGAAGAAATCCCTACAGCAGTTGATAATTTGTGTGCAGTCACAAATGGGTGAAAACTCAAACGTTTGCCCCACGAGAAGGACAGTGAAGTGGGACTTCTTTTCTTCTTTTGCATCTGGAGAATATCCGGCAGAGGAACAGAAGATAGATTAGCGTGTGTTGCAGTCATCTGGCCAAGCTTTTTTGTAGAAAAAATCTCTCATCTTCACGCCAAGTTGGAAGGCAACTTAATTTTTAAAGAGCTGGCCTTTAAAATTATATACATTTTAAGTACAGAGATGGGTTCAGTGGTGTTGGTCGGTGGAACATGGCGATGTGGGTCAGTGAAGCTAGGCCACCGGAGAAGAAAAAGCAGCAGCTGTTTCTGAGAAAGAACAGCAATATATCTGTGTGACAGAAGACCCTGCAGGAAGGGTAGAGTGACCCCCAGAGAGAGGCTGTCAGCTGTTGATCAATGGGTTTTGTGGGGGTGACCTACAAAGTTCTGCAGAAGAGTCCAGAACTGGAGCAACCACGAGAAGATGCAGAGAAATTTGAACCAAATGAGCTTTGGAAAGGAAGTCTGTCAGTTCTTTTCCACCCTTGTATTTGGTGACCACCTTCTCAGGGATGGTTCCCATTCCAGGAAGTACCTTCAACTCCTGGGCCTGTGGACCTCTAACTCCCTGGACTTCAGGACAACCTCAAGGATGTGGGTCTTCAGAAGCACATTTGGGAATGGGGAAGATTAGCCTTTCCTGTCCTTGTGCACTGGACTGTTGTCGAAGTGAATGATTGAAAGATCATTATGTTATTCACCTAATGTTTATTGGTGGATATCAAATGTAGCTGCTCCCCCATATAGAGTTTCCTTGTTGCTTTAGAGGGTAAACTGACAGTGATGAGTTAGGCCAGAAGATTAATAAACCATCTTTGGAAGTCATGCACAGTAAGCACAAAGCAGAGGAAACATCCAAGGTCCTTAAGGGTGGTGGAAGAACTTTATGAAGCTAAGGTTTATTCTTCCATTCTGGTCATCACAGCTGCACGGTACTTGCTGTTATGGGGTACATGACATTGACTCAGTGACCTAAGCAGAAGTTGAAGCTTCTTCAGATGTCAGGCTGAGTGATTTGGGTAAACGGCATTCTAGAAATTTATAAATTATGTACATGCTTTGCAAGGAGCACTTAACAGTCCTCAGAGTTATGTTCAAAGAACCAACGGAGATTTTGCCGTAGGGGTGTTACGCCGTTCCTGCAATTTCGGAGTAGCTCCAGTTCTCATGACTGCACCAAGGGATTGAAGAAAGCGTTCCACGAATCTCCAGTTTCAAGCAAAACCTGCCTTTTTTTTTTTTTTTCAGCCCATCCGGTAACAACAATGGAACAACAGGAAGATAGACACCGGAAATTATATTTCATACATAACTTCAGAAAACTGAGCTGGAGCAAAAAAAAAAAAAAAGATGCTGAGACTCTGGAAAGAGTGCAGAGAAGAGCAACGAGAATGCGCATGCCACAAAAATCACAAAACGGCGAGTCTCACTTATTTCGGCCATGTTGTGCAAGGGGATTTGCCAGAGAAAGCATTTACATTGGGAAGAGTTACTGGTAAGAGGAAGGAAGCCAGGCTGTTGAATAACCCGGTGACCTAGACACCATCACACCTGGCAAAAAAAAGCAGCACAATATCAGAAGAGGTGAAGAGACTTAATCCAGAATGCAGCCGCGCGAGTGATAGCGGGTGCTCCTCGATACACCCACATTACACCTATCCTCCGTGAGCTGCACTGGTTGCCTATTGGTCTCCAGGTCCAATTCAAGATGTTGGTTATTACCTTTAAAGCCCTATATGGCTCAGGGCCAGGCTATTTGCGAGACTGCCTACTACCTCATAGTTCCCTTCGTCCAGTTAGATCCCACAGGCTGGGCCTCCTTCAGGTCCCGTTGGCCAAGCAGTGCCATTTGGTGGGGCCGCGGGGGAGAGCTTTCTCTGTGATGGGGCCGCGGGGGAGGGCTTTCTCTGTGGTGGCGCCCACGTCTTGGAACCAGCTCCCCCCGGAGATTAGGACCGCTCCCACTGTTGGTTTTCCGCAAGCTGCTTAAGACCTGGCTTTTCCGGCAGGCCTGGGGTTTATAAAATCCGACCCCTGGATGAATGTTATTGTATTGTTTGTTTTGTTATGTTATATGGTGTTTTTACTGTTAGCCGCCCGGAGTCCTGCGGGAGTGGGGCGGTCTATAAATTTTAATAAATAAATAAAATAAATAATCCATAGTCCATTGCAGAAGCTGCCCGGGATCAGACTGAGTGGCGCCGGCTTTGCGCGCATGCGCAAGGCGCGAAAAGCGCCTGTTTTGTTGCCATTGTGTCTGGGGATCTAATCATATAAAAAGATGCCTGCATGCCTTTGCTCGTGGTTGGTGTTTTGGCTAAAAACGAAATAAAGACTTGTTCCTTACAAGATGTGTCTTCATCATTCGCCATTATTGGAAGGACTTAACACATAGAATCACCAAAGAGTCAGACATGACTGAATGGATAACATCAGCATTATTTTAATGTTTCATGGTATAACTTTTATCGATTATAAGGTTGCCTCTAAGAGAGATGGGTAACCCATCACATTTCATAACTGGATCCAATCTTTGTATGTCTCTTGACCAAACATGGAAAACCCAAAATCACAGTTTTCCATGTCACATGTAGTTTGGCCACCAAGAGGCAGTTTGCTTGACTTGCCTTAAGGGAATGGCTTGACCTGCTTCTATTTGGACTTGTCGATCTACTGTTCCTCCAAAACTTACTTTGGAAAAAATTCCTAAGCCATCTAGTTGTGTTACCTGTCAATGGTTCTCAAAAACAACTATGCTAAATTACAGCCAGATTTCAAAAAGAGATTTTTCAAAGATGCAGAAGCCTAAAGCCACCTTAGTGAGGATCAGTTGCAATAATCAAGAATGAATGATTTATTAAAGGGGATATTGTGTTATTAAGTAAATGGTTTAATATGATGGGAAATAGGTAACTTTAGAAAATAGAACAAGATTATATTCAAATAGATAAAATATGTGTTTTGGATATTATAGTTTGTTATGAAGTGAGATAAGGGAAATTTTGGTTACCCAAAATCTGAAAATTAGAAATATCAAAGGTTAAATTGGAATTTTGATAAGAAATTAAAAATCGAGTAAAAATTAACAGGATATGGATTGTTTATGAAGATTGAATGTAAGATATGTATAAGCTAAAATTTTATTGATAAATGTAATAATGATGTTCTTACTGAGTTGATATAATTAGAAATGTACTAACTTGAATATGAGACAGTGAATGTTAAGGGAAAAAGAGAAGAAATATTTGATGTTGTAACCTGAGATTTGCACTAAGATTTTGTTATTGAACTATTGTAACCCAGTCACATTGCTTTTTAAATATTCAAATTATAAAATTAATAAAATATTATAAAAAAAAGAATGAAGATAAATCACTCATTTCAAATGGCACCAATTCCAGAGAAGAAAATCATCAGTAAAGTTTATATGGAGAGAGGAAGGAGTTAAATTTAAAACTTTGCAAGATTCGAAAGTGGAGGCCCTCAAATAATAAGCTAATAACGTGAGAAGCTGGCCTAGCCAGCGGACTCTCAATATTTATGGTACAAAAAGAATGCATTAGCAAACAAAGTTTGATAATGAGAAATAATAAGATCAACAATTTCCCTATTAGGCTCTCCTTCAAATGCCTTCCATGCGGGAGACAATTATAATAAGAAATATGTAATTACATTCACAGATACGGTTCACTTAGACCTGAGGAACAGATTAAACACAGCAAGAATTATTTAGCAAAGGACCAGAATGTACCTTCGTTGATGTACTTACAAATTGCCCAAAGGATAAAATCTCATCTTAATGAAGAATGTAGAGAAAGAAAAAGACCAGAATTTGAAATTGCCGGTATACTTATTTTTCTTTTTTTCAATATTCATAAACAATATACACCATAGCAGAGACTTCAGTGTCAAGTCACAAGACTGACATTCTTCTTGTACTACAAAATAATTCAGTGCATTTTGCAGTGGTCTATTCCTGCTAAGCTAAACACGTTTAACTTTAATTGTGCGATTCCCTCAACAACATCTCAGAATTACGGTTAACATTACGGCCTTTTTTTCCCCTTTTATCTTTGGTGGTTTAAATTGGCAATTTCTAGTTCAAATGCTACCGATGCCACTGTGCCCAGCTATTATCTGCAAGGCTGCTTAAATATTCAGAGTTTTAGGAGCAACTGTACGAAGCAGAGAAGCATCTGATATAACCTTACTAAACAAAATCCATACGAGAGCCATTTTTCTTCCTCTTGCTAGCTTTAATTTTATCAGCCTCCTAAGAAATTCGTTTTTCCTCGGGGCTTAGAAATTTGCAAATACTTCCGTTGCTGTGTACAACTCCCCTTGTTATCTATTTGTTGCTTCGTTTTACTTAGAGAAGCAATTTTAATTCTGGGGATTAACATTTGGAAAATCAGGCATTTTACAAATATAGAGATTAGCTCCAGGAAAAAGAAATTATAACATAAAAAATTTTTTCCCTTCCCTTTTAATGTAGGAAAATGAATCCATATGGGATACGCTATTGCATATATGTATTTACCTGAAACTTTTTGTTGTTACCTTAATTTTCACTGGGTTATCACTATGCCTCGAAACTATATTTTCTAAAACTTGAAGCTGGAATTAGAAGTTTTCACATTCTCTAAAAACTTGGCATCAAACGGAAGTACGTAGAGATACACCATTTATGAACCCTGTCAGGAAACGGGAATCTACAAGTTGAATGATGGTTGTAGGAATGTGTCCAGAGGATTCCATGGTTGACGGGACCATTTTTAATTCTCCCTTCACCTACGACCTGTATCTTCAGTTCTTATAATATTACGATGATTCTGTCAAACATCCCATTGATTTATGCTGCAAAAGAAACTCCTGGAACATTATTTTACCAAGAGTATAACTTTACTGATAGATCCATACAGGCACAGAGGAAGCTAAGCTAGCTCTGAGGTTTCAGCACAAAAAAAGCAGCATTATTTCCCCTTTTTTTCTCCATTTGGGCCACAATCCAACACGTTTGTATTTTGGGAAAACAGCCTTATGCCTTCGAAGAGTTCCCATTGCACGGCCTTGAAGTATCCGGATTGTCTCAGGCTGTGAACGGCTCACATACATTCCTCACCTCCCCAGCTCCCAATATATTCCAAGCCTTTTCCTCCCCCATAGTTTCTGCTGTCAAGTTGCAAGTAGAGGTGTGTTACGAGTTCGACCTTGACAGGTTCTTATATTCACATTTCCCATTTTTGTATGCTGTTGTGCACTGCCCCGAGTTGGTGGCGATGCTGCCGTGCGCCCCTTAGGACTTCTCCTAGCCAGCCCAGCTATGAGTAGCCCCTCAAAGCCAAGCAGAAAAGCAGCCAGGTGTGGTGGGTGTCGTTGTGATGGAACTGTTGTGGTGGTGGTGCTTTGGGAACAAGAGGGGAGGTGGGCTTCTGTTAACTTTGTGGAAATAAAACCACTGGGGGCAAAACAGTAAACACTGTGGAAAAAAATACTGCTTCTTTTAGCAGGAGGGCTCACCAATTGTAGTAGTCTAGCACTAGGAGTAGAAGCAGTAGTAGTAGTGTGTGGGAAGGGGCTGCGAGTACCACCCATTGTGAGCTTGTGGGCGGGTTGCCTGAGGGCCGAGGATGATTGTGTTGGCTTGTCTGGGGTTTGAGGGGGCCCCCTGCCTTTGTGCATAGATACAAGTATGTGACGGTGGGCTATATGAATGCAATTAATACATTTCATTAATAAAATCGTGGCCTTTGTTCCCAGGGACTGAGAAATAGCCAAATAAATCCCACTTGGCGAAAGAAAAGAGCAAAAAATATTTGTGTTAAGAGCACATGGACCGCCTGTGCATGTCGGCTTCCTCTATTCATGCAAACGAAGACCTGGCGAGGCTCCTGGCCTTCTCCAAAGCCTCCACACCAGAGGTCAAGGTAGGTGCCCAGTGCGAGTGCCCCAAAGCCTCAAGAAAATGCCAGAAAATTTGGGAAATTTCTTTTTGGAAAAGTCATGTTGGTGTGAATGCTTACAGCTTCTGAGCCAAGAAGGGAAAGTGGGAGAAAGGAGCCGCGTTGTCAAGAGCCCCAACTCTACACAACCCCTCCAGGAATGGCCCTTGACCCCGTGTGCCATCCCTTCCCCTCCCCCTACTCCTTTTAAGACCACCATTGGGAGGATAAAACTGGAGGTTTACGGATTCTGTCTTGGATTTTGGAGGGAAGACGGCCCACGTATATCCTGCCTGCAAGCACACTCTCAATTTAACAATCAAGGTCAGCCATGGACGAGCTCTTGAAATCAGTCATTAAGACGGGGAAGGAGAGGGTGATCCTCTGAGCACCTCTGCCCTTATTACGTGCTGAGTTTTGTTTCTCTCTGCAGAACCATTTACGGACATTTTAGCTTCACCCCACACAAAGGATGCTTTGGATCGAGGCAGCTTCGCCGGATACTATAACTAACCCTGGTGGGAGAATCCTCAACCTCCTACCTCATAGTTCCCTTCGTCTGGTTAGATCCCACAGGCTGGGCCTCCTTCAGGTCCCGTTGGCCAAGTAGTGCCATTTGGCGGGGCCGCGGGGGAGGGCTTTCTCCGTGATGGCGCCCACGACTTGGAACCAGCTCCCCCCGGAGATTAGGACCGGTTCCACCCTGTTGGTTTTCCGCAAGCTGCTTAAGACCTGGCTTTTCCGGCAGGCCTGGGGTTTATAAAATCTGACCCCTGGATGACTGTTATTGTACTGTTTGTCTTGTTAAGTTATATTGTGTTTTTATTGTTAGCCGCCCGGAGTCCTGCGGGAGTGGGGCGGTTTATAAATTTTAATAAATAAATAAACCTTGTTTCAAGAGATGAAACCATCTCCCCAAGTTACAAAGGGGCAGATAAGTGAGCGGAAGGGGGGGGCAAATCCACCCCCCCTTCCTCCTTCTGTCAACCGCAGGGAGAAGGCTGTGCCCGACCGTCACCCGAACAGCAGATATGAGAATGATTGTGTATCTTGCTTTGCCCTCAACGGTGGAGATGGAGAACCTCAACCCCCCACGGACAGCCTGCTTGTTCCCCTAAATTAAAGGCGTTGCTTAGGGGTGGTCACACCCTTGAAAAGACAAGGCTCCTTCTGTGCATTCCCCAAATTCGGAGTTCACCCAGATGTCGTTTGTTGTGCAAAAGTCAGGGCGATGCACAGCTTGCATCTGCGAGAAAACGCAATGCCTTCAAAAGAAAACCTTGAAATCAACTTGATGTTGAATCTTATAACAGGTGCAAGATTATTAGTGGGGCAATATTGGAAGAAAAACTCTCTGCCTGCTATGGAAGAATGGATACTTAAGGTGTCTAACTTAGCAGAAATGGCAAAAATCTCCGCCTATTTAAAGGACCACTCACAAGAAAAATATATTATGGTTTGGAGAAGATGGATTGATTACATTCAAAAGAGATATGAAACTGAAAAGTATCATCTTGCATATGATTAGATTTTAGATAACTATTGATAGTTTTAATTACACTGTTATTTGAGTTTATAATTTGTTAATATTTGTTTTGAAAAGGAGTTAAAGTGTGCTATGGTTTTGATTGATAGTATAGTTGGTTAATGTTAGTTAGATTATGTTTGTTTATTTGTTACCCTGTAATCAGCTCTGGGAAGTGGGGGAGGGGGGATGGGGAGGGAGGGGTTTATATTGTATCAAATTTGTAAAACTTTTAATAAAAAAAAAGAAAACCTTGGAGAACTGAGGTTCTTCATAGATGGGTGGGGAGGTCCGTGGGGGATGTTGAATTTGCCCACATGAAATGTTGGGGTGAGGAACTGGAAAAACGTTTCATGCCACATTATGTCTGGTGGCAGAATTTCGGCTGCTGCTTCTCCTGAATTTTGTGGAACTTTGATGGACCACATTATGGATTACATCCAAGTACTGCTTTTTTTTTTTCCCCCAGAGGCCTTTGACACTTAGCAATTTTTATCCCTTTGTCTAGCCCTGTAGTTCTATCTTCTCAGGGGTTGTTTGTTTTTTGCAGTTTAGCCCTTGTACTGAAAGGAAACCACTCAGTATCCTGTCAGACCAAGCCAGCATACAAATCCAAGCAATAAGTAAATTGTGCTCTGTGTGTACATGTCCACAGAAAATAGATTTTATGCTGTCTTGGAAAACTGGAAACGAGCAAGCAGGTGGGGTTATTCTAAGTGTATTTTCCATTTTCTCCCAATGTAGAATGTCTCTGAAATTGTCCTTTCCTTGCCCTCAGCCCTGATAAAAAGGGGTGGGTAGTAGCAGTGGAGTCAAAACAAACTCAGGTTAAACCCACATAAGACAGAGATGTTCTTTTTCTCTGGCTCTATCCAGCTCTATCCTACCTTCTTCCCAATTAGATTAATAAACAAATCAATAGAAGCAGATTAATTTCCTGGGATGATCTATCGAAAGACATCACAGAAGCTCCCTACAGCTCAAAACTCAAATCACTCTCCACTTATTTGAAGGACCATTCACAAGAAAAATATTTCGGTTTGGAGAAGATGGATTGATTATATTCAAAAGAAATAGGAGACTGAAAAGTATTATCTTGCTTATGAGTAGATTTTAGATTATTTTTAATAGTTCAATATGTTTGAATTTATATTATTTTTAGTATTATGGTTTAATTATATTGCCACACAGTTCCCAAAGACCGGTGAGGTCCCACAGATTGAGCCTCCTTCAGGTCCCGTCGGCCAGACAATGTCAGCTGGCGGGCCCTCGGGGAAGGGCCTTTTCTGTGGTGGCTCCAACCTGGTGGAATCAACTTCCCCCCGAGATTCGAACTACTCCCACCCTGCCGGCCTTCAAGAAAGCCATTAAAACTCTGTTCCGGCAGGCCTGGGGTTGATGTCCCGGGGGGGCGGCGGGATATGATCGGACACACTGTATGAATGTATTTATTTTATTGTTTTATTGTCATATTATTGTTTTTAAATTTTGTATGCCGCCCTGAGTCCCTTGGGATTGGGCGGCATATAAATTTTAGAAATAAATAAAATAAATAAATTTTTGTTTTTAATTTGTTAATACTTGTTTTGAGAAGGAGTTAAAGTGTGTTACGGATTTGATGGTATAGTCGGGTTATGTTAGTTAGATTATGTTTGTTTACTTTTTACCCTGTAATCAGCTCTGGGAAGTGGGGGAGGGGGGGAGGGAGTGGGAGGGGTATGGGTTGTAATGTATTGGATTTGTAAAACTTTTAATAAAAAAAAAACAAACTCAAATCACTCCAATGCATTATTAAGAAACTATTGTCCATGCCAGATCCTGCTAACAATGGGAGCATGCGCATGCGCATATTAAAGCGTTGTTCCTCGTACCTGGCGTGGTGTTTGTGTGGTGATTCTTGGAGCCGGAGTCAGGACGAGGTTACACCTGCACTCTCAGGACTGTGGGTGGTAGGGCCGTACTTGCATGTGGACAAACGCCCAACCTGTAGCAGATCCCACCAACAAGACGACAATGAGGTCCTTATCAGTACCAGAATTTGCACCAATACAGATGTCTACTTTGCGCCCACATCTACACCCAGGGCACCATCTCAAGCTTCCAAGCAACGTCCCACCCAACATCTGGAGACTGGTTTCCCCTGCTCTTCTTCCAAAGTGATGTAGGCCATCACCAGCCAGCAATGTCCCTCTGGAATGCAAACCTTTGGACAAAAGATTTAAGGGATGTAAGCGTGACCTTCAGATTCAAACTTAGGTTGACGTCCCATCAAAGATCTGGAAGTAGCTACTCAAAGGAGCTTCACCAGCACAGTTGATCAAGAGGTTGCCGGATTAGAGATCAAGAGATCAAGAGATGTTCAGGATCACTTGGAAGGTTTAAACACACAATGGGTTTTCACCCTTTACTATCACCTCAAGTTAATTGTTTTAATATGCCTGGCCAAGAAATCCAGTCTTGCATCTCTTTCCCTGCCTCGTCCCAACATGTATTTAAATCACACTGCGGCCCACAAAAATGTGTGCCTCAAAAAAGCTAGTTTTAAAAGGCGCTCCTGGATTCAAGATTTCCAAGTAAAAAATACGTAATGTGTTCTTAAAGTTTGGCACCGGGCCTGGGCTTTGGAGAACAGCCATTTCTGTGTTCAAAAGGGAATACAGGAGGGACCTGCAAATTGCATTTGGCTTAGCTTAACATCTGTTCTTGCAGTCGGGTAGAAAGCATAGTCAAAGATAAAATAACGAAGGCAGGAGGAAAATGTGCAATTAAAATTTTATTTCCTTATTAAGAGCCAAGAATCATAGCCAGAAGAATGTGACAGTGAGCAATTTCACAGACTTGGCGACTTTTTACTGCCCTGGTTCAGCCCAAAGTTCAGATTTCAGAACTTGGTCAATGCCTGTAAGAATGCTTCTGGATGAAACTCAAGGGGTGGGTTGAATGCGACAGAAGAATTTCACACACTTTGTGACTTTTTAAAAGCCTGTCAAACCCACCCTTCTGGTTTTAAGAACGGTGTCAGAATGTCATCCCATTCCTGGGAAAATGTCACGTTTCAAATGAATCCAGAGTCTGGAGTAATGGTAGGTAGCACACCACAAAGCTGGTATGTATCTGCGCGTCAGTTTTTGCCCTTTTCTGGACCAACAATTCTTGTTCCCACTCATCCACACCCTAGTCACCTCCTGCTCAACTACTGCAATGTGCTCTACAAGGGGCAGTCCTTGAAAACTATCCTGAGGTTTCGATTGGTTCGCAATGGGGGCAGCCCCCATGCTTTTGTGCAAACCTAGATTTGCACACTGGTCTCACCTCTGTTGCAGGAGCAGCCCTGACTGAGAATTTGCATCTGGATGCAACCCAAGGGGGGTTGGTCACCTCCAAAGCCCTCCGTGGCCTGGAATCAGATTATTTGAAGCTGTCTGGAGTCAGATGGATGTTTTTGGAACCAGAGTGGTGAGGACTGAGAAATTATCTTGAGGTCCTATGCACAGATCATCTTTCTTCAAAGAGCAGCCCTAGCTGAGAATTTGCATCTGGATGCAACCCAAGGGGGGGAGGTCACCTCCAAAGCCCTCCGTGGCCTGGAACCAGATTATTTGAAGGACTGTCTGGTTCCAAACACATCCCCCTGACCCCAGAGTGGTGAGGAATGAGAAATTCTCTTGAGGCCCTCCGCACAGATCACCTTTCTTCAAGGAGCAGCATTAGCTGAAAAATTACTTCTGGATGCAACTCAAGGGATGGGTTGAATGGCCTGGAACCCAGTCATGTGAAGGACTGCCCAGTTCCAAACACATCTCCCTGACCCCAGAGTGGGGAGGAATGAGAAATTCTCTTAAGGGGGTCCTCTGCACAGAACATCCTTCTTCAAGGAGCAGCCTGGCTGAGAATGTGCTTCGGGATGCAACCCAAGGGGGGGGGGGAATTGAATGTGGCAGTGAGCAATTTCATGCAATTTGGGACTTTTTCCAGCCCGTTTAACCCATCATTCTGGTTTTAAGAACTGTCAGAATATCCGCCAAGTCCTGTAAAAATGACAAGTTTCAAATGAACCCACAGTCTGGCGTAATGGTAGGTAGCAAACCATGAATGCAGTATGTAGTATGTATCTGTGCATCACTTAAGTCCTTTCTTGGACCAACCATCCTGTGTCGCCTCTCTTGTGGGAACTGAAAATTTGCTTCTGGATGCAACTCAAGGGGTGAGAGGGGGTTGAATATGGCAGTGAGCAATTTCATGCAATTTGAGAGGTTTTTTTCCAGCCCGTTAAACCCACCATTCTGGTTTAAGGACTGTATCAGAATGTCATATCTGTGCACCAGTTACACCCTTTCCTGAACCAACAATCCCTGCTCCCTCTCATCCACAGCCTAGCACCTTCTGTCTTGACTACTACAAAGTGCTATTCAGGGGGCTGCCTTTGAAATATCCAATTGGTTCAAAATGGGTCAGCCCGCACGGTTTTGTGCAAGCCTAGATTTGCACACTTGCATCACTTCCTCTCTTGCGGGAGCTACACTGGCTTCTGGGTACAACTAGAGGTGAGAGTTGAATGTGCAAGACACTTTGCGACTTTTTGCTGACATGTTCATAGCCCAACACTCTGGTTTAAGACCTTTGTGCTAATGTCAGCCAATTGCTGTAAGAAGGCCAAGTGCTAAGTTTCAAATGAATCCATAACCTGGAGTAATGTTAGTAGCACGCCACAAACTTGGTAAATATCTGTGCATCAGTTATGCCCTTTATCAGATCAACAATTCCTCCTGTGCC
The DNA here is from genome assembly GCF_016545835.1 of Crotalus tigris. Lineage (NCBI taxonomy): Eukaryota > Metazoa > Chordata > Lepidosauria > Squamata > Viperidae > Crotalus > Crotalus tigris. The sequence goes on along the minus strand of NW_024098284.1, from coordinate 875,152 downwards.
TGGGGCTTTTTGGCAGGTTTAATTCCACTCTCCTTGGGTTCATGGTCTGGATAATTGGGCCCATCCTTTAGTGACAGCCACTCAGTCCAAACTGAAAGAAACCCCCACAAGATATGAACATTATTTATGCAATAACATTCCCCTACACTGAAGCCATCGCCCAAAGTCAACATGGGGCTGACAGCAACATTGAAATTAAAACACATTTAGGTTCCTCATCTGCAACAGCTTTTTAAAAAGAACATCTCTTAGGAGACACAAATGAAGAGTTACCATGAGGTAAGATGAGTAGCCAATAAATTTTATAAATAAAAAATAGAACATGAAGGAAGAAAAATGTAAATAATAATGGGGCTATAAGGACAAATATTTAAAGAATAAGGGGGAAATGTAAATATTAGATTACTGTTACATAATTGCTGTAAAAAAAAGGAGGAGTATATATTGTGTGTGTATGTGTGTTATGTTTTGCTTTGTTTTGTTTTGTCTTGTTGGTTAAAAATAAAAAATTTTAAAATTTAATTGGTTCAGAATGCAGCCGCGAGAGCGATTGTGGGCGCGCCAAGGTACGCCCATGTGTCACCTATCCTCCGCGAGCTGCACTGGCTTCCTGTGGGTCTCCGGACGCAATTCAAGGTGTTGGTTATCACCTTTAAAGCCCTTCATGGCATAGGGCCAGGTTACTTACAGGACCGCATACTGCCGCACAGTTCCCAGAGACCGGTGAGGTCCCATAGATTGGGCCTCCTTCAGGTCCCATCAGCCAGACAATGTCAGCTGGCGGGCCCTCGGGGAAGGGCCTTTTCTGTGGTGGCTCCGACCTGGTGGAATCAACTTCCCCCCGAGGTTCGAACTACTCCCACCCTGCCGGCCTTTAAGAAAGCTGTTAAAACTCTCCTGTTCCGGCAGGCTTGGGGCTGATGTCCCCCGGGGGGGGGGGGGCGGGATATGATCGGACTCGCGGTATGACTATTATTTTATTGTTTTATTGTTAGATGATTGTTTTAATTTTGTACGCCGCCCTGAGTCCTTTGGGATTGGGCGGCATATAAATAAAATTAAATAAATAAAATAAAATGAGGAGTACCCTTTTTGTTGACAAGCTCACCCTATCTCTGGGCTCGGAGGTCAACCAGGCCAAGTAAAGAGTCAAGGATAGGGTTAAACTATTTTTTTTAAAAAAAAAAAAATTAAAGAATCGAGTGTTGAACAATGAGACAGTCCTTATCAATTGTTTTAATGTGGAAAATCTGTAGAGATAGAAGGTCCCTTTGTAAGTCGTTGTGTTCCTTATCAATGTACAAACTAGGTCTTGTTTTTAAGGACGGGGATAAAAGAATTCTGAAATGCATTCTCCAGGAAGTTTGTGGATGGCGACGCACTGCACATCCCAACCCTGGTCAAGACAGGACTTTGAAGCTTCATCCCCATCTCTGAAAGGGGAAGTCTGGATGAGGAAGAGCAGATTCTGGCTCCACCCTGGCAAAACTGAAGAACTGGATTAAGAGACACTGGATCCTGGATCTTGTCCATCTTCTGAACATGGAGGGATCACACTTTCTTAGGAAGAACTGAGGCATAATCTGGATTTCTGGATCTTCCTCAAAGATCAGCTGAGCCTAGGGTGCCCTTTGCACTGGGTCATCTTCTACACTAATTAGGACTACTAATTCATGCCTTAGTCACCTGGATATTGCAAAGCAGTATATTTTGGGCTGGGAAAGCAATCCCAGCAACCAAATGCGGGTTAATTTGCTCTATTGTGTTCCTCGGAGCTTCCAATGGTTGTGAACGTTGGACCTTAAGAAAGAAAGATAGGAAGAAAATGGACTTTTGTTTGAGCTGTGGTGCTGGAGAAGGCTCCTGCATATTCCTTGGACAGCAAAGAGGACCAACCAGGAAACACTGCTGTTGCCCGTAGCACCTGATGTGTCACCAGAAAGGCTTCGTCACAAAACCGTGTCTCACTTATTTTGACCGTGTCACACAGGGGAATTTATGGAGAAAGCAATTGGGTTGGGAAGAGTCAAGGGTAAAAAGGAAAGCAGGTGTCCAAAGAACACAATGGCTGGACGGACACCCAGCCAGAGCACAGGAAAATTCAAAGAAGCAGAAAACGATTGGAAGAGGTGGAGAGATCTGGCCCATAGAATCGCCAAGAGTTGGACACGACAATGGAGAACTTCATCATCATGATCATCATCATATTTTGGGCTTCCTTGAAGACCACACAAAAACCTCAGTTGGTTCTAATCATTATGACTTTTTAAGTTACCCAGACAACTCCACTAGATCAATGAGTTTCCCAAGTTGCCAAGTTGGCTTGACTCCCATCCAAGAAACTAATTGCCACCTATAAAAGCCTGGGCTTGCCCCATAAGGACTATCATGGACCTTGGCCTATTGTCCACCAGCGGCTCACTCAAGTGCCACCGTCTGCGGAACTAAAAACTGTCCGGTTTGAACTGTGCATGGACAATCTTGAACTGCTTAGAAATATTAAAATACGCCAAAAACCAAGCGCAACGCAGGCTTACAGGATGAATTTAACCATTTGCTAATTATTCCAGTGAAGGATTATCTTTTGTGTGGCAAAGGATCCAGCAAACGCATCCAGTTCAATATTTTTGAGAGGAAGGATTCAGCAGCAAGGAAGCCAAGATGGATCTGAAAAAACTTCTTGGGGACCAGCAAAAAGTTCAAATTCCTCAACTATAAATTGGGGGGATCGTATTAATTGTGCCCTTAAAAAGATGTTAAGCTAAGGAATGGAACATACCAGGAGTGCTAGCAAAACAATTACTCCAAATATACTAGCTTAATTTCAAACAAAAAAAAATCCTTTATGGTGGCCAACCCTATGCTTTGTTTGTAGCATAGAGGAATGGTTTCGGAACAGGCAGAGAAAGATAAAATGCAAGAAAAATGAAAATCAAATTTTACTGTACAATTTATGCCCTGCTTTGTTATCAGCTATTCTGGTCCGATTGTCTATTAGCAATTTATCACTTCAGAGGGTTGACTTACAAAGAGAAGGAATGGTATGTTTGAAAATGTCATTTTCTTTACCTGTAATGTTGACTTATCTAACAATGTTAAATAGAACTATCCACCCAACCCACCGAGTGGATGAAGCAACTGCAAATTATGTGGCTAATAGTTTGCAAGGCATTGGATGAAGCCAGAGAAACATAATACACTGACAAAAAAGAAAATTTTAAAAATAGGGGAAGTCTATTTGTCCAAGTGGTCTGATCATCTTTTTTTCTCCATTGTTTCTACCCATCCAATATAATTTGTGGCAGGTTTTGTTCATTCCTAGCCTCGTTGATAAACCAGCATCATCTAGGAATGCCATAACTAGTCTTTCCATGGCCCACCCTCTCCCTGGTACAACATTTTATCCAAAGTCTGCACAGCCCCATACACCCTGCTGTGCGTCATAAAACTCAAGAGGATCTGAATTTTTCTAGAACTGGGTCCCTGAAATATACCAGGATTTGCTTACTTATTTGCAAAAATAATAAAGGCAGAATGCAAACCAATAACTCATGGGCAGTGAGCATACCCAACATGTGTTAAAAAAACAACAACCTGCCAAACAGCCTGAAACCAGATTATGACTCAGAAACGGCCAGACAAATTAATGCCCATGCCAATTTACATTGCACAAAAAGGTATTTAAAGGCCAGTGCTCTGACAGAGAACAATCTGAAGTGCACAGAAGCTGCCGCCCCCCCAAATGGAGATGAAACATTTGCAGCCAAATTGCCAAGCTCGGAAATCAAACCAAGAGCCCATGGGTAAAAAAAAACATACATATGCTATTGTGGGAGGACAGCATTCCGCCCCGCCAAAGAAATATTTTGGGAATATTAAAAAGCAGAATATTATATTTCCCAAAGGAATACAGTAATGGAGAAAGAAAATCCTAAAAGACAGAAAACAGCCCCAACCGTCTCCCCCAGGCAGAGGCCAGATATATAATAAATGCAAATTTGATAATCCTGTTCAGAAAAGTTGGGGGCAGGAAGGCTGGAGCTGATGGGATTAGAAAGACAAAGATCCCTAGAACCAACAACCCCTCACTCTAAAACAGCGGTTCTCAACCTGTGGGTCGGGACCCCATTTGGGGTCGAACGACCATTTCACGGGGGTCGCCAAACAATGCAGTCCGCCATTTTTTCCCCCTTTTCCTTAGCTGTGCTACTCCCTTTTATTCTATTGGCTTTTGAAAGCCAATAGAATAGACTCTCTTGAATAGAGTCTAACTCTATTGGCTTTCAAAAGCCAATAGGAATTGTCCAGGCTGTTTCTGCCCTGCTGAGCCCGCCAAAAGTCCCCTTCTGCAAACGGTGCTGCACCAGTTGAGTAGTCCTCGACTTACGACCGGTGGAGTAGTCCTCGACCTATGACCAGTTGGGGGTTGCGGCATTAAAAAGGTTGAGAACCACTGTTTTAAAGGAATACATCATTATTAACCACTGGATCTCAGACCTGTTTTTCCACTTCTCGTTATTTCCCATTACTATAGGAGTTGAGAACAATCTGCAATTAGCCTTTTTGCATTTACCCCAGGAAACTGTCCCAGTTTTCTCACATCCTTGATTTAAAACTTTCCTTGCAATTTTATTTTCATGTATTTTTTACAGGAATTTATCATTCTACAAATTTCTTGGGTGTAATTTCCTCAAAAAAACCCTCCCCCCCCCACACACACACTTTCTGCATTAACGTTTGAGGAAAGGAGCTATCTTAATACTGCCCCGCAGTTGACTTCAGGAAAAAAAAAAAAAATTTAAGGGAGCATATCAGAAGTTATTGATTAAAATCCCATTTTCCAATGGTGGGGTGCCCCAGCTGTACTTAGCACAGGCAATCCTTGACCTGCAATAAGTTTAGCGACTGTTTGAAATTACACCGGCACTGAAAAGTGACTTTTGACCACTTTTTCACTTACAATTGTTGCAGAATCCCCCGGAGTAAAAATTAAAGGCACTTGGCCCCTGACAAAGTCAGTGGGGAAAGCTAGATTCACTTAACCATGGTTCCTTAACTTAACTGCAGCGACCGACTTAACGAGGCAAGAAAAGTCATAAAATGGGGCAAAACTCAATATATTTCTCACTGACCGATGGAAAGTCAGTTTAGTGTATGGATAAGTAGACAAGCCACCGACTCAGCTTTGCCGGTAGAGCCCTGCTCTGGCTTCCTTTTCAATATTAGTCAAAAGAACATAAAATAGGATTGGGAGGGAACTTGGAGGTCTTCTAGTCCACCCCTCCCCCCAGAATGTGTCAGGATTCCCTCAACTAAACCATGTTGCTTTTCCCATCAGGAGTTCACCTAGAAACATGGGCTCAGCAGTCCCTGTTGATTCACAATTCTTGCCAGACCTGGATCTAATTCAGACATTATGGGGAACAGGATTAAAGGGGAGAAAAGACCCTCGCTTTGTAACCAAAGAGTGCAGATTTCCTTTGGAAATGCATCTGGGGCTCAGTCCTGGTGGCTGGCCTAGAGCCTCAATGTGCAGGAGAAGTATACCTCTATCCGAAGCAGATGGCAACCAAAAACAATGGAGATTGCAAGCCCTACTCAAGAGCCCGTTAATAACTGATTTTTTGGGGTGGGAGAAGGGAAAGAGACTTGGTTCACACCATCTAAGCTACAACTGATGCATTTATAAAGTGTGAAATTAAACTCTGTTCTGGTGTTAAGGAGATGGCTTAGTTCACACGACCCACAAAGACAGATCCTTACTCAGTGTTTCTCAACCTTGACCATTTTAAGGCATGTGGACTTCAACTCCCAGAATTCCACAGCCAGCAATGCTGGCTGTGGAATTCTGGGAGTTGAAGTCCACATGCCTTAAAATGGTCAAGGTTGAGAAACACTGCTCTAGATTGTTTTGAGTTTCACAGAGAGCACTTCTTTATTCATTCCTCTCTAACAATTAACTCTTCCAAAGTTTAAGGTCAACCGAACATGCTCAAAAAACGCAGTTACTCCACAGCCAACATTCTGCAACAGAGGGAGCCGATAAAGGACACCTTTTAAAGAGAAAAAGCAGAACCTTTACAGAGGGAAAAAAAATCCCCATTAACTCCTACAGCGACACCCTCAGCTGATCTTTTATTACTCCTGCAAGCAATTACTTCGCTCACGGAGGCTGAGAAATGCTTCAAAGACTTAAGTGCTTAACCTCCCTTCCCACAGCCCCGTATTTCACCGTGCAGAAAATTAGCTACTTCCCATTTTGCTACTTCAAGTAAGGGAAGAGAAATTGGGGGGGGGGGGTTTAAAGAAAAAAGTATTAGAGGCATACATAATGCATGTCAAGAATTACAATCTTCTGAGTTAAGGCATTCCCCAGCGGAGAGTCCAAAGGCTTTTCCATCACTCGTGGTGAGCAGCTAATTTTGCATTGCTGTCAATAATGGATTAACCACTAAGAAGGGAAACTGAACAAGCAGCTTTAGAAACCAGGTGGGGAAACTCGCTGTATCACAGGAGAAATAAGATGGGGGGGGGACCCTCCGTGTAGGAGGAGATGGATGTTCTTGCTGGAAAAAAAGCAACCACTACATTTTAAGGGATTTAAAAATCCTACACGGTTAAAGAACCCCCAAAGCTGTTGAGCCCTCAGCGTAAGACAAAGATTTGCAACGTATTCATACAATTTTCTCAGCCGTCGTGTACATTTTTGTACCGGTTTTAATTGTTTTTTAGAATGGTTCTGAAGCCAGGGTTCACTTGGTTGAGACCGGCAGGCAGCTGTGGAAATGAAGTAAAAACTTTTTTTGCACAAAAGGCAAGACCTTTTGAAAGGCAACTGCCATTTGCAGAATATTAGGAGGCAATCTTAAACAGCTGGCCAGGAGACAAATCCTGTGGCTAGGATTACACAGAGTTTGCAAGAATCGGCCCTCTTAAAGGCTGGGCTAAAAAAAAAAAAATACTAACCACCTTCAGCTGACCTCAATTCTTAACCTTTTTCCTACTTTGAGAGTTTTCAAACTGACAAGAGCATCTAACCAAGGTTGCTTTGCTTCTGATTTTTTTAAAACCAAAGTTTTCGTTGAAAAATGGCACTAACTTTACTAAAGAGTTTGCAATTTATGCCCACTACTTTGTAAAGAAACTCCCGTCAATATTTTGAGGGGAATTGGAGTATTTATGGAATGGCACATTTTCTAGACCTATAACAGGCAGTGTGGGTTCCCTGTGCTCAAAAGCCCTCTGCCTACTCTTGTGTAAATGCTGGACTAACTAAGAGGCATCCCAAAGTTTAACCTTCATCTTTTGTCTTTTCCTACATTTTTCTTCTGTTTCAATATCTGTCCTGACTAAAATAAAATCAAGCCACCATGGGGTGACCATGGGTTAGTCACTTAGCCCAACCTACCTCACAGGGTTGAAGGGAAAATGGGAGGAAGGAAAATTAGGTATGCTCGCTGCCTTGAGTTACTCATAAAGTAATAAAGCTGGGATAAAAATCTTGATAGATTTTGGAAAGTCTTTTGCCAAAGAGAACTGCCCTAATTTTGAGGCCAGCAGAAAGGTGAATTACTCACTACACTTATTGAAGTAGAAATACCTTGAAATGGTTTTTAACTCCACTATTCATTTACTCCTTACAAAATCTTTATGTGCTGGCTATTCAGAAATCTCTAGCAATGCACTACTCGGTTACTAAGCCCATTTTCCATTCCTTTCCCACTGAAGCTGAAGCATGGAATCAACCCCAAGGTGAGCAGCACAAAAAATATATGTTCTTTCCATTTCTGGTTTTTGTGCTCCAGGGGGGGGAAAAAAACCCACAAAACCTTGATTTTGTTTCTTACTGGTTAGATGGGTTACAGAATGGCTAGCCTAATGGAAAAAGTAAAAAAAAGCCAAAGCTGTATGTTATTTCTTTTATTCTACTGCACTAAAGAGACTCAGAATTTTTTTTTTCTTCTTTGCCCTTTTAACCTCCATTTTTTTCCTCTTCCTTTTTTCTAACTTTAAATTTTTCTTCATATATTTCATACTTTGGTAAACTTAAAAAAAAATCAGTAATTGTAAAAAAAAAACAAACTTTCCTCCAGCTTCCCAAGTCTTTTAGGCTTTCCCCTCCTGTCTGCACCACCCAGGCAAAAAAAAAAAAAAAAACCCCACAGCAGCCACAAGCTCACAGCCTCCAGACCCATCACTCCCTCCCAATGCAATGCAACAGAGCCTGCCCTTTGCTGGCTATTTCAAACCTAACCCCACCCTCTTCTGCCCCACCCACCTGCCTTTCAGCCAATCCCATCCAGAGGTTCATTACCCCACCCTTAGGGAGCTGCCCCACCCTTCCTGCAGACCGCCAGCAGCTGGCAATTAGGAAGCCTCCCCATCAATCAAGGGTGTGGTTGCAGCCGGTGTGCTCCTCTTTTGCAAGTTTGCAAGTGATAGAAGTAAAAGAAAGGTCTTCAAACTTTAATATTGAAAGAGAAATTTCTAGTTTAAGGAAGAGAAGGATGAGGGGGGACAGGATAGCAGTGTTCCAGTATCTCAGGGGCTGCCCCAAAGAAGAGGGAGTCAAGCTATTCTCCAAAGCGCCTAAAGGCAGAAGAAGCAACGGATGGAAACTAAGCAAGGAGAGAAGCAACCTGGAACTAAGGAGACACTTCCTGACAGTGAGGACAATTAACCAGTGGAACTCCTTGCCTCCAGAAGTAGTAGATGCTCCATCACTGGAGGCTTTCAAAAAGAGACTGGACAGCCATTTGTCTGAAAGGGTAGAGGGTTTCCTGCCTGAGCAGGGGGTTGGACTAGATGACCTCCAAGGTCCCTTCCAACTTTATCATTATTATTATTATTATTATTATCAATCATCGCACAGTCAGCCAGATGTTCAGACTGGATTTGGCATTTTGTCTACCTATCGAGTCCTTACCCAGGACCTGGGATAGGCAGAAGTAGATGTTTGATGGTATTATAGGTATCGTCGCAGGATGGAAGCAGTTCCTAATAAGGCCGCCTTTTGCAATTGACTAATAGCAAATTTGTCAATGCCAATGGTGTTCAAGTGGTGCTCCAGTTGTTTTGGGATTGCGCCCAAGGAGCCTATGACTATTGGTACTACCCTTGCTTGCTTTTGCCACAGTCTTTCTATTTCTATTTGTAGGTCTTTGTATTTTGTTATCTTCTCCAGTTCTTTCTCTTCTATTCTGCTGTCTCCAGGCACTGCCACGTCCACTATCCAGACTTTTTGTCTTTCTTATCGACAATTGTTAAGTCTGGGGTGTTATGTTGCAGGTGCTTGTCTGTTTGAATTCTGAAGTCCCAGAGCAGTTTAATTTTATCATTTTCTATGACTTTTTCTATTTTATGATCCCACCAGTTTTTGCTTACAGGCAAATGATATTTTTTGCAGATCTTCCAATGCACCATTGTTGCTACTTTGTCATGTCGCTGCTTGTAATCAGTCTGTGCAATCTTCTTGCAACAGCTTACCAAGTGGTCCACTGTTTCTTCAGCTTCTTGGCATAGGCGGCACTTACTGTCTGTTGCTGTCTTCTCAATTTTGACTTTGTATGCATTTGTCCTTAAAGCTTGGTCTTGTGCAGCCAGAATTAATCCTTCGGTTTCTTTCTTCAATTTTCCTGCTCTTAGCCATTGCCAGGTTTTATTATTATCTGTATTATTATTATTATTATTATTATTATTATTATTATTATTATTATATGGGAACCAGGAAAGCAGAGCATAAAGAAAGGAAGTAAGATAAACACAAAGGCGAAAAATTAGCTGGGTCTCAGAGTGGGGAAGGAACAAGACAAGCTGAATAAGATAAGAGGACACTGAATTGAAAAACAGGAAAACAACCTATTGTTCCAGAAGGGGGCCATACCTACCCAGAGTTTAAAATAACCATTTAAATGTCTGATTTTTCTTACTATTGTTGTATATGTGTATATGATTTAATATGTTATCAGGAAATGTGTATAAGCGGAATGGAAAGAGTATAACCTCATAGTACCACAGCCAATGGGGAAAGAGGACGGATGTGTATAAAGAAGGGAATATTTGGGGTTGAAACTTGGGAGAGAACCAGGCTTTTGTAATAATAGTAGTAAAGTTGGAAGGGACCTTGGAGATCATCTAGTCCAACCCCCTGCTCAGGCAGGAAACCCTACACCATTTTGGACAAATGGCTGTCCAGTCTCTTCTTAAAAACTTCCAGTGTTGGAGCATTTACTGCTTCTGGAGGCAGGCTGTTCCGCTGATTAATTGTTCTCACTGTCAGGAAGTTTCTCCTTAGTTCTAGGTTGCTTCTCTCCTTGATGAGTTTCCATCCGTTGCTTCTTGTCCAGCCTTCAGGTGCTTTGGAGAATAGCTTAATTCCCTCTTCTTTATGGCAGCCCCTGAGATATTGGAATACTGCTATCCTGTCCCCCCTTGTCCTTCTCTTCGTTAAACTAGACAGACCCAATTCCAGCAACCGTTCCTTATATGTTTTAGCCTCCAGTCCCCTTCTCTCCCTGCTTATTGCAATAAATGAAACAAAAGGCCTTCACTGGGTCTTGGCTGGTCATTGGTCAGGCGAGCTTGCTTCTGGTCACGAAGGAAAGGAGCCAGGAGCACATAACAGAAGTTTGCAAGTTTCACCCTAACTTCTCTCCCCTCTCCCATCCCTGCAGTCTCTTTCTGTTCTTTCTCCCCCCCCCCTTCCCCCCTTCTCCCCCCCCCCCTTTGCCTTGTACTGAGATCCTTTGGGTATCTCTGGAGAGGCCATTTGTCTTCTCAATTTACTTGAAGCTATCATTCATTTATGATGCGGCAATATCACGTTAAAGCACAAAGTTCTAGTCAAATATCAGATTAAAGCACAGACTTTTAAGGGGAGGGAGAAAAGGGGCTTGGCGGTGTTCCTCAAATGCTAGAAGTGGATTCTGAAGGTTTGCTAAAGCTTAGGGCGAACTCTAGAAAGAAGGCAGAGAAGAGCAGGGGGGTTGGACTAGATGACCTCCAAGGTCCCTTCCAACTTTACTATTATTATTATTATTATTATTATTATTATTATTATTATTCTTATTATTACTATGAAAACAAAGAGGGTGAGGGGGCTGGAGGCTAAAATATATGAAGAACGGTGGCAGGAATTGGGTATATGTAGTTTAATGAAGAGAAGGACCAGGGGGGGACAGGATAGCAGCATCTTCCAATATTTGAGGGGCTGCCCCAAAGAATAGGGGGTCAATTTATTTTCCAAAGCAGGACAAGAAGTAAAGGATGGAAACTAAGGAAGGAGAGAAGCAACCTAGAACTAATTTCCTGATAACGAGAACAATTAACCAGTGGAACAACTTGCCACCAGAAGTTGTGGCTGCTCCATCACTGGAGGTTTTCAAGAAGAGACTTGGGGGAAGTCAGAGCCCCCCCAGAGAAGGAAATATTAAAAGGGCAGAAAAATATATATATTTTTCCTCAAAAGGATTTTTAAAAACAAAAACCAAACCTGGCCCCAGGAACAGGAAACTACTCCAAACAAAAGGCTAGAGAGGGTATAAAAACCTACTGCCCATGTGCTCAACTTCTCTTTCCTCTGCTCTTTCCTGCAAGAACCATCTTTCTGCTTCTTCAATAAACTGTAACCATCTTCCCAAAGCAGTCGCCATGTTGCTTATTTATTCCCGGCTTGGATGAACCAGGGTGAAGACTTTACTTCCAACAGACTGGACAACCGTTTGTCTGAAATGTGATAGTAGGGTCTCCTGCTTGAGCAGGGGGTTGGACTAGAAGACCTCCAGGGTTCCTTCCAATGCTGTTGTTCTGTTACATCATTGGGTACTGACTTAGCATGTTGTGTAAACCAAGGCCCCAAGCAGGGCTTAAACCTGGTCAGAATGTAACCAGACATGCAGAATCCCTGCAAACTCCCATCCCGGGGTTTTTCCACAATGGCAAAGCCCAAATGGGTTTTCTCTGCAGTTAAAGAGCCCGTCTTTACATGGAATCAAATCCCAGTCTAACCTCTGGGAGTTTATACGGGGTCCTCAACGTACGACCACCATTGGGCCTGAAATTGTCCATTGCTAAGCGAGGCAGTAAGTTTCATCCCGTTCTACGACCTTTCCTGCCACGGCTGTTAATCCTTGCAGTTGTTAACTGAGTCACACAGCTGTTAAGTGAACCTGGCTTCCCCCCCCCATTGATTTTGCTTGTCGGAAGGTTGCAAAAGGGGATCACGTGACACACCGCCAGGACACTGAGACCGTCATAAATGTGAGTCAGTTAAGGATCCGAATGTAAATCATGTGACCCTGGGGATGCTGCAATGGTCCTAAGTGTGGAAAATGGTCATAAATCACTGTTTTCAGTGCCGTTGTAACTCAGAACGGTCACTAAGTGAACTAAGCCGGCAGCTACCTATATTTGCAGCCAGGCACGCGGTCTTTGGGCTCAGAGGAAGGATCCTGAGCGCCCTTACCTGGGAATAAAGCTTTATTTCCGAATCAGCCTATCCTCCAGCCTGCCAAGAATTGAATCCGCCTCTTCGCGTTAATCCCAACCTCAAATGAAAAGTGCCTTCTAAACTGTCTGCACAAGCGCATCTTTGAAAGATGTTGAGCCATTGTGGTTTGTCACATAATCGATTGTTCTTTTTGAGGGATTCCTTCCTCCTTTGTTCCAACATGCCGATGGCTCATTTCTGCCAAAAAAGGAAAAAAAGGGGGATTTGGAGATGTATAATTTAGGGAAGCAGCCATCACAAGCCATCATTGTTTTCATGCTTGGTCTTTCATCTCCAAAGCAGCTTCAACCCCCCCCCCCCACTTTGAAAGGAAGCAGGGGTGTTAATTGCACCTATTTGCAAGGAACAAGCCACGTTTTGAGCAAGCCGCTGGCTAAGCTGGAATAAAGCTGACCTTCGTTTCAAGGAGGCTGGTTGCATACACATGTTTAACCAGGATGAATCATGATGAATCATGATTAGCATGTCAGGGATGGGAGTTTGCAGGGATACAGCATGTCTGGTTACATTCTGACCTGGTTTAAGCCCTGCTTGTGGCCTTGGTTTACACAACATGCTAAGTCAGTACCCTGACTTACTGATGATGTTGCCTAGTTGGGCCATGAAATGTCTGCAAGGAAACCACTCAGCTCAGAGAGCATTCAGGACCCCACAGTTTAGCCCTGAACTACAAACTTTCTCTTCTATTGTTTTTAAAAGAAGCTGCAAGCAGGGAAGATTATTCAAGACTGTCATTATTATAATAAAGCATTTTACAAAACTAGGTCGGAGGAATCCAGCATCTGCTTCAGCGCAATCCTGTCTTAACAAAGACCCCCTCAGTAGCTTTGCACATCTGCTTTCATTAGTCCAGCCGCCTGCTCAGGCAGGAAGCCGTATCCCATTTCAGACAAATGGCTGTCCAGTCTCTTCTTTTTTTTTATTGAAAATTTTTATAAATTTTTACAAAAAAACAAAATAACAATACAAAAACAAAAAACAACATATACAAAAAACTAAACATAACATAACAAAACTCCCCTTCCCCAACCCCCCCAAAACACCCCCCCTCCCCCCCCGAGCTTCCCAGAGCAGAATATAGGCTTAGTTAAAAAAGAATTTAAAAAGTTATATATATATAAAAAAAGGAAAATATAACACTGAAATATATGTATATATATATAAAAATAAAAGTTATGAAAAAGCTATATGATATTTTTTTATATCCAGTTTAAGTTGTATAAATTTTATCCATTTATCCCAAACAGCAAGAAATTTCTCTTGCGTTTGTTCCTTTAAATAAGCCGAAATCTTTGCCATTTCCGCCAAGTAAGACACTTTAAGGAACCATTCCTGCATTGTGGGCAAAGATTCCTTCTTCCAGTATTGTCCTACTAACAGCCTTGCGGCTGTTGTCCAGTCTCTTCTTAAAAACCTCCAGTGATGGAGCATTCACCTACAACTTCTGGAGGCAAGGAGTTCCATTGGTTATTTGTTCTCACTGTCAGGAAGTTTCTCCTTAGTTCCAGGTTGCTTCTCTCCTCGATCAGTTTCCATCCGTTGCTTCTCGTCCTTCCCTCTGGTGCTTTGGAGAACAGCTTGACTCCCTCTTCTTTGGGGCAGCCCCTGAGATACTGGAAGGCTGCTCTCGTGTCCCCCCTTTTCCTTCATGCAAAACAGAGACCTGAAGAGGACCCTGAGCCAGAGGAAGCCAAAGGAACAAAGGCTTGTTACTTTCTCCCTGAGGGAGTCTGATCATCTGCTCCCCCCCCCCAACCCCGGAACCAGCTCCCGTCCTTTAGCAATGGATCAATCCCTGCCGACAGTTGTGATTTGACAGACAGACGTGCTCCTGGGAAGTCCTTCTGGCTTCTCCCTCTTTGGAGGGGGGGGACCAAACTGGGGTGACCCCGTTTCCAGCACTCTCACTGAGGCTAAAGACAGTGCAATTCCAGGGGTTGCACAAGGCAAACATCCGCTCGAATTCGCCAGGGAGGAAATAATAATAATAAAGTTGGAAGGGGCCTTGGAGGTCATCTAGTCCAACCCTCTGCTCAGGCATGAAACCCTATACTATTTCAGACAAATGAACCGGTCTAGCCTCCCACCAAGAGGTGGAACTAGATATAGGTCCACAAGTCATGAAGGGGCCACAGTTCCCCCATGCAGGAATTCTGAGAGTTGAAGTCCACAAGTCATGAAGGGGCGATCCCCATGCTGGCTGAGGAATTCTGGGAGTTGAAGTCCATGAGTCATGAGGGGGCCATAGTTCCCCCATGCTGGCTGAGGAATTCTGGGAGTTGAAGTCCACGAGTCATGAAGGGGCCATAGTTCCCCCATGCTGGCTGAGGAATTCTGGGAGTTGAAGTCCACAAGTCATGAGGGGGGCATAGTTCCCCATGCTGAGGAATTCTGGGAGTTGAAGTCCATGAGTCATGAAGGGGCCAAAGTTTCCCCCATGTTGGCTCAGGAATTCTGGGAGTTGAAGTCCACGAGTCATGAGGGGGCCATAGTTCCCCCATGCTGGCTGAGGAATTCTGCGAGTTGAAGTCCACGAGTCACGAGGGGGCCAAGGTTGGGGACCCCTGTGCTAACAACATCAAAAGTGCTTCTCTTCCGAAAGCCAGATTCCTATCCCGGAGAAAGGGGAGCGGTCCCCAGTTTTCTTGTCCTGGGCAGTGCCCAAAATTGTTTTCATAATTTGGAAAGCAGCATTCTACACAACTCGGAAGTCTTCAGAGTCCATCCATGGGTTATTCACCCACCCAGGCCGCCTCCTTCTCAGTCCATCTGCCTTTTCCTAAGAGGGCTCTACCCACTACTCACCTCTCCTTTGGAGGCAATGCCCACCCCTTTCTCCTGGGAAATTTTGAAGGTTCTAGCTGTCATTTTAGACTGAGTTAGAATTAAAATTAGAATAACAAGAGTTGGAAGGGACCTTGTGGGTCATCTAGTCCAACCCCCCCCCCCCGCCCCAGCAGGAGAGCCTACTACACCGTTTCTGACAGATGGCAGTCCAAACTAGGAACAGTGAATAGGGTTTAATTATTTCATCTTCCGCGTAAGCCATTAACAGCCTGCTAATTGTTCCAGGCAAATGTTTGAAGAGAGCCTGAAACACACAGCCTTTCTCTCCCGGAAAAGCAATCCTGGATTAATTTCTCGGGAGTTGATGCCAGACTCTCTTGTTTTTACAGCGGAATTATTATATATATTTTCCCACGCATTTTGAGTCCCTCTAAAACTCACTAGCAAAGGCTGCCCACCCACTAGCATTTCCAAGGCAGCTGCAGAAAGTGTCGGGCGGGGATTTTAGCCAGCAGAAGCAGCTGAAAATACAGTTTCAAAGCTCCTTTTGTTATGGGCAAAATTACATTCCTGGCACAGCCTGCCCCACCAAACTAAAGATAGAGGAAAAAACTTTTACACCTAGGCAGGAAAAACCAAAGGTTCAAGTACAGACTGGGAGAGACCTGGCTAAAAAACAGCAACTGTGAGAGGGATCTTGTAGTCCTAGTGGACGATCACTTGGCCATAAGCCAGCAATGTGCAGCAGCAGCCAAAAAAGCTAATACAATCCTGGACTATATAAACAGAGGCATAGAATAAAGATCATGCAAAGTATTAGTACCGCTTTATAAAACCCTAGTGAGGCCACACCTGGAATACTGCAGCCAATTTTGGTCCCCATATCACAAAAAAGATGTTGAGAGTTTGGAAGAAATTCAGAGAAGAGCAACTAAGATGATCCAAGGGCTGGAGGCTAAAACATACAAAGAACGGCTGTGGGACTTGGGTTTGGCTAGTCTAGTGAAAAGAAGCACTAGGGGGGACATGATAGCAGTTTTCCAGTATTTAAGGGGCTATCACAAAGAAGAGGGGGTCAAGCTATTCTCCAAAGCACCAGAAGGCAGGACAAGAAACAATAGATGGAAACTAATCAAGGGGAGAAGCAACCTGGAATTAAGGAGAAACTTCCCAACAGTGAGGACAATTAACCAGTGGAACAACTTGCCACCAGAAGTTGTGTGCGCTTCATTAGTGGAGGTTTTTAAGAAAAAACTGGACAGCCATTTGTTTGAAATGGTCCAGGGTCTCCTGCTTGAGCAGGGGGCTGGACTAGATGACCTCCAAGGTCCCTTCCAGCTCTATTCTGATTGATTGAAAACAGAGAGCTGGGAGCTTTGAATTTTAGAAGCAGGTACAGCAAACATATTGGTAGGCCTATCCAGTTGGTTTCCAGCACATAAATAATAAATACCTTTATTATTTGGACTTAATCAATCTGTGATGGAGAATTTTTCTTAATAAAGCTGCGATAAATCTTTTATTGAATTGCACAGTAGCCATTGGAGGGGACTATTTAGGTCAGGATGCTACCCCCTCCACCCCGTCAGTGCAGGAATTTAAAAGAAAGCCATCTCTGAGAGATCCATGAGGGTCTACAGAATATGGTCAAAGAAGTCAGGAAGATAATAGAGTAATAGACTTGGAAGGGACCTTGGAGGTCTTCTAGTCCAGCCC
This sequence comes from Crotalus tigris, assembly GCF_016545835.1. Classification (NCBI taxonomy): domain Eukaryota; kingdom Metazoa; phylum Chordata; class Lepidosauria; order Squamata; family Viperidae; genus Crotalus; species Crotalus tigris. Next base: position 858,141 of record NW_024098284.1, on the reverse strand, counting down.
CCTGCTCAGGCAGGAGACCCTATAACATTCCAGACAAGTGGCTTTTCTTCTTAAAAACCTCCAGTTTTGGAGCAGCCACAACGTCTGGAGGCGAGGAGTTCCACTGGTTAATTGTTCTCACTGTCAGGAAGTTTCTCCTTAGTTCCAGGTTGCTTCTCTCCTTGATGAGTTTCCATCCGTTGCTCTTATCCTGCCTTCAGGCGCTTTGGAGAAGAGGTGGACCCCCCCCCCCGCCTCTTCTTTGTGGCAGCCACTCAAATATTGGAAAACAGCTATAATGTCACCTCTACTCCTTTTCTTCATTAGACTACCCAATTCTCTCAACCATTCAGAATAACAAAGTTGGAAGGGACCTTGGAGGTCTTCTAGTCCAACCCCCTGCTCAGGCAGGAGCTGGGTGGTTTTCTTGCAGACGTTTTATGACCCAACTAGGAAACATCATCAGTGCTAGAAGGAAGGGGGATCAATGGGGGGGAGGAGGAGGAGGAGGAGGAGGACTGTGGGGTCCTTGGTGTTCTGTGAGTTTGGTTGCTTTCTTGCAGACGTTTCATGACCCAATTAAGAAACATTATCAGTGCTAGTACACTGTGAAGTTTCCTTCCTTCCTTCCTTCCTTCCTTCCTTCCTTCCTTCCTTCCTTCCTTCCTTCCTTCCTTCCTTCCTTCCTTTCCTTCCTTCCTTCCTTCCTTCCTTCCTTCCTTCCTTCCTTCCTTCCTTCCTTTCCTTCCTTCCTTCCCTTCCTTCCTTCCTTCCTTCCTTCCTTCCTTCCTTCCTTCCAGCCATATTCTATTCTAAATTCTCACAAACTGCCTGGACAAGTTATCTGGGTAAGGTTTTTCAGAAGTGGCTTGTCACTGCCTCCTTCCTAAGGCTGAGAGAAAGTGACTGGCCCAAGGTCACCTGGCTGGTGTGACTAGAACTCACTGTCTCCCAGTCTCTATCCCTACGCCTTCCCCACCACCCCAGGCCCGCTCTCAGCAAGCAAATAATGCCTATTTCAGAAGGCTGCAGCTAAGAAGCATTTTGCTGAGATGCTTCTGACTGCATTTAATCAGCAGCGAAATTTTCACCATGAATTATAGCAAGCTCTCCCTTCCCACTTTGCCAAGCTGGAGCCACCCGTCCCAGATTTATGATGGCCTGTCCTTAATCACACCCCCCACCCCAATCGACAAGGGAAAACAGCATCGTCAGTAACAAATGTTGCCTACTGTAATGTGGAACTGCTGGATAGGGAACACAGCAACCTGGGTAACAACACCCTTGGCCAGGATCTGTCACCTCTCTCATCCCTTCCCCTCTCCTGATCCCCAGAACATTCTAGCAAGTGGTAAGAAAAGGAAGGTCCCCCACTTAGGCAGGAAAAACCAAAGGCACAGGGGGAGAAGAGAATAGAGGAGAAGAGAAGAGAGGAGAAAAGACAAGAATAAGAGAAGAATAAGAGAAGAGAAGAAGAATAAGAGAAGAGAAGAAGAATAAGAGAAGAGAAGAGAATAACAAGAGAAGAATAAGAGAAGAGAAGAGAAGAGAAGAACAAGAGAAGAGAAGAGAAGAGAAGAGAAGAAGAATCAGAGAAGAGAAGAGAAGAGAAGAAGAACAAGAGAAGAGAAGAGAAGAAGAACAAGAGAAGAGAAGAGAAGAAGAACAAGAGAAGAGAAGAGAAGAGAAGAAGAACTAGAGAAGAACAAGAGAAGAGAAGAGAAGAAGAATAAGAGAAGAAAAGAGAAGAGAAGAATAAGAGAAGAAAAGAGAATCAATAGAGAAGAGAAGAATGAAGAGAAGAGAAGAAAGAACAGAATAGAATAGAATCAATACAGAAGAGAAGAAGAGAATGAATAGAATAGAATAGAATAGAATAGAATAGAATAGAATAGAATATAGGACAGGGCAGGGTAGGACAGGATAGGATAGAAGCTTGGAGGTCTTCTAGTCCAGCCCCCTGCTGAACTATATGGTAGATGGTACCAGGCTCAACTTTATTAACTTGAGAGGGACGCTGGAGTCCTAGTGGACAATTCCTTAAATACGAGCCAGCAATATGCTGCAGTCACCAAAAAAACCAACGCAATCCCAGGTTGCATTAATAGAGGGATAGAATCAAGATCACCTGAAGTGTTAATGTCCCTTTATAATGCCTTGGTAAGGCCACACTTGGAATACGGCATCCAGTTTTGGTCACCACAATGTAAAAAAGATGTTGAGACACTAGAAAAAGTGCAGAGAAGAGCAACAAAGATGATTAGGGGACTGGAGGCTAAAGCATATGAAGAACGGTTGCTGGAATTGGGAATGTCTAGTTTAATGAAAAGAAGGATTAGTGGTGATATGATAGAAGTCTTCCAATATTTGAGGGGCTGCCCCAAAGAAGGGGAGGTGTCCACCTATTCCCCAAAGCACCAGAGGGCAAAAGACAAGAAGCAACGCATGGAAACTAATCAAGGAAAGAAGCAACCTGGAACTAAGGAGAAATTTCCTGACACAGAGAACAATTAACCAGTAGAACTGCTTGCTTCCAAGAGTTGTGAATGCTCCAACACTGGAGGTTCTCAAGAAAGGATTAGACAACCATTTGTCTGGGGTGGTAGAAGGTCTCCTGCTTGAGCAGGGGGCTGGACTAGAAGACCTCCAAGGTCCCTTTGAGCTCAAGGATTCTACATTTCTGAATCTTATGATTGTAGTGGGGTTTGGTTGAAGCATTAATTTGCATGAATAGAGTTACTGTATGTAAACGTCTTTTTTTTTTCAATTGTAAAGGTGGAAATATACCAAGATGTGCAGCCATCAGTTTGGTGGCGTGAACTAAGCCGGAATCGCACAATTGGGGGAAAGTGATATCAGACTCACACCAGGAGTCTGACCTTTTCTAATCTGGGTAATGAACAAAACTTCCTAGCTAATCCCAGTGGCCTAGTTTGCTTTAGCTGATCTCTTATCTTGCCTCTTCCTTCCATCTCCCCATCGCTTATTTCCCTCCAGCTAGTCTAGTTTCTAATTTATCCCTTCTGTCCCGAATGATATTATTTATCTAACTTTCCAAATTCCCTTATCCGTGTTCCTTATATTTTAACCTCTGCTTTCGCTGAGACTCTAAACGTCTCCACTGACTTTGTCAAACTTTCTGACCTCTTCATCTATGAAGTTCTAACTTTCTCAAAGCTTCATCGAGGCTCCATTTTAGAGCCTTCAAGATTTATTCTGGCTCGGTTGGAATAACAGAATAATGGAAGGGACCTTGGAGGTCTTTTAGTCCAGCCCCCTGTTCCGGCAGGAAACCCTATTCCATTTCGGACAAATGGCTGTCCAGTGTCTTCTTAAAAACTTCCAGTGTTGGCACATTCACCGCTTCTGGAGGCAGGTGGTTCCACTGGCTAATTGTTCTAACTGTCAGGATTTCCTGGAATCTTGTTGGTTGGTTTAATAAGTGTCCCAAATATTAATTTTATTCAATATTTAAGCAATCTGAATATTATTACAGGAAACCTGGGGATATCATTTTATTTTCAGGTTTTTCACATAACATTTTGTAAATGATTTTCAAAATTTCAAGGAAGGGCTTAACGATGCAGGGCTAGCAAAAGCCTTAAGGGTAGAATCATCCTTAGTAGGACACTATGAGCAATCTGCCATTGCAATCCCATTAAAATGAAAGCGTTTTAACTTAATCATGGAAATCTTTATCTTTCACTGGCTAAAACAAGATTCCAAATTAAACTTACTTGGAGAGAACTGAAACAATCTGCTCTTAAAATCCCTCATTTTGTGATTCTGAGTAACTTAAGGTCACGTGAAGTGTTAATAGCACTTTACAATGCCTTGGTAAGGCCACACTTGGAATCCTGCATCCAGTTTTGGTCACCACGATGTAAACAAGATGTTGAGAGTCTAGAAAGAGTGCAGAGAAGAGCAACAAAGATAATCAGGGGACTGGAGGCTAAAACATATAAGGAACGGCTGCTGGAATTGGTTATGTCTAGTTTAATGAAGAGAAGGATGAGGGGGACAGGATAGCAGCCTTCCAATCTCTCAGGGGCTGCCCCAAAGAAGAAGCAGTCAAGCTATCCTCCAAAGCACCATGAAGGCAGGACAAGAAGCAAAGGATGGAAACTCATTAAGGAGAGAAGCAACCTAGAACTAAGGAGAAACTTCCTGACAGTGAGAACAATTAACCAGTGGAACTCCTTGCCTCAAGAAGTTGTGAATGCTCCAACACTGGAGGTTTTTAAGAAGAGACTGGACAGCCATTTGTCTGAAGTGGTATAGGTTCTCCTGCCTGAGCAGGGGATTGGACTGGATGACCTCCAAGGTCCCTTCCAACTTTATCACTATTACTAAGTGTCAAAGGTTGCTTTTCTCCTTGATTAGTTTCCATTCGTTGCTTCTTCTCTTGCCTTAGAGAATAGGTTGACCCCCCCTCTTCTTTGAGGCAACCCCTGAGATATTGGAAGACTGTTATCATGTCCCTCCAAATCCTTCTCTTCGTTAGACTAGACAAACTCAATTCCTGCAACCATTCTTGATATGTTTTAGCCTCCTGTCCCCTAATCCTCTTTGTTGCTCTTCTCGGCACTCTTTCCAGAGTCTCAACATCTTTTTCATATTGTGGCAATCAAAATTGGATGCAATATTCCAGGTATGGTCTTCCCAAGACTCTATAAAGTGGTACAAAGACTTCATGCAATCTATCTATCTATCTATCTATCTATCTATCTATCTATCTATCTATCTATCTCTATCCATTCATCTATGTATGTATGTATGTATGTATGTATGTATGTATGTATCTATCTATCTATCTATCTATCTATCTATCTATCTTTATCCATTCACCTATGTATCTATTTATCTCTATCTATCTATCTATCTATCTATCTATCTTCTATCTATCTATCTATCTATCTATCTATCTATCCAGCTATCACCTATCCAGCTATCATCTATCTATCTATATCTATTATCTATCTCTATCATCTATCTCTCTATCCTATATCTATTTATCTATCTATCTATCTATCTATCTATCTATCTATCTATCTCTATCCTGTTTCTCTATCATCTATTCTATCAGTACTATCTATCTATCTATCTATCTATCTATCTATCTATCTATCAATTTAATTTAATAATTTAATTGTATTTTATTTTATTTATTTTTATTATTTTATTTTATTTTCTAGAGCAGTGGTTCTCAACCTTTCTAATGCCGTGACCCCATAATACAGTTCCCCATGTTGTGGTGACCCCCAACCACTTATACATCACCGGATGCCAGGGGCGTGGCCAAAGAAAAGGGGAAAAAAATGGCGGACAGTCTTGTTTGGCGACCCCTGTGAAATGGTCGTTCGACCCCAAATGGGGTCCCGACCCACAGGTTGAGAACCACTGTTCTAGAGGTATGATATCAGGATTTTATTGTATTAAATAGAGATTAGGAGAAATTTTTAGTACAGGAGTCAATGACTGAAGCCAAAGTCTCGTGTTCATTTTTGGGAATCATTTCCAGGTATAATTTCCAGTTCCCTAAATATCCGGATACTTTATATTTAAGTAAATGCAGAATAACCTCTTCAAAGATTAAATGTATTCCCATCAAATACACTTCGTGGTAGATTTCAGAAATTCTCCATCTCTCAAAGACTTTGACCCTGTAATGGTTATTGATCTTGAACCGGTGGATCATATTTAATGCTACTGTGAATTTTATAAGAGCCTTTGGCAGGAAGTTAACTGGCCTACTTTAAAATCAAAACTCAGAAGAGATATTTCAGGATTGTCTTAAAATGATACTTGCAGATGAAAGTCCTAAAATAACAGAAGGAACAGCCAAATGTTTAACTATGGCTCTAAGAACAAGGTTTTCAGGACCAAAGCAATTATTTGGGGTTCTAAGCATGGTGCAGCCGTAAAACATTTCACTTGCTAAATTGTTTTTAATGTTGATGTTCATCTTTAAATTGCATTTGTAACTTCCATTTGCTCCTTTGGCTATAAATAAAGATGGAGTGACAGACTGACTGATTGATTGATGGGGTGTGTAAAAGCTTAGTCCTCAGTGAGAAGGTTAGTCCATGTTTGGAAATATGATTTCAATTTGACATTGTATACAGGTGATTGCCCAAGTAGCCATTATATATTGTTTCAACAAACCTCAGTAAACCAGGAGAACAAATTGTACAGTACATTTATAACCGAACATTGAAGTTAGAGGGGCTGTCTAGTCACGGCCCCCCAGCATAATTTGTTATGCTCCTGCATTCACTGGGACCCAGTGATCAGATTTTCCCAGGTTTTATTTATTTATTTATTTATGAAACTTCTATACCGCTTTAAGTGCAAGCACTCTCTACTAAGCAGTGTACACCAGTAAGCAATGTATATATATATATTTACATTGCCCCCAACAATCTGGGTCCTCATTTTACCTACCTCAAAAGGATGGAATGCTGAGTCAACCTTGAGCCAGTAAGATTTGAACCACTGACCTGCTGAACACAGTCAGCTAAAGTGGCCTGCAGTACTTGCACTCTAACTGTGGTCCATCAGCTCCTAAATGCTTCTGCTAACCCTGAACATCTTCCATTCTCCCTGTTATTCCTTCTTTCTAAGGAATAACAGAGTTAGAAGGGAACTTGGAAGTCTTCTAGTCCAGCTCCCTGTTCAAGCAGAAGACCTTTTCTCTTCCCAGTCAAGTGGCTGTCCAGTCTCTTCTTAAAAGCCACCAGTGTTGGAGCACTCACAACTTCTGGAGGCAACTTCTGTTCACTGATTGTTTTAACTGTAAGGAACTTTCTCCTTAGTTCCAGGTTGCTTCTCTCCTTAAATGAGTTTCCATCCATTGCTTCTTGTTCTGCCTTCAGGCACTTTGGAGAATAGGTTGACCCATTCTTCTTTGGGACAGTCCCTGAGGTACTGGAAGACTGCTATCATGTCACCTCTACTCCTTATCTTCGTTAGACTGCCCAATTCTCTCAACCATTCAGAATAACAGAAGAGACCTTGGAGGTCTTCTAGTCCATGACTTCTGGTGGCAAGCTGTTCCACTGGTTATTGTCCTAACTGTCAGGAAGTTTCTCCTTAATTCCAGGTTGCTTCTCTCCTTGCTGAGTTTCCATCCGTTGCTTCTCATCCTGCCCTCTGGTGACTTGGATAATAATTTGACCCCTTCTTCTTTGGGGCAGCCCCTCAAATACTCGAATACTGTTATCATGTCACCCCTGTTTCTTCTTTTCTCTAGACTAACCAAACCCAAATCCTGCAGCCGTTCTTCATATGTTTTGGTCTCCAGGCCTTGGATCATCTTAGTGGCTTTTCTTTGCCCTTTTTCCAAACTCTCAACATCTTTTTTGTGATATGATGACCAAAATTGGCCGCAGTATTCCAGGTGTGGCTCTTACTAGGGTTTTATAAAGCGGTACTAATACCTCACCTCATCTTGATTCTATGCCTCTGTTTATACAACCTAGGATTGTGTTAACTTTTTTGGCTGCTGCTGCAGACTGCTGGCTCATGGTCAAGTGATCGTCCACTAGGACTCCAAGGTCCCTCTCACAATTGCTGTTTTTGAGCCAGGTCTCGCCCAGTCTGTATTTGTGACTTTGATTTTTCCTGCCTAAATGTAAAACTGCTTTTGTCCACATTGAAGCTCATTTTCTCGGACAGGGCCCATTGTTCTAGTTTGTCAAGATCTTTCTGGATCCTGAGTTTGTCTTCCAGGGTGTTGGCTACTCCTGCCAGTTTGGCGTCATCCAGATTTGATGAGTTCTCTTTCAATTCCCTCCTCTAAGTCATTGATGAAGAGATTGGAGAGTTTACTGGGCCTAAGACGGAACCTTGTGGTACCCCACTGCTTACTTCTCTCCATGTGGATGTGATACCATTGAGGACTACTCATGCAGTACGGTTTGCCAGCCAGCTACAGATCCATCTGGTGGTGATGTTGTCTATTCCACCTTTTTCTAGCTTACCAAGGAGTAGATTGTGGCCTACCTTATCAAATGCTTTACTGAAGTCTTTGACACAGCATTTCGCTGATCTATTAGTTTAGTCACTTTGTTGAAGAATGAAATAAGATCCCCCTTCCCCTTTTCCAGATAAGAGAGGGCTTTTACCCCAAGGCAAAATGTGAAATAGCTGGATCTGCAGGAGAACCGAAACTGAGGGAAATATGGCTTTTCTGTCTTCCAGAGAGGGGGGGGGAAGAGGGAGAGAGAGAGAAAGAGAGAGGGAGAGGGAGAGAGAGAGGGAGAGGGGGAAAGAGGGAAAGAGAAAGAGAAAAAGAAAGAGAGGGGGAGAGAAAGAGAAAGAGGGAGAGAAAGAGGGAAAGACAGAAAGAAAGAGGGAGAGAGAGAGGGAGAGAGAGAGAGAAAGAGGGAGAGAGAAAGAGAGAGGGAGAGGGAGAGAGAGAGAAAGAAATAGAGGGAGAGAAAGAGAGAGAAAGAGAAAAAGAAAGAGAGGGGGAGAGAGAGAGAAAGAGAAAGAGGGAAAGAGAAAGAGAAAAAGAAAGAGAGGGGGAGAGAAAGAGAAAGAGGGAGAGAAAGAGGGAAAGACAGAAAGAAAGAGGGAGAGAGAGGGAGAGAGAAAGAGAGAGGGAGAGGGAGAGAGAGAGGGAGAGGGGGAGAGAGAGAAAGAAATAGAGGGAGAGAAAGAGAGAGAAAGAGAAAAAGAGAGAGAGGGGGGGAGAGAGAGAAAGAGAGGAGAGGGAGAGAGAGAAAGAGGGAAAGAGAAAGAGAAAAAGAAAGAGAGCAAGAAAGAGAGAGAAAGAGGGAGAGAGGGGAGAGAAAGAGAGGGAGGGAGAAAGAGACAAAGAAGGAGAGAGAAAGAAATAGGGAGGGAGGGAGGGGGAAGAGAGAGAGAGAGAGAGAGAGAGAGAGGAAACCCACCAGGGGCTGCTTTCTGGTGCCTTCATTCTCAAGGATGGAATAACTTGTCTCTTGCAATCAATCTCAGCATGAAATGATGAATCACCAGGAACATAAATCCGTGGTCCTACCAGAGGTGGAGACGAGAGCCCAGCACTGGCTTCTCTGCAGGCTTCATGTCAGACACATCGTCCTCCAGGAGAAGCCACCATTCTTGGCTGCCGTGGACGGAGCTGGGGCGGAGGAGACTGCGTCCTTCTCTGATCTTGGCCTGCTGTGGCTTAGACTCCCCCCCACCCACCCCCTGGTTATGGTTTCTATTTACATTTGCTATGTAGGTGTTGGAGCATGTAGGTGTGAAGAGAAAGTGGGACGGTTGCTTTGCCGGTTTGAAGATTCTCTTTCCCTGTATGGCTAATAAAAAAAGACAGTGGCGCATTGGCCAGCTCCCTCTGCTGATTCCAGTGCTTACAAGGAAAACCTCTTAAATGCCGGGAACCATGGGACGTCGGGCACAGAAACAGGGACCCCCTCTCCCTCGGAGGACGGCTGGCACCGCTGCTGAAGTCAGGCCCAAGAAACAAAAAAGACACTTGGAGTTACTTCCAAGTAGTCCCTTTATCCCTCTTCATCTACAGACAGAATCTTGCCAGACTGGAGTAACTATCTGCATAACTAGAGAGTAAGGACCAGGGGTGACATGACGGCAGCGTTCCAATATCTCAGGGGTTGCCACAAAGAAGAAGAGGGGGTCAAGCTAATTCCCCAAAACACCTGAAGGCAGAAGCAGCGGATGGAAACTAATCAAGGAGAGAAGCAATCTGGAACTAAGGAGAAACTTCCTGACAGGGAGAACAATTAACCAGTGGAACCACCCGCCTCCAGAAGCAGTAAATGCTCCAACCCTGGAAGTTTTTAAGAAGAGACTGGACAGCCATTTGTCCAAAATGGTATAGGGTCTCCTGGCTTAGCAGGGGGTTGGACTACAAGACCTCCAAAGACCCTTCCAGCTCTAATTCTATTCTATTCTATTCTATTCTGTTCTGTTCTGTTCTAAACTCTATCATTATTCTATTCTATTCGATCCTATCCTATCCTACTCTATTCTATTCTATTCCTTTTCTCTATTCTATTCTATTCTATTCTATTCTATTCTATTCCTAACTCTATCATTATTCTATTCTGTTTATTCTATTCTATTCTATTCTATTCTATTCTATTCTATTCTATTCTATTCTATTCTATTCTATTCCTTTTCTCTATTCTATTCTATTCTATTCTATTCTATTCTATTCCTAACTCTATCATTATTCTATTCTGTTTATTCTATTCTATTCTATTCTATTCTATTCTATTCTATTCTATTCTATTCCTTTTCTCTATTCTATTCTATTCTATTCTATTCTATTCTATTCTATTCTATTCCTAACTCTATCATTATTCTATTCTATTCTATTCTATTCTATTCTATTCTATTCTATTCTATTCTATTCTATTCTATTCTATTCCTTTTCTCTATTCTATTCTATTCTATTCTATTCTATTCCTAACTCTATCATTATTCTATTCTGTTTATTCTATTCTATTCTATTCTATTCTATTCTATTCTATTTTATTCTATTCTATTCTAAACTCTATCATTATTCTATTCTATTTATTCTAAATAATGATAATTATTCTATTCTATTCCATTCCATCCCATCCCATCCCATCCCACTCTATTAACCACGCAGAGGACATGCCAATTCGGTCATCTGTGGCTTACTCAGTAAACAGTGGTTAAGCCAACCATGTCTTAGTCTGATTGCCTAAACCAGATTGCCAGGTGAAGACCAGAGGCGGCAATTTTAAATGTTGTCTTGGTGTTTTGCTCAATATTCCAGGAGAAGGAGAGTGTAAGGATGAGTAAGTGGGATATTATGGGAAAGAGCTATTAAAGGAAGCAACAAATAAATCTCAGCATCCCCATGGAAACCTTGCTCAGTCATCCAGGTCCTGGCTGTCCCAAAAGTGCTTTTTCAGGAGGCAATTGGACTTTCTTGTTTTTCCTTTGAACATGTTTTGCTTCTCATCCCAGAAGCTTCTTCAGCTCTGACTGGATGGTGGGGAAGGGAAGGATTGATACTCCTTGCAGACAGCTGGTCATTTGCCTTCTTTTAGAGAGTCCTTGAGGCCACCTGGAGGTTTTACCTGTGTCTTCCGGGTCACCTGAGTGGTGCAAATGGGTGTTTTACTCCTGATTTCCTATGCTTGACACCTAGATCTAGGGGACCCACACACTTCAAAGTTGCCAAGTTTGAAAAATGCTGGCTTAGAACAATCTGCACAAATTGGTGTGTAGTTTTCCCCCTATCTTACGCTGTCTCATAATTGCTCACTCCAATCTAGATTGAAGGGAATAACAGAATAAAAGTGTTGAGAGGGACCTCAGAGGTCTTCTAGTCCAACCCCCTGCTCAGGCAGGAAACCCTATACTATTTCAGACAAATGGCTGTCCAGTCTCTTCTCAAAAACCTCCAGTGATGGAACATCTACAACATTTCGAGGCAAGGAGTTCCGCTGATTAATTGTTCTCACTGTCGGGAAGTTTCTCCTTAGTTCCAGGTTGCTTCTCTCCTTGATGAGTTTCCATCCGTTGCTTCTTGTCCTGCCTTCAGGGGCTTTGGAGAATAGCTTGACTGCCTCTTCTTTGGGGCAGCCCCTGAGATACTGGAAGGCTGCTATCATGTCCCCCCTCGTCCTTCTCTTCATTAAACTGGACATCCCCAATTCCAGCAGCCTTTCCTTGTATGTTTTAGCCTCCAGTCCCCTAATCCTCTTTGTTGCTCTTCTCTGCACTCTTTCCAGAGTCTCGACATCTTTTTTATAATTTGGCGACCAAAACTGGATGTGGGATTCCAAGTGTGGCCTCACCAAGGCCTTCTAAAGTGGTATTAACACTTTGCGTGATCTTGATTTGATGAATTCCACTTCTATTCATTTGATGGGTTCCCCTTCTACTCCCTCCTCTAAGTCATTGATGAAGAGATTGAAGAGTTTACTGGGCCTAAGACGGACCCTTCTGGTACCCACTACTCACTTCCCTCCATGTGGAAGTAGTGCCGTTGAGGACTACTCGTTGAGTATGGTTTGTCAGCCAGCTACAGATCCATCTGGTGGCAATTCAAATTTTTCTCTATAATTGCTCTATCTATGATTAGCTAAATTTTTCTTCTTGGGCTTTTATTTCTTCAGAGATTCCAGAAAAAGCTGCCCAAGTGGTCCAGAATACTTTGGCTTTGGAGCTGAAACACAGCAGAGACTAAGCCGGGCACGGAAACCTGGTGCCACTCTGCCCCCTCCTGGCCCTGCCAGGGAAATACACCCTCCGATTATTTGGTTTCCCAGGATGTTAAACCCGGCTAACGGACGGATGGAAAAAGTGGTGGGAATTTAATTAATTCGTTTATTTATATCTCATATTGCTTAGCTATACATATTCCTCAAAAAGGGGCTCTTTTGCCATCAGAAAAGGCAAGATTTGCAATTTTAATCGGAAAAAAAAATAGCAGTAGAAGAGAATCTTTGCCCTTCAGAATCAAACGGTGGGGCCATGCGCTGGGCGGTTTCCTTGCAAATCTTTCATGACCCAACTAGGGAACATCATCAGTGCTGGAAGGGAAAGGGGTTGGGGGGGGGGAGAAGAGGGTTGTGTGGTCCTTGGTGTTCTCTGAGCTTGACTGTTTTGCATAGTCACTAGCATTGACAATGTTCCCTAGTTGGGTCATGAAACGTCTGCAAGAAAACCAAACTCAGAGAGCACCAAGGACCCCACAGTTCTCCTCCTCCTCCTCCTCCTCCTCCTCCTCCTCACTCCTCCTCCTCTCTGCAAACCCCCCTCCCTTTTAGCATTGATGATGTTCCCTAGTTGGGTCATGAAACGTCTGCAAGAAAGCCACCCAGCTCAGAGAGCACCCAGGACCCCACAATCCTTTTCCGTCTCCTCCTCCTTCTTCTTCTCCTCCTCCTCCTCCTCCTCCTCCTCCCTGCAAACCCCCCTCCCTTCTAGCATTGATGACATTCCCTAGTTGGGTCATGAAACATCTGCAAGAAAACCACCCAGCTCAGAGACCACCAAGGACCCCACAGTCCTTCCTTCCTTCCTTCCTTCCTTCCTTCCTTCCTTCCTTCCTTCCTTCCTTCCTTCCTTCCTTCCTTCCTCCCCCTCCCTCCCTCCCTCCCTCCCTTTTTCTTTGTTTCTCTTTGTTTCTTTCTTTCTTTCTCTTTCTTTCTCTCTCTTCCTCTTCCTTCCTTTCTTTCTTTCTTTCTTTCTTTCTCTCCTCCTCCTCGTCCTCCTCCCCCTCCTCCTTCTTCCCTCCTCCTCTCCACAAGCCCCCCTCCCTTTTAGCACTGATGACATTCCCTAGTTGGGTCACGAAACGTCTGCAAGAAAACCTCCCAGCTCAGAGAGCACCAAGGACTCCTCATTTTCAGCCCTGCACTCCAAATTTACTCTCTTCTATCGGTAACCAACGTATTATGCCAGCCCACAGAAAAGGACTGACGTGGGAACCAAGTGAAAACGCGTTGTGTGAATGCACCTGATGACTTGTGAAAAGACGGTGCTATCATCAAGAGGACCTTGTAATAAACACTTTGGCGGCTGTGACATTCTCTTCCTGGGGGATTGTCTATTTTTAAAAATGACAAGTATTGAAGCCCTCCTGGGAAGACTGAGAGAATTGGGGGGGGGGCAGTGAACGAAACTATAGAGTTTCGCTCTATTTACAAAAACACAATTAAGGAGGCCAACTTGGAGGCCTGGTGTGCGATTGGTGCAACCTGCAAAGCTTCGCCAGGTGTGGCTTCAGCGTAGATTTTTCTGCCGCTCAGGACGCAGGGAAGCCGTCCCGTCGCCCGAGTCGGTTCAACGCACCAGGCAAACTCGGAACGTGGTTAAGCTGGTTGTGCGAAGGCAACAAAACCTTGTCTGTTTGTCACAGCGGCTGTTCGGCTCCGTATGACTGCAAGACACGCAGCCCGTTCCTTTTTGTTGGTTTAAACTTCCCCGACTGGAAGAGCAATTGCCAGTAAGCCTTGACTTACGCCTGTTCGTTTAGTGGCCGTTGAAAGTTGCAACCTCACTGGAAAAAGGGAACTTATGACCATTTTTCACTCTTACGACCATTGCAGCCTTCCCGTGGTCACATGATGAAAATTCAGACACTTGGCAACTGGCATGTACTTGTGACGGTTGCAGAGTCCGGGATCACGTGATCCCCTTTTGTGACCTTCTGACAAGCAAAGTGGAAACTCATCAAGGAGAGAAGCAACCTAGAACTTCCTGACAGTGAGAACAATTAACCCGTGGAACTCCTCGCCTCCAGAAGCGGTGAATGCTCCAAGGCTGGAAGTTTTTAAGAAGAGACTGGACAGCCATTGGTCTGAGATGGTATAGGGTTTCCTGCCTGAGCAGGGGGTTGGACTAGATGACCTCCAAGGTCCCTTCCAACATTATTATCTCACAAGCTTTTCTCCGTTGGAAACAGGGACCACAACTCCCCTTGGTTGTGCCTAGACTCCTAGGCTGAAAGGGACCTTGGAGGTCTTCTAGTCCAGCCCTCTGCTCAAGAGAATAGACCCAGCTAGCTGGGGACAATTGGAATTGTAATCCAACAGGAATTCAGGCTGGGGAAAGGGTGTTCTACACACCCATCCTTCTTTGTATCGGCCATTTGCTATCTATTAAATAGATCCTGTTCTCAGATATTTAGGGAGCTGGAAAATATATCGGTAATCTATTCCCAAAAGTGGACAGGAGACTTCGGCTTCATCCATTAACTCCTTATTGGCCATATCAAAAATAGAAAACAAAACTAAAGTACAGGATTTAAGTTCAGGATAAAACAGATCAAAGGAAAACACAGTGATAAAATACGTGTGTTAAATACAAAAAGAATCAACATTCAAGCAGATCAACCTCCTCTAAAGCAGTGACAATTTTAAGGCATGTGGACTTCAACTCCCAGAATTCCACAGCCAGCATTGCTGGCTGTGGAATTCTGGGAGTTGAAGTCCACATGCCTTAAAATTGTCAAGCTTGAGAAACACTGCAAAAGGATCCCTCAATCTGTTTGATCGGACGGGCCTTTTGGTCAAGGAGTCTAAGCTATAAACGTAGCACTTCCCACCTTTTAAGATTGCAGCAAACTCATGGAGAGATATTTTTCCATTTGGAAATTGGTTTTGTTCTTAGCCAGCCGATAAAAAGACCCATCTTTTGCCAGGTCACTTTGGCTACCGATACTTAGGATTTTCTGTTTACAAAACTCTCTTGTCTGGGTGGCTGTTGAGGTCAAATACTGGAAGGAAAAGCCAAAATTATGTGAAAGATTTTTGACAAGTTGGCTGAGTCACATTTACCTGTTCAGCTAAATCTACTTCGGGTAGCCTATTGGGGTCCACTGAACTGAACCTTTGCCAGCATGTGAAAATGTTAATTATTAATTGGAGATGTATGTATGTATGTATGTATGTATGTATGTATATCTGAGTGCCAAAGAATGGAGGCCTTTGAACTCTGGTGCTGGAGAAGACTCCTGCAAGTCCCCTGGACTGCAAGGCGATCAAACCGGTCAGTCCTAGAAGAGATCAACCCTGACTGCTCTTTAGAAGGCCAGATCCTGAAGTTGAAACTCAAGTGCTTTGGCCACCTAATGAGAAGGAAGGACTCACTGGAGAAGAGCCTCATGCTGGGAAAGATTGAGGGCAATAGAAGAAGGGGACGACAGAGAATGAGGTGGTTGGATGGAGTCACTGAAGCAGAAGGTGTGAACTTAAATGGACTCCAGAAGATGGTAGAGGACAGGAAGACCTGGAGGAACGTTGTCCATGGGGTCGTGATGGGTCGGACACGACTTCGCAATTAACAACAACAACATATATATATGGAATGGGTACCTGTTTCTGTTCTGATCACAGGGGCTGCCACGCTCCTATCTGTTCTCAGGATGCTTCTTTAAAAAAAAAAAAAAAAAAAACAGGTCTGGACTTGTTCAAATGAAGTGGCTCTTGTCATACCTTGCAACTCCACATAGAATCCTAAAGCAGGAAGGGACCTTGGAGGTCCTATAGTCAACCCCTTGCTCAAGGCAGGAGCCCTTGTTCCTTTCCAGACAAATGATTGCCCAATCTATTCTTGAAAACCTCCAGCGATGGAGCACCGGCAACTTTTGGAGGCAAGCTTCTCCGTTGATTCATTGTTCTCACTGTCAATTAATTTCTCCTTCTTTGTAAGTTGGGTCTCCCTCTGATGAGCTTCCACCTGTGGCTTCTTCTCCTGTCCTCAGGTGCTTTGGCAAACAAGTCCACCCCGTCTTTTCTGTGACAGCCCCTCAAATAATGGAGGACAGTTATCATGCCCCCCCCCAATCCTTCTCTTAGTTAGACTAGACATGCCCAGTTTCTGCAACCATTTAATTATATGTTTTAGCCTTCTGTCTGAGATGGTATAGGTTCTCCTGCTTGAGCAGGGGGCTGGACTAGAAGACCTCCAAGGTCCCTTCCAGATTCTATTCTATTCCATAATTCTATCCTATCCTATTCTGTATTTTCTATTCCATTCCACATTTTTTCTATTCTATTCTATTCTATTCCTTTCCTTTCTTATTCTATTCTATTTCTTTTCTATTCTATTCTACTCTATTCATATTCTACTCTACTCTATACACTACTCTACTCTATTCCTTTCTTATTCTATTCTATTCTACTCTACTCTATTCCTTTCTTATTCTATTCTATTCTTATTCTATTCTGTTCTTTTCTTATTCTATTCTATTCTAATTTAATTCTGCATTCTCTTCCCTTCTATACCCTATTCTACATTCTAATCATCTTTGTTGCTCTTCTCTGTGCTCTTTCTAGAGTCTCAACATCTTTTTTACATCGTGGTGACCAAAACTGGATGCAGTATTCCAAGTGTGGCCTTACCAAGGCATTGAAGAGTGGTATTAACACTTTGCATGATCTTGATTCTCTCCCTCTGTGAACGCAGCCCAGCACTGTGTTGGCTTTTTTGGCAGTTGCAGCATACAGGTGGCTCCTATTGAAGTGATTGTCCACTAGGATTGCAAGATCCTTCTCACAGTTGCTATCCCGTTTACTACACCTGTGCATTTGGTTTTTCTTGACTAAATGTAGAACCTTACTTTTTTCACCGTTGAATTTCATTTTGTTAGATAGCGCCCAAAGTTCAAGTCTGCCCAGATCCTTCTGTATCTGAAGCCTGTAAGTTCTGGAGGGTTGGCTATTCCTGCCAGCTTGGTCTCTTCTGCAAATTTGATGCGTTTCCCTCATCTAGATCATCTGTGAAGACGTCAAGCACACTGGGCCCATGTGAGGTGTGTTCACAGAACTTAAGTCAATTGAGAAGGAGCAGCTGCATTCAAACAACGTTATGCGTGCCTTCTTTGGGGGGAAAGACTTAATTGGTTGTGTGAATTCAGCCTACTTATTATGATTTAATGTATTATATGGACATAGGAACTGAATTCCTTCAAGGAACAGGATCAGTATGTAGCTTCAGCAAAATGGTCTTGCCTCAGCTAAGTGAACTATGGCCCCCTTCATGACTCGTGGACTTCAACTCCTTTAATTCCTGAGCCAGCATGGGGGAACTATGGCCCCTTCATGACTCCTGGACTTCAACTCCCAGAATTCCTCAGCCAGCGTGGGGGAACTATGCCCCCCTCATGACTCGTGGACTTCAACTCCCAGAATTCCTCAGCCTGTGTGGGGGAACTATGCCCCCCTCATGTCTCGTGGACTTCAACTCCTTTAATTCCTGAGCCAGCATGGGGGAACTATGGCCCCTTCATGACTCCTGGACTTCAACTCCCAGAATTCCTCAGCCAGCGTGGGGGAACTATGCCCCCCTCATGACTCGTGGACTTCAACTCCCAGAATTCCTCAGCCTGTGTGGGGGAACTATGCCCCCCTCATGTCTCGTGGACTTCAACTCCCAGAATTCCTCAGCCTGTGTGGGGGAACTATGCCCCCCTCATGTCTCGTGGACTTCAACTCCCAGAATTCCTCAGCCAGCATGGGGGAACTATGCCCCCCTCATGTCTCGTGGACTTCAACTCCCAGAATTCCTCAGCCAGCATGGGGGAACTATGCCCCCCCTCATGTCTCGTGGACTTCAACTCCCAGAATTCCTCAGCCAGCATGGGGGAACTATGCCCCCCTCATGTCTCGTGGACTTCAACTCCCAGAATTCCTCAGCCTCATGGACAATAACAGTCCAGCCATCAGGAGCTGGAGGACTCGGGTCAAAAGAAACATTTCATTCTCCACCTTGGCAAGGTGGGTCCCACAAAGATCCACCCCATGGCAGGTCCCTCTACCAAGTCATCTTCTGCCAAGGGGACATTTAGGGTGACAAATTCATGGATGGCCCAGCAGAAAGCAGCTGCAGATGCTACCAGAAAATTGCAAAAGTGGAGAGGACAGAACTGATGGCCGCGAGAGTCGCAAGAGGGCAATTGTGTGCTCCTACGCAAACACACACACACACTCTCTCTCTCTCTTTCAATCAATCCAGCTGTCCACGCAGGTTCAAAGCCATCAGGTTTTAGCAAGTGGCTCTTCCTTCCTTCTTTCTTGTGGTCAAAGGGCCTGTTGGAAAGAAGCTGTTTCCGATTCCTGATTGCACTTTGAATTTCAGAAATGATTACTTAAAAAAAAAGCCAACGCAGCCAGAGGTTTTTTAGGCCGAGTGAAAATCTCTTACCGCTTGCCTGGCCTGGAAGCCCAGCTTGGGCCTGGCTCAAAAAACCACTTTTCAGAGTCCCTGGAAAGCAGAAACATCCGAGTGCGTTTCTTGCCCATTTTCTCCAAAATGAGTGTGTTTCTCCCTCCCCCCTTCTGTTGTCGCTACATTTCTTCCAGCCATCTTCAAAATCTCCCGCCCGAAATATGCTTTTCCAAAAAAAGCAACTGGAGTTTTTCTTGTTTTGTTTTTTTTTTCCCTTGAAAACATTTCGCTTCTCATCCAAGAAGTTTCTTCGGTTCTACGTTACAACCAAAGAAGCTTCTTGGATGAGAAGCAAAATGTGCTACTGAGTGGGGCTCGCTTCCTGTTTATGTCCAGTGGCCTGGCCTGCCAATGTTAGGGTGTTCCCCCCCCCCCCTTGGTATCCTTGATTGTTTTCTGTTTGTTTGTTGTTAATCCCTGCTTATTCACTGATGAGGTTCCCTAGTTGGGTCATGAAATGTCTGCAAGAAAACGACCAACTTCAGAGAGCACCAAGGACCCCCCCCCCAGTCCTTCCTCCTCCTCCTCTTCTCCTTCCACCACTGTGCAAACCCCTCTCCCTTCTAGCACTGATGATGTTCCCTAGTTGGGTCATGAAACGTCTGCAAGAAAACCAACTTCAGAGGCCACCAGGACGCCACAGTCCTTCCTCCTCCTCCCTGCAAATCCCATTCATTTCTACCACTGATGATGTTCCCTAGTTGGGTGATGAAACGTCTGCAAGAAAACCACCCAGCTCAGAAGACCAAGGACCCCACAAGTCTCCTCCTCTTCTCCTTTCCCCCACAAACCCCACACCCTTCTAGCTCTGATGATGTTATCTAGTTGGGTGATGAGACGTCTCAAGAAAGCCACCAGGCCCAGAGAGCACCAAGGACCCTATAATCATTGTCACCATTTTCCTTCTCCTCCTCCCTCTTCTTCCTCCTCCCTACAAATCCCATTCACTGCAAGCGCTGATGATGTTCCCTAGTTGGGTGATGAAAGGTCTGCAAGAAAACCACCAGGAGCAGAAAGCCAAAAGGACGCCCCATTTCAACCCTTTATTGATAGGAATGAAGGTGAAGGTCCCAAATATTCTACAAATATTTGGTGGGGCTGGTCTTAAGAGATGCTTTGGTTGACCTGTTTATGTCGGCTTCCTTGGCAGTTTCTTGATTGGGGTGTTGTTTACTTGATTGTTGGTCTGAGGTTAACCTTGGAGTTAATCTATGCCAGCGGTCTTCAAATTCAATTCCTCAACCAGCATGGGGGAACTATGGCCCCTTCATGACTCGCAGACTTCAACTCCCAGAATTCCTGATCCAGCACAGTGGAACTATGGCCCCTTCATGACTCGTGGACTTCAATTCCCAGAATTCCTCAGCCAGCATGGGGGAACTATAGCCCCTTCATGACTTGTGGACTTCAACCCCCAGAATTCCTCAGCCAGCATGGGGGAACTATGGCCCTTTTATGACTTGCGGACTTCAATTCCCAGAATTCCTCAGCCAGCCTGCCTGGCTGAGGAATTCTGGGAGTTGAAGTCCACAAGTCACAAAAGGGCCAAGTTTGAAGACCCCTGAATTTTATGCTGATCTGGGTGCAGATTGCTGGTGGAGAGGTGTGTGGGTAATAATAATAATAATGATGATGATGATGATGGAAGGGACCTGGAGGTCATCTAGTCCATCCCCCTTCTTTTTGTTCCCTGTTGGGCTGGTTGATAGATACCCCAATCAAGAAACTGCCAAAGAGCCAATGGGAAACAGCACCACTAAAGAAGCTACAAATATTCCCTTCTCTAGTTGTTAAATTTAAAATCCTGACTGCTGTGGGCCGGTCTTCTCTTGACGGGTTTTTCCCAGCCCACCAGGACACATTTAGCAGTTTTTACTTCTTCTCCACTTCCTCAACCTCTACCGGTCCCTCCGCCGTGTAACCCATAAACCCCTAACTGCTGAACCTTCATAAATATTTTTGACGGGATAAAGCGGACGCTGAAGGAGGGCAGACAATGAAAATATTCAATGAAAAGACTCTCGGAGGCCGATAATCAGATTGTTATCGAAATAAAACCGTATTCAAAAATGAAACCAGTGGATATGACAGACGCATCAAACCAAAAAACAAGAACTAGGCAAATACATTGGCCGTCTTCCGGACGGCGTCACAAGATGAGGCTTTTAAAACTGAATGTGTGTGGGGGGGGGGAAATAACATAATATTTCAAGAGTGGGGTGAAATCTAGGCAAGGCGGGGGGTGGGCTCTTAACAATTTGGCCTGGAGAGTTTAATTTTTTTTTTTCCCCCAGCAGCAAAGAGAGGGATGATAAAATGCACCAGTTACCATGCCTGGCACCTACCCCCAACAATGCAAACAACACAACATTGGTGTGGGTCACAGTCCAATAGAGCTGGTGGGCTCCAGAGGGAGAAAAGGGTTTGAAGGCACTTTCAATCTGAAGGTGATATTCAGGTAGTCTTCACAATTTCCAAAAACAGCTTTTTTTTAAAAAAAAAAATGCATTTCAAATTCTGAAAGATCAATTAATTATGAGCGTTCTCTCTCCTGGTTTCTGAAATATAATGACTTGTTTTTTTTTAAAAAAAGGTTCGTTGTGCTGTAATATTTCAAAAGTACTGGAGTTTGAGGTCCACACTGTAGCTTAAGATTTATTCTAAGTCAATCGAGGCCAGAGTATTCTCAATCTCAACAACTTGGAGATGGGTGGACTTCAACTCCCAGAATTCCCAAGGCAACAATGCTGGCTGGGGAATTCTGGGAGTTGAAGTCCAGTCATCTTCAAGTTGTTAAGACTGAGACAGACTGATCTGGCAATACTCATCCATGGCCTAGATCTGGGGTCTTCAAATCTGGCCCTGTTATGACTCATGGACTTCAACTCCCAGAATTCCTCAGCCAGCATGGGGGAACTATGGTCCCCTCATGATTTGTGGACTTCAACTCCCAGAATTCCTGAGCCAGCATGGGGGAACTATGGTCCCCTCATGATTCGTGGACTTCAACTCCCAGAATTCCTGAGCCAGCATGGGGGAATTATGGCCCCTTCATGACTCGCAGACTTCAACTCCCAGAATTCCCCAGCCAGCATGGGGGAACTATGGCCCCTTCATGACTCGTGGACTTCAACTCCCAGAATTCCTCAGCCAGCATGCCTGGCTATGGAATTCTGGGAGTTGAAGTCCACAAGTCATAAAAGGGCCAAGTTTGAGGACCCCTGGCCTAATTTCACACATCCCTTTTAACCACAAAAAAAAATCCACATTGACCCAATTTGCTAAACTGGATTGTTTTTTTTGTTTTTTTTTTGAATCTTGCTTGTCTTTTCTTGTGGCTTCATTGTGCTGTGTAAATCCAGCACTCTTGGTCCCTACACGACACCCTGTATTTTGCAAGACCTGTACAAGACTATTACAAATTGAACAACAAAAATGTCGGGATCCAGGTGAAGCACCTCGTGGGGGTTGAAAGAAGTTGGCTGAGGGCCGTCAAGGCCTCACTTGCAGCATTCGAAGATGGGGCCTAACTTCTGTGCTCCTTCTCTGGCTGTTAAAAACTAAACCTTAAAATAAAATATACAATAAAACAGACCTGAGTAATCGTTATTTATCCCAAGTGATGTTTCTGACCTTTGTATTTATGAATCAATGGAAATATATATATAAAACCTCAAGAATTCATCTCATGTCGTTCCTGTCCTTCAGGAAACGTTTGGAACAAAAGAAAGAGCTAACCTAAAATGTTAAAAAAAAATCTATTGGGTCTCTCCTAAAATATTTTCCCAGTTGTTTCCTGGGAAAAAAATTTCCATTTTTCCTTCCCAGAACAGGACATGGACATCTCTCTTTCATTTCTGGAAGTCTTCCTTTCTCAAGAGAAGCACTAGCGCTCAGAATTCCAGGTGAGGGACATGTTTGGAGAAACATCTCCAGACGTTTGAGATTGGTCCACTCCAGAGACACACTGACTCATTCTGACTACAGGACCCTATCTTAGCCACCTGAACATCTCTACTATGGGGTCTTCATGACGTGAAGACCACCAACTTCCGGGCTGTCTGATTCCACCCTTCCCTGGGCCTTCCTCTGGTGTCCACCTGATCACCTTCCTACTCCTGTGCTATGGACACAAAGCCAGATTTGGAAGCTCGAAAGAGATTCTCGGAGGGGAAGGTGGGGTGCAGAATTGCCCAAAGGCTAGACTTTAACTGCCCAGCCTGGCAGAGAGAGAAAGAAAGAGAGAGAGACGTTTTCCTGCTGGGAATGAAGTGACCTCCTTGGAGAACGGCGGGACGTCAGGAACTCTCTTGGCAGAAATGCAATAAAGCCGGCTACACTGGAAAGTCAGTATCTATGGAGAGAAAAGTCGAGGATGGCTTTCTCCTACTGCTTGTAGTGGTGACCTGTGGATAGACAAGAAAAGAAAAGGAATATGAAATCAGCCGAGCAAAATCAGATTAAGGCTGGTAATTTTGCTGCGCTTCCTATCTGTGCCTAGGAATGGAACGGAATGGAATGGAATAGAATATGGAATGAACAGAATAGAATAGAATTATAAATAGAATAGAATATGGAATGAACAGAATAGAATTATAAATAGAATAGAATATGGAATGAACAGAATAGAATACAATTATAAATAGAATAGAATATGGAATGAACAGAATAGAATAGAATTATAAATAGAATACACAACAGAATAGAATATGGAATGCACAGAATAGAATTATAAATAGAATAGAATAGAATAGAATAGAATAGAATAGAATGGAATGGAATGGAATAGAATATGGAATGGAATGGAATAGACTAGACTAGAATAGAATAGACTAGAATTATAAATAGAACTATAAATAGAATAGAATACAGAACAGAACAGAATAGAATAGAATATGGAATGCACAGAATAGAATTATAAATAGAATACAGAATAGAATGGAATGGACTAGACTAGAATTATAAATAGAATAGAATTATAAATAGAATAAAATTATAAATAGAATAGAATTATAAATAGAATACAGAATAGAATATGGAATGAACAGAATAGAATGATGAATAGAAGTTGTGGGTGCTCCATCACTGGAGGTTTTAAAGAAGAGACTGGACAGCCACTTGTCTGAGATGGTACAGGGTCTCCTGCCTGAGCAGGGGGCTGGACTAGATGGCCTCCAAGGTCCCTTCCAGCTTTATTTTGATTGAACTTATTCTATAATCTGTCCTATAAAACAAGAGGCCGCATCTCACCTTTATGAGTTGACTCCGGTCTGGATATCGGATGTGCCACGTTATGCTGATGCGTAAGGCCAGAGTGAGGCTCCAAGTCTTTGGTCGACGGTGGACCGGCTCTGGCGGGGAGAAGGCAGAAGGGGTCAGGACCAGAGTTGTCAACAACAAGTGGTTGATTTTGAGGTAGTTCCCGACTTACAACAGTTCATTTAGGGCAGTGTATCTCAACCTTGACCATTTTAAGGCATGTGGACTTCAACTCCCAGAATTCCACAGCCAGCATTGCTGGCTGTGGAATTCTGGGAGTTGAAGTCCACATGCCTTAAAATGGTCAAGGTTGAGAAACACTGATTTAGTGGCTGTTTGAAGTTGCAAGGGCCCTGAAAAAGCGACCTAGGACCGTTTGTCACACTTAGGACCCTTGCAGCACCTTAGGTGATCTAAATTCGGCCGCTTGGCAACTGACTCACATTTATGACGGTTGCAGTGTCCTGGGGGGGGTCATGCGATCCCCTTTTGCGACCTTCTGACAAGCGAAGTCAATGGGGAGAAGGTGGAGTCACTTAACAACCGTGTTGCTAACTTAAGAACTGCAGCGGTTCGCTTAGCGACTGTGGGAAGGAAGGTCGTAAAATGGGGCAAAGCTCACTTAACCATTGTCTCACTTAGCAACATAATTTTTTTGTGCTCAATTGTGGTCGTAATTCGAGGACTACCTATTTCAGGGGTAGGCAACCTCGACTCTTTTATGACTCGTGGACTTCAACTCCCAGAATTCCTCAGCCAGGATGGGAGAACTTTGGCCCCTTCATGACTTGCGGACTTCAACTCCCAGAATGCCTCAGCCAGCATGGAGGAACTATGGCTCCCTTGATGAGTGATAGACCAACTCCCAGAATGCCTCAGCCAGCATGGGGGAACTATGGCCCCTTCATGACTCGCAGACTTCAACTCCCAGAATTCCTGAGCCAGCATGGGGGAAGTATGGCCCCTTCATGACTTGAGGACTTCAACTCCCAGAATTCCTCAGCCAGCATGCCTGGCAGAGGAATTCTGGGAGTTGAAGTCCACGAGTCATAAAAGGGCCAAGTTGGAAGACCCCTGCTTTAACACATACCCACCACATACGATAATAAGTATCTGGTTTATGTTCTTTATCATTTCTAACCCCCAAACATCCTTCCGCAAAATGCATATGTCCCTCCCGATGCGCAGAGCCCCGGACCCCAAAGCATTTTACCGTGTGGGCTTCTCGGCCCTGCCTCGGTGAGGGTCATGTCCTTCTCTTGTCCGGCCGCACAACACTCGGGGGGCTCCTGCTGGACGTAGAAGAAAAAGCTAAGTGAGGATCAACCTTCAGGTTGTGTGTCCGTGAAGCCACAACCGGTGCGCAAGAGAGGGAACGCAGCCCGTAAATTAAGGCAAGGACAATTTCAGAGTAAAGGTGTGGACCCAGGTGGAACTGGGCTTCAATGGGAAGCACTGGGAGGTTGACAGGAGGGGAAATAAACCTATTCTTGCTTTATTGGTGTGACTGGAAGTGAAGAGGGTGAGAACTTGGAAGCTTTTCAATAAATCTGAATTAGAGATGGACAATTTCTCTTTCGGCTTCTCCATCTCTATTCCCTGACATCAGTTATGGGAAAAAAAACAATCCACCATATATTTAAGAATTGAGGGTCTAGGCCAGGGGTGGGCAATCTTGCCTCTTTAATGACTGGTGGACTTCAATTCCCAGAATTCCTGAGCCAGCATGGCTCAGCTTGGAAACCTCTTCCTTTCCTCTCAGCATGGCTGGCTGAGGAATTCTGGGAGTTGGAGTCCACACGTCTTAAAAGTTGCTGAGGTGGAGAAACAATGGACTAGGCAGGGATAGGCAACCTTGGCCCCTTCATGACTCGAGGACTTCAACTCCCAGAATTCCTGAGCCAGCATGGAGGAACTATAGTCCCTTCAAGACGTGTGGACTTCAACTCCCAGAATTCCTCAGCCAATATGGGGAACTACGGCCCCTTTATGACTTGCGGACTTCATCTCCCAGAATTCCTGAGCCAGCATGGAGGAACTATGGCCCCTTCATGACACATAGACCAACTCCCAGAATTCCTGAGCCAGCATGGAGGAACTATAGCCCCTTCATGTTGCGTGGACTTCAACTCCCAGAATTCCTCAGCCAGCATGGGGAACTATGGCCCCTTTATGACTTGTGGACTTCATCTCCCAGAATTCCTGAGCCAGCCTGGCTCAGCTTGGAAACCTCTCCCTTTCCCCTCAGCATGGCTGGCTCAGGAATTCTGGGAGTTGAAGTCCATGAGTCATAAAAGAGGCAAGGTTGCCTACCCCTGGTCTAGTGAGTGTGAGATGGGAGGGGGGAAGGACCTATACATTTAATAAATAAAATTGCCTGAAGCCAGTTTTAATTTGGGATAAGAGGTGGGACGAGGCTGGCATGATTAACCTGAGTGAAATTTTAGGGCCTCCCAGTTGTTATCAGCAATGAGGAACTGGACCCAAATCTACTGATTTAATCATCATTTTAAAAAAGGATTATAAAAGAAAAGGTCAGGATACAACCACAGAAAATCTCAAACTCAGCCTTCCTCAACCTGCTCCCGTCCCGAATAATTTGAAATTTCAGCATGCCTTCCAAACATAATGGGAATTGGAAATAGATGGTCTATGAAAGCATAATTCATAGTTGTGTATGAATTCATAATTCAAAAAGAGAGCAAATTAGACTCCCTTCTGGCACTGATTATGTTACCTAGTTGGGTTATGAAACATCTGCAAAACACCCCCAGCTCAGGGAGCACCAAGGACCCCCCAGTCCTCTTCTTCCTCCTCCTCCTCTACTCCACAAGCCCCCCCTCCCTTCTAGCACTGATGATGTTCCCTAGTTGGGTCATGAAAAGTCTGCAAGAAAACCACCCAGCTCAGAGAGCACCCAGGATCCCACGGTCCTTTCTCTTTCTTTCTTTCTTTCTTTCTTTCTTTCTTTCTTTCTTTCTTTCCTTCCTTCCTTCCTTCCTTCCTTCCTTTCTTTCTTTTCTCCTCCTCCTTTCTGCACACCCCTCTCCCTTCTAGCACTGATGATGTTCCCTAGTTGGGTCATGAAACATCTGCAAGAAAACCACCCAGCTCAGAGAGCACCAAGGATCCCACAGTCCTTTCTTTCTTTCTTTCTCTTTCTTTCTTTCTTTCTTTCTTTCTTTTCCTTCCTTCCTTTCCTTCTTTCTTCTTTCTTTTTTTCTTTCTTTCTCTCTCTCCTTTTCTTTCTTTTTCTTTCTTTCTTTCTTTCTTTCTTTCTTTCTTTCTTTCTTTCTTTCTTTCTTCCTCTTCTCTTCCTCCTTTCTGCACACCCCTCTCCCTTCTAGCACTGATGATGTTCCCTAGTTAGGTCATGAAACATCTGCAAGAAAACCACCCAGCTCAGAGAGCACCAAGGATCCCACAGTTCTCCTCCTCCTCCTCTTCCCCCTCCCCTCCTCCTCCCTGCAAACCTCCATCCCTCCTGGCACTGATGCTGTTCCCTAATTGAGTCATGAAACATCTGCAAAACAGCCCCAGCTCACAGAGCACCCAGGAGCCCAAACTTCAATGCTGAGCTACAAAGATTTTCTTCTACTGAAAAACAGAATTCTCGTGCAGGGGATCAGCACGTCCTCCCCCCCCCTTTTCCTTTCCAGAAGACGCCAACGTCTTCCCAAACTGAACCCTGGCCCACCTTCCACTCGGGATCCTGCCTCTTCTTTTCCCGTTCCTTCGCTTTTTTGTATGCTTTCTTCTCCTCTGCCATCAGCAGCCGGGCTATTTCCTGCGGGAAAGAGGCCATCCAGCAAATTATCCCCCCCTTTTTTTTTTTGGCTCACACCTCTGCTTAAGATTTACTCAGTTTCAGAACCACGGAATAACAGAACAGCTGGGAGGGACCGTGGAGGTCTTCTAGTCCAGCCCCCTGCTCAGGCAGGAGACCCCCGTGCCATTCTAGACAAGTGGCTGTCCAGTCTCTTCTTGAAAACCTCCAGTGATTGAACAGCCGCAACGTCTGAAGGCAAGCTATGCAATCAGAAGAGGAGCTGGAAGGGACCTTGGAGGTCTTCTAGTCCAACCCCCTGCTCAGGCAGGAGGAGCTATACCATCTCACACAAATGGCTGCCCAACCTCCAACCAGTGATGGAGCATCCACAACTTCTAGTGGCCAGCCGTTCCACTGGTTGATTGTTCTCCCCGTCAGGAAATTTCCTGACAGGGAGGACAATGAACCAGTGGAACAACTTGCCTCCACCAGTTGTGGGATGCTCCATTACTGGAGATTTTAAGAAGCTGGACAGCCATTTGATTGGGATGCTATATAGGGGGTCCTGCTTGAGCAGGGGGCTGGACTAGACCTCCAAGGTCCCTCCCAGCTCCTATTCTGTATTTTGCGGAGGGATGTTTGGGGGTTAGAAATGGTATGAACCAGGTACTTATTATCATATGTGGTGGGCATGGGGTCTTCAAACTTGATCCTTTTATGACTCGTGGACTTCAACTCCCAGAATTCCTCAGCCAGCATGGGGGAACTATGGCCCCCTCATGATTCGTGGACTTCAACTCCCAGAATTCCTCAGCCAGCATGGGGGAACTATGGCCCCCTCATGACTCGTGGACTTCAACTCCCAGAATTCCTCAGCCAGATGGGGGAACTATGGCCCCTCACTCGTGGACTTCAACTCCCAGAATTCCTCAGCCAGCATGGGGGAACTATGGCCCCCTCATGACTCGTGGACTTCAACTCCCAGAATTCCTCAGCCAGCATGGGGAACTATGGCCCCCTCATGACTCGTGGACTCAACTCCCAGAATCCTCAGCCAGCATGGGGGAACTATGGCCCCGTCATGACTCGTGGACTTCAACTCCCAGAATTCCTCAGCCAGCATGGGGGAACTATGGCCCCCTCATGACTCATGGACTTCAACTCCCAGAACTCCTCAGCCAGTGTGGGGGAACTATGGCCCCCTCATGACTTGCGGACTTCAATTCCCAGAATTCCTCAGCCAGCATGGGGGAACTATGGCCCCCTCATGACTCGTGGACTTCTCCCAGAATTCCTCAGCCAGCATGGCTCAGCTTGGAAGCCTCTCCCTTTCCCCTCAGCATGGTTGGCTCAGGAATTCTGGGAGTTGAAGTCCACCAGTCATGAATGGGCCATAGTTCTCCCATTCTGGCTAAGGAATTCTGGGAGTTGAAGTCCACCAGTCATAAAAGGGTCAAGTTTCCTTGCAACGCTGTTATTCTGTCGTTCACCTGTCCTTGTGGGCACCTACCTCATCTTGAGCAACTTGTGCAGCCCTCCTGTCCACCTGACTGGCCTAAAAAACAAGAAAAAAAAGAGAAACTTTAAAAAGAGAAGATTGGGGAACTGTTTCCTGCAGACCTCGGAGGTGTCCCCCACCCCTTTCTCCCCACCTCCCCAAATGGGATGCTTCAAAGACCCTCCCTTCTGCTTCTGGCTCCCTCCCATCCACTGTGGCTCCACAAGGAAAACCCCAACATCTGGAAAATTCTGCTTTGGGACCGACCACACACACACACACACACACACACACACATCCCTTTCCCACCCTACTGATCTACGAAGCCAAGTTTAGGCCCTGCACTTGATTTAGGATAGCTAAGAAGCTGCAGTAAATTTTCTGAGTTGTACCCAGTAATAGTTTGCTAACACACTTTTGAAATTTAATCTTTGTTTTTCTGTTTCTTTGTTTTTTTTATGCTTTACCTGTTAAGTATTTTGTTATCCATATAGTAGACAGGGGACAGGTGAATAATTTGCAGAGTTAGAAGTTTAAAAAACCTGTTTGGGGCCTGTTTCCAAGCTAATATTGTTGTAATATATTCATCAGTATTTAACTAAGGGGGACAATACGTGTGTTTGTGTTTTTTAATGCACTTTTTTGTTTTATTTTTTTTTCTTTGCTTGATTATCTTTTATGTGTTTGATTTTTGGGGGGACATTTGTTATTTGAATTTCTCCTTGAATAGAATACAATTACATGTTTTAAAAACAAAACAGACCCCTTGGTCTCCAACGTTTGGAAAATTCTGTTTGGGGGACACACACAACCCCTTTTCCCACTCTTTCGATCAGGCCCTGTACCCCTCACCCCCTTCAACTCCCAGAGGAGACCCCTCCCCATCACCGGGATGCTGTTTTGCTTCCTGCCATGGATCAACACCAAAGCAGGGCACCAAAGCAGCTGAAAATGGGGAAAGTGGATGGGGTGGGGGTCTCAGGGGTCTCCCCCCACCCCCGCAGCTCCATAAGGCCAGAGTTTGGCCCGGCTCACCCGCAGTTCCTCCTCTTGCAACTTCCAGGCAATCTCGGCATCGTAGGCCTCGGGGTCACGGGAAGCCTCTGATCGGGGTCTGGCGAAGGGGTCTTCTTTGGACCCCCGAGGTTTTGCCCCTGCAAGACAGGAAGGGAAAGGCCTCGTGTCCAACAAAGTGTCAACGCTGCTAACGTCGGGTGTTTTTGCTTTGATAACAGATGGAAATGTAGCCATTTTTTTTACCTTTTGCTTTTAGAGTTAGATGATGCTCTGGGAGGGGGGGGGATGTGAATGAGAGTCCAGCCAGACAGAACAACATTAAACCTAACTGAGCTCAGAGAGCACCAAGGACCCCACCATTGCCTGCCTGCCTTCCTTCCTCCCCTCCCTCTAATCTTCCTTTCTTTCCTTCCTTCCTTCCCTTCTCTCCCTCATTCTAATCTTCCTTTCCTTCCTTCCTTCCTTCGTACCTTCCCTTTCTTCCTTTCCTTCCCTCCCTCCCTCTAATCTTCCTTTCCTTTCTTCCTTCCTTCCCTCCCTCCCTCTAATCTTCCTTTCCTTCCCCCCCTCATTCTAGTCTTCCTTTCCTTCCTTCCTTTCCTTCCCTTCCCTCTCTTCCATCCTTCTAGCCCTGATGATGTTCCCTAGTTGGGTCATGAAACGTCTCCAAGAAAACCACCCAGCTCAGAGAGCACCCAGGACCCCCACAGCCCCCCTCCTCCTCCCTTCTAGCCCTGATGATGTTCCCTAGTTGGGTCATGAAACGTCTCCAAGAAAACCACCCAGCTCAGAGAGCCCCCAGGACCCCCTTCTTCTCTTCTGTCCAGGGAACAAAGCGGGTCTTTTAGCAGGACCCCGGCAGAGAATCCTCTGCCCTTCTCTTGTGCACCAGCTCTATCCTGGCCAGCGAGCAGCAGAGAGAAGACCCCTGGACGGACCATCTCCGGGGGAAGCAGGCTCTCCCCCCCAGACCCCTGGCGCCCCTGTTGTGCAGCAGCTGAGCACACCATAGCCTCTGCTGAGCAGAAGATGTGAGCAGCCCAGCTGCCTCCACTTAGCAGCTTCTCTGGGGAAGAACTCCGACATCACAGAGCGGGACCACTTCCCCATGACGCCCAGCTCCCTTGGCGAGGACCCAGGCCGGAGCCCTGCTCAGAGGAAGAGGCGGGGAGGGCCTATTTATAGGCCTACGGAAGAGGGGGGGGGCATTGCAAACCTGACAGACACATCCTTGCAAAACGTCACCGAATTGGAAGGAGAACAAAAGCGGGGAACCGCACCAGATGCGACCACCGTGTTCCTTGTTTAAAGATTTCCTGGGAACAAAGAGGGGAGGGCCCGGCCCCCATCTGGGATTCATCTGCCACCAGCCAGAGCCTGGAGTCCCAGACTGGGAAAGAAGAAAGTCTGCGTTGCTTTTTCCCACCCCCAAGCAGAGAACCGGCTGCCACCAGCAGCACTTCGGCCCGGTTTGGGACAGGATGAAGACCATTTGCTGGGATCTCCTTCCTGGGAGAAACCCCCCCCCCCAGATCGTTATTACGCTGCATTAAACCATCAGATCATTCATTGATGGAGCTGTGGCAGAAGAAGGGATGGCGGCCACCCACGCTGGTGTCCGGCTTCGGGGAGCACAGAGAGCGGCACTTTTTGTTATCGCTCTTGATGGCCAACGGTCCACCATCTCGGAACCTACTAAGCAGGAATTTCCGGACAGTGAGAACAATTAATCAGTTGAATGACTTGTCTCCAAGAGGACAACCGTTTGTCTGAAATGGTACAGGGTCTCCTGCTTGAGCAGGGGGTTGGACTAGAAGATCTCCAGGGTCCCTTCCAACTCTGTTGTTTTCCTATTTGTGAAACACAGCTGGAACGGTCACAATCCCAAGGAAGAATGTTATGGTTAATGACTCTAATCCTCCTTTCTTCTTCTCCTCCCCTCCACAAACCCCGCTGCCTTCTAACAGTGATGTTATTCCCTAGCTGGGTCATGCAATGTCTGTAAGAAAACTACCAAGCTCAGAGTGTGCCAAGGACCTTACAGTCCTCCTCCTCCTCCTCCTCCTCCTAAACTCCACTGATGATGTTCCCTAGTTGGGTCATGCAATGTCTGCAAGAAAACCACCCAGCTCAGAGAGCACCAAGAACCCCACAGTTCTTCTCCTCTCCTTCCTTCCTTTCTTTCTTTCTTTATCTCCTTTTCCTCTTGCTCCTCCCTGCAAACCCCTCTCTCTTCTGGTCCTGATGATGTTACCTAGTTGGGTCGTGAAACGTCTGCAAGAAAACCACCCAGCTCAGAGAGCACCAAGGATCCCATAATCCTTTCTTTCTCTTTCTTTCTTTCTCTTTCTTTCTCTCTCTCTCTCTTTCCTTTTCTTTCTTTTTCTTTCTTTCTCTTCTCCTCCTCCTTTCTGCACACCCCTCTCCCTTCTAGCACTGATGATGTTCCCTAGTTGGGTCATGAAACATCTGCAAGAAAACCACCCAGCTCACAGAGCACCAAGGACCCCCCCCCAGTCCTTTATCTTTCTTTCTTTCTTTCTTTCTTTCTTTCTTTCTTTCTTTCTTTCTTTCTTTCTTTCTCTCTCTTTTCCTTTTCTTTCTTTTTCTTTCTCTTCTCCTCCTCCTCCTCCTCCTTTCTGCACACCCCTCTCCCTTCTAGCACTGATGATGTTCCCTAGTTGGGTCATGAAACATCTGCAAGAAAACCACCCAGCTCACAGAGCCCCAAAGGACCCCTCAGTCTTCTTCCTCCTCCTCCTCCTCAACTCCACTGATGATGTTCCCTAGTTGGGTGATGCAATGTCTGCAAGAAGACCACCCAAGTCAGAGGGCACGAAGGAACCCCCAGTCCTCTTCTTCTTCTTCTTTTTCCTCCTCCTCCCTGCAAACCCCACTCCCTTCTAACACTGATGACATTCCCTAGTTGGGTGATGAAACGTCTGCCAGGAAACCAGCCAGCTCAGAGAGCATCCAGGACCGCACAATAAGCTCAAAGCTGCACCAGGACCTGCTTATGGGCCACGGAGGGACCGCCTCGGCTTCCAGGCTCAGACCGACGTTCCTTGTGGTGGAAACCCCGGGAGCCTCTGTCTCACCTGGAGCAGAAGCAGTTCTGCGGCTACAGCAAATTCAGAGGCTGCGATTCTATAAGGAAAAAAAACCCCTCAACCCCGCCTTCCTCCTGACTGGCAGTTTTAGCACATTCCTCTCTTCCTGGAGGGTTTAGGAGTCCTCGACTGGCAGCTGGCACCCTCTCGGCCCAGTGGGGAAAGGCGAAATGTGGGAGACCCAGAATCAAGCCCAAAGACCCCCGTGGGCCGCGGTCCCGTTACCTGCATTCCGGGGTCGCCTGCCTTCCCCGTCCCTGCCCTCCCTGCGGTGGGAGGTGGGGGAGGCCCGAGCCCCCCGCGGCTCCCTTTCTCCGTCCTCCCTCCTGGGCTGGTGCCGGGGGGCAGCCTCCGGGTCCTGGTGCCTGGCGTGATGGTGGGCAGGGGGCCACGGGGAGCTGCGGTCCTCCTGGGGTGGCAGCCCACGACGGTCCGGATTGGGGGACCGGCTTTGGCCGTACCGTCTCTCCGCCTGCCTCTCTCTCCCGTTGGGGGTCGGCCCCCGCTCCCCCTGCCCTCGGGGCCCACAGCTGCGGTGCCCGCTCCTCCATTCCTCTTCCCGCTCCGTCGGAGGAGGCGGCGTCCGGGGGGCTCTCTCGTGGCTCGGAGGCCTCCTTGGATCCCTGCCGCCTCGACCGGCCCGGGGCGGTTCGGCATCCCACAGCAGCAGACGTGGCCCCCGAGTTTTGTCCTGGCTCCAGTTGGGGCGACTGCGGGCTCTGTCTTCCTCTTCCTCCTCCTCCACTCCCACATCTGCAGGATCCTCGTGATGAGGGGGTCTCCCGTGCCCGTCCTTCTTCCTCTCCCGTTTCTCTCGGTCCTTGCTCCGGCCGTCCTTGGCCTTTCTCGTTTCTGGGGAGCTCTCCCAAGTCTCCAGGTCGAGACCCTCTGAAAGCAGAGGAGGCCCCCCCCGAGGCTCCCTCCTTTGGGGGGGCTGCCTCTCCGTGCTGCCCGGTCTAGGGAGTTTGGGCCCCGGTTCGCGGGGATTGCCGGACAAGGGGTCTGGGCAACGACGAAGGGGCAAGACAGACAAGGGAGGAGAGTTAGTGACCGGGGTTAACGGCAGGTGTAGGGCTACACAGCAGGGGGGGAGGGGGGGGAGCAAGCTTGGAGGGTCAGGGAAGGCATGCGAGTAAGCAAAGCTCCTGCAGGACCCCTCAGATCCCCCCTCCCTTCTCCACTGGCTTCGGCCTCTGAAGCTCTTCCCGTCAGTGGAGACTCCAAGCCAGGAGCCCTCTCCATTTCCACGTAAGCGGTGTCCCCTCCTTACCTGGCATGAGACAACCCACCGTGGGCAACTCACCACAGGACAAGGCAACAATTCAATTTAATGATTTAAAATAATGTTTGAAATGTTTTAATTTTTTTTGCCCTTTGGATTTCATTTGGTCCCTCCTCTGGCACCCTTTCTGAGAGGAGAGAAGAGGAATAAATAGGATAGGACAGGATAAGATAGGAGGAGGGGGAGGAGGAGGAGAAAGAGGAGGAAGAGGGGAGGAAGAGGAGGGGAGGGGGAGGAGGAAGAGGAGGAGGAAGAGAGGAGGAGGAAGTGGAGGAGGGAGGAGAGGAAGCGAGGGAGGAGGGGAGGAAGGGGAGGAGGAGGAGAAAGGGAGGAGGGGAGGAAAAGGAGGAAGAGGGGAGGAGGAAGTGGAGGAGGGGAGGAGGAAGGAGGAGAAAGGGAGGAAGGAAGAGGAGAGGAGGGGGAGGAGGAAGAGGAGGGGGAGGAGGATGGGGAGGAAGAAGGAGGAAGAGGGGAGGAGGGGGAGGAGGGAGGAAGAGGGGAGGAGGGGGAGGAGGGAGGAAGAAGGGAGGAAGAGGAGGAGAGGGAGGAGGAAGGGAGGAAGAGGGGGGGAAGAGGAAGAGGGAAGAGGGGGAGGAGAAAGGGAGGGGGAGAAGGAGGAGGAAGGGAGGAGGAGGAGGAGCCCCTGGCATGTAATGACGGTTTCAGTGTCCTAAGTGACAAAAAGCAGAGCGTGTTGCACAGTGACAAGGAAGAGGCCTGCAGGCTGAAGAAACCACACCAAGCAGCATCCCGTTCATTAAATCCCAGCTCTGGAAGTTCCTCTGATCACATCAGCCCTTCAAGAAGGAGGAGGAAGAGGAGGAGGAAGAAGAGGAGAGCCAGCCCCTCAATCACAATCCAGGAGACGATTTCCATTCTGCAGCAGCGATGCTCATCAAGCGGGGGGGGGGGGCTTTCATTGGAGATTGGCTGGAAGCCCAGCCCACCTGGCACCTGGCTCTGCCCAGCTGGCATTGGTGGCGTTTATTCGTTCCCAAGCGGAGTCCGGCATCCTTCTTGGCCAACAGGCAGGGTCTAAGGCAAATCTGGCCCCTTTAAGGCTTGTGGACTTCAACTCCCAGAATTCCCCAGCCAGCAGCCCACTAACTTCTCCCAAACTGAACAGAGAAGCCAGCAAGGAAAAGTCAAGGGTTAGACTTGAAAACTTCCAAAGTCCCTTCCAGCCCTAGGATTCTATGATCTTCGGCAGGGGGATAGACTAGAAGACCTCCAAGGTCCCTTCCAGCCCTAGGATTCTATGATCTTGGGAAGATGGCTGGACTAGAAGACCTCCAAGGTCCCTTCCAACCCTAGGATTCTATGATCTTGGGAAGATGGCTGGACTAGAAGACCTCCAAGGTCCCTTCTATGTAGTTATTTTGTAATTCTGAATCTCCTTTGGCCTCCGGGATTGCAGCCTGAAGGACCTCTGGGCACTTGCCAAGGTCTGAGGGATGTATGTGTATATATCTGTTTGTGTGTATATGTGTGTGTGTCTGTATGTGTGTGTGTGTGTGTGTGTATTTGCGGGTCTTTGTGTGGCTGCTTTTGAGTCTGTCTTGACTCCTGGCGCCAAGCCCTGTTTCCTGACCCCATTTCCAGAAGCCCTTGCCTTCTTCCTGGGGCCGAGAGGGGAGGACTGGCTGGCCCAAGGACTCACCGTCTTAATCACGACACCCAAATTATTCCCCTTGCAGAGATTAAGGCAGAAAAAGCAACCCGGGGGGGTCGGGGGGGGCAAAGGGGCAGCCCCTCCGCTCACCTCTGTTCTCTGGGGGGTAGACTTCTTCGGACGCGCCCAGCCGCAGGGGGTCCGGAGGCAGCTTCTTCCGCCTCTTCTCCTCCTGCAGTTCCTTCTGCTGCAGAATCCGAGCAATGTCCTGAAACGAAGAACACGTGTGAAGGGGTCTCCATCCAGGTTTGGCTGAAACCCAGTTGTATCTCGGTATTTTTCTTCCTGGGGTTGGACTAGAAGACCTCTAAGGACCCCTCTGATTGTTGTCCTGTTTATACGTCCTCCAAGAGGACCCTACAAGCCCCTCTAGGCCTCTCTTAGATTTTCCCCCCTCCCCACCTGGAGGTCTTCTCTGCACAGGTAGCACTCAACGTACGACCACAAAATTTCCGTGGCTAAGTTCAATTAAGTGAGTGCGGCCCCCTTTTACGAGCTTTCTTGCCAGAGCGGATAAATTTAATCCCTGCAGTTCTTCAGCAAGTGACACGCTTGTTAAGTGAATCTGGCCTGGCTTGTTCAGGAAGTCGCAAAAGGGGATCAACCACATGACCCCTCCAGGGGCACTGCGACCGTCATAAATATGAGTCGGTTGCCGCCGAACGTCTGAATTTTGATGGGGACGCTGCAACGGTTGTGTGAAAAACAATAATGATGATGATGATAATGATGATGATAATAATAATAATAATAATCATCATCATCAGCAGCAGCAGCAGCAGAAGAGACGAGAAAAAACTGGAGAAGATAACAAAATACAAAGACCTACAAATAGAAATAGAAAGACTGTAGCAAAAGCAAGCAAGGGTAGTACCAATAGTCATAGGCTCCTTGGGTGCAATCCCAAAACAACTGGAGCACCACTTGAACACCATCATCGGCATTGACAAATTCGCTATTAGTCAATTGCAAAAGGCGGCCTTACTAGGAACTGCTTCCATCCTGCGACGATATCTGTAATACCATCAAACATCCACATCTGCCTATCCCAGGTCCTGGGTAAGGACTCGAGAGGTAGACAAAATGCCAAATCCAGTCTGAACATCTGGCTGACTGTGCGATGATCCATAATAATAATAATAGTTGGAAGGGATCTTGGAGGTCATCTAGTCCAACCCCCTGCTCAGGTCATAAGTTCCTTTTTCCAGTCCTGTTGCAACTTCGAACGGCCACCAAATGAATGCTTGTAAGTCGAGGGCCACCTGTGCACCTTTGCAGGCAGGTCTACTTGGGTGGCAGAAGCTGGGGAGCCGTTTCTGCCTCCTCGGGGAGAGGAACGGCCCTCGTCTCCACGCCGAAGGGGGGGGGGCTTACCTCGTCGCCCTCTTCCTGACGACGCTGCTGCTCCGCTTCGATGACCAGCTTGACCTGGATTTCCTGGGCGATCTCGCAGTCTTGCTGTTCCCTGAAAACACCGGAGGGTCCTTGGTGAGTGGGTGGGAGGCAGGGCGAAAGAGTCGAGCAGGGGACGGGAGCCGAGGGCAGCAGAAGACTCCCACCTTGGCTCAGGAGAACCTTGGCCAAGCCCTTCAAGGTGAGAAAAGACGGTTCTGGGGCAAGAATCATCTGAAGAGACCATAGAAGTGTCCAACCTTGTCCACTTTAAGACTTGTGGACTTCAACTCACAGAATTCCCCAGATCATAGAGTCCTAGGAATGGAAGGGACCTTGGGGGTCTTCTAATACAACCCTCTGCCCAAGATCATAGAGTCCCAGGGCTGGAAGGGACCTTGGAGGTCTTCTAATACAACCCTCTGCCCAAGATCATAGAGTCCTAGGGCTGGAAGGGACCTTGGGGGTCTTCTAATACAACCCTCTGCCCAAGATCATAGAGTCCTAGGGCTGGAAGGGACCTTGGAGGTCTTCTAGTCCAACCCTGCAGAAGCAGAGACTCCTGGATGCAGGAGCTCAGTCTGAAACAACCGTCACCCTCCCTGAATGACGTGAACCGGCCTCCAGGCCAGGCAGAGCGAGGGCGGAGGGCTCTCCCGATAAGCCCAGGCCGTCGGCCTCCTCTGCCTGCAGACCTCAGCTTGGGGGCTTAGCCCAGCCGCCCAGCCGCCAGACCCCCTTCCTGAGGGTCAGCCGGTGCAGGAGGGTGGGGCTGGTCCTTCTGGCCCTGGCTCTGGCCCAAGACCTGGACCGTGGATTAGGTCCGGAGCAGAGAGGGGTGGGAGGGGGGCTGCTTGGTTCTTGACCCACGTGGGATTTTGATGGCATGGATTTTTTTTATGGTGGCATCTCTTCAGGGAGAAGAGCAAGCGACCAACCGCTCAGAGAAGAAATGACGGTGGAAGAGAAGGAAGGAAGGAAGGAAGGAAGGAAGGAAGGAAGGAAGGAAGGAGGGAGGGAGGGAGGGAGGGAGGGAGGGAGGGAGGGAGGGAGGGAGGGAGGAAGGAAAAATGGTGAGGAAGAGGAGGAAAAATCATGGAAAAGGAGAAGTAGAAAGAAGTGATGGAGGAGGAGGAGGAATGGAAGAGAAGGAGAAAGAAGAGATGGAGGAGGAAGGGATGGAAGAGGAGTGGAGGAGAAGTGATGGAGAAGGAGGAGGGGAGGAAGGAGAGGAGGAAGAGGAAGGATGGAAGAGAAGGAGGAGTGGATGAAGGAGAGGAGGTGAAGAAGGGAAGGAGAAGGAGGGGAGGAAGGAGAGGAGGAAGAGGGATGGAAAAGAAGGAGAAGGGATGGAGGAGGAGGAGGAGAAAGGAAACGGAGAAGGAACAGAAAGAGATGGGGAAGAACCAGCCCCCCCCCTCCGTTCTCTCCGAGGTCCCAAAGACCCACATCCAACATCTGCTCGGTCTGCTTTAGGAGGAGCAGAGAGCGTTGGAAGTCAAGAGTTTATCCCTTCATTAATTCAGACT
Organism: Crotalus tigris; assembly: GCF_016545835.1. Classification (NCBI taxonomy): domain Eukaryota; kingdom Metazoa; phylum Chordata; class Lepidosauria; order Squamata; family Viperidae; genus Crotalus; species Crotalus tigris. The sequence goes on along the minus strand of NW_024098284.1, from coordinate 818,965 downwards.
GAAAGAATCCTGACTAATGGCGATGTTAATTTTCTAGTGAAAGGCAAGCCGCTTGATCTTCTTCCAGTTCGCCACTTTGCAGGGCCTGCGGCTACAAAGCTGGGATGCTTCCTAGACGACTGACACAAACATCTCTTGCCTCAACCTGGCCTGTCTGGGAGCAGCAAGGCAGCTTCTGTGATCTAGGCCAGAGACTCACCCAGGTCCTGCGTGCATTTGCGGAGAGTTACACGACGCATTTGGCTCTGGGTGAAAATACCGGTCAGTCTGAGGAGTCGGACAGGCTGAGATCATGAACGGAAATCTCCCCCCCTGCGTGACTTGACACGCCCCAGTCCCCCCCCCCCCAAACATCCCAGCCTGGTCTTCTGGGATTGTTCACTTGCCTTTTCTGCGGTTCTTCCCAGTTCCTTACATCCTTTTCCAAATGCAACATTCAGAACTGCGCCCTAATATTTACGTTTCCCCAAAACAAAGGCATTACGACATTTCCAAAATTTGCCTTTTTTTTTTTTTAAATAGCTGCCAGACCCTGCATTGATCAAGCCAGGAGATGACTTCATTATATTTATTTCACTGTTCCAGTTATACCCAGTTTTTTTCTTTGTGTAACGCTTGACACGGCTCAAATTACATTACATGACATGATATTAATGACATTCCCAATGACAGCAGACACAGGGATCTCTTTTTTCCAGCCCCATGCATAGGATCAAAAGGGGAGGGGCCCTAGGGTTGACCCCCTCCTGTTTGTGGCAGCCCCTCAAAAACTGGAATGCTGCTATCCTGTGTCCCCCCCCCCCAATCCTTCTTTTCTCCAGACTGGCCAAATCCAAGTCCTCCAACCGTTCTTCGTATGTTTTAGTCTCCAGGCCTTTGTTCATCTTAGTTGCTCTTCTCTATTGGAGGAAACCTATTTTAACTTTGTGAGTTTCCCAACTCAAACAGGAGGACATCCACCCTGCCCATTTCTAGCCAAATTTTGAGGGGATTTTTTGTGTCACAAGGAGGATACTTCAGTGTGCTGACGACCTGGGATCAAGGTATTGACGTAACAGCTAACCAGCTTATGGAATGTAAGATGTAAGACGTAATGTAATGATGAGACTGGCTCAGCAGGGTCTGTGTCTCTTTAAGAGCCTTCGTATAAAGGGAAGTGTCTGCTGATGTGTTTTCTCTCTCCGTTTCCTGCTGTAACTGTAGTGTGTTGGATCCTGCTGTATTAGCAGGTGTACGTATGTTGTTTCTGGTGTGTGATATTGTAGATAGTATAAGATAAGCCACCATTTAATATAGACCACTGTTTACTGTGTTTACTATTGGGTTATCTTGTGCAATAAGACTGTACACGCTGGTGCTGCAAGCAGGCCTGTGGAATCCAGAGCGGGATGGAGCCCATTAAATGGCTAGCACAGGGATAGGCAACCTTGGCTCTTTTATGATTCGTAGACTTCAGCTCCCAGAATTCCTGAGCCAGCGAATTCTGGGAGCTGAAGTCCACGAGTCATAAAAGAGCCAAGGTTGCCTACTCCTGGGCTAGTGTGAATGTGTGTTGTCGCTGGGTTGGAGGAGCGGGGAAGAGTTATTACTTGATTATTTTATTATTTTTTCTTGTTATTTTTTATTCTTTTTATACGGTGTTTTTATATCCGTGTAAGCTGCCTTGAGTCATCCTGTGCAAACAGGCAACAATATAAATTTTCTAAGTAAAATAAATACATAAAAATAGCCCCCCCCCCCAGTCTCCTGGTTGTCCCCATTGTTCAGTGCAGAGAGTCGAGTCCCTGGCTGTGATTCTCCAATAGTTCCCCTCCCCTCAAAAACCCAGATGAAAGTGCCAGGACCCCCACTGCAGCCCCCCACTCACAGGTTCTTGTGCTGCTCCTGAAGACGAATGCGAGCTTTCCGGTCTTCTTCCTCTTGCAGCTGTTTGGCCATTTGTAGGTCATGTTTGACCAGGCGGTTGCGCTGGATGTTGGTGGCTAAGTGGTGCTCGACTGGAAGGAGATGGGAAGCAGGGAATTAAGAGGCTGAACAGCCATTTGTCTGACATGGTATAAGGTTTTCTGCCTGAACAGGGGGTTGGACTAGAAGACCTCCAAGGTCCCTTTCAGATTCTATTCTATTCATTCCATATTCTATTCTATTCTATTCTATTCTATTCTATTCTATTCTATTCTATTCTGTAATTCTATTCTGTAATTCTGTTATGTTCTATTCTATTCACACCTATTCTATTCTGTTCTGTTCTATTCTATTCATCCCCTATTCTATTCTGTTCTATTCATTCCCTATTTTATTCTATTCTATTCTGTAAGTCTGTTCTGTTTTGTTCTATTCATTCCCTATTCTATTCTGTTCTATTCTATTCATCCCCTATTGTATTCTGTTCTGTTCTGTTCATTTCCTATTCTATTCTATTCTATTCTATTCTATTCTATTCTATTCTATTCTTTCTTTTCTCTATTCATTCCCTATTCTATTCTGTTCTATTCATTCCCTATTCTATTCTATTCTATTCTATTCTATTCTATTCTATTCTATTCTATTCTATTCTATTCTATTCTGTAATTCTATTCCGTTCCGTTCCGTTCCATTCAATTCTGTGGAACTGATAAACAAGCAAGGTACATACCATACACCTGAATAAAGAGAAACGCAAGGAGCCACCCAATTGGATTAATAAAAATTCAATTAAAATCCAATTGAGCAGAACCAGAAGCAGGGAAGACTAGCACAAAAGGCACCTTGTGTGAACAAGGACAGGATCCAACAGGGTTTCTCTGACGTAACTTACTTTCCTGCTCCTGCAGGCTGTGGGCCAGCGTGTGATCCTCCCGGACAGCAAAATCTCGGCATACTGGGGAGAAAAAGCAGAAAAGATTTGGTTCCTCCAGGAAGGGTGTGCCGAGTCCCTCACCAAACCTAGCAAATAACTTCTAGAACTAACAAACCTGGAACTAAGGAGGAACTTCCTGACAGTTAGAACAATTAACCAGCGGAACAACCTGCCTCCAGAAGCGGTGAATGCTCCAACACTGGAAGTTTTTAAGAAGAGACTGGACAGCCATGTGTCTGAAATAGTATAGGGCCTACCATTTCGGACAAATGGCTGTCCAGTCTCTTCTTAAAAACTTCCAGTGTTGGAGCATTCATCGGTTCTGGAGGCAAGTTGTTCCACTGGTTAATTGTTCTGACTGTCAGGAAGTTTCTCCTTAGTTCCAGGTTGTTTCTCTCCTTGATGAGTTTCCATCCATTGCTTCTTGTCCTGCCCTCAGGGGCTTTGGAGAATAGCTTGACTCCCTCTTTTTTGGGGGAGCCCCTGAGATACTGGAATGCTGCTATCCTATCCCCCCTTCATCCTTCTCTTCATTAAACTGGACATTCCCAGTTCCAGCAGCCTTTCCTTTCTGAAGGAAAGACTGCTGGAATTGGATCAGCCTCCAGTCCCCTGATCCTCTTTGTTGCTCTTCTCTGTCCTCTTTCTAGAGTCTCAACATCTTTTCTACATCGTAGTGACCAAAACTGGATGCCGTATTCCAAGTGTGGCCTCACCAAGGCCTTGTAAAGTGGTATTAACACTTCACGTGATCTTGATTCTTTTTTCAGTGCTTTTTTCAATGTGGTCACTAAATCAGCTTTTGTAAGTCGGGGACTTCCTGCACCTATATTAAGAGACCAAGAGGAAGGAGAAATGGCTGCTTTTGGGGGGAGGGGGGGTTGAAATTTGCCCTGGATGCCAGGTGGGGACGTTGTTCAACAAAGGAAGCCTTTGTGGTTTGCTCTTCCCCCACCCAGATTTTATGTTCCTTTTGCAAACTTGCAAAGGACGTTGCCAGATGTACAGGGACTTCCTTTCCAGATGCTTCTTTGGAAGCTGTCTGGCCAAGCCCTTCAGGAAGGTCTTCTCTCTCCCCCCCCCCCCGGCCCCTTCAGAGACCCCCTGATTTTTCCAAAAGCCCAGGAAGCAAGGCCATGAGAGAAATGTATAGGGGGTACCTTGCTCAATAGTAGTAACTGTGAGAGTCTCGTAGTCCTAGTGGACAATCCCTTAAATAGGAGCCAGCCGTGTGCTGCAGCTGCCAAAAAGACCAACACAGTGCTGGGCTGCATTAACAGAGGGAGAGAATCAAGATCACGTGAAGTGTTAGTACTGCTTTACAAGGCCTTGGTAAGGCCACACTTGGAATCCTGCATCCAGTTTTGGTCCCCACGATGTAAAAAAGACGTTGAGACTCTGGAAAGAGTACAGAGAAGAGCAACAAAGAGGATCAGGGGACTGGAGGCTAAAGCATATAAGGAACGGTTGCTGGAATTGGGGATGCACAGCTGCATGAACGTGTGAAGGAGCAGAGACTCTCTTTTACCAGCAAGAGGACACGTTGCAGCTCCAGAAATGGAAGAGCCTCTACTCAACATCTGTCCTTGAACCTTCTCCCTTTCTCCCGCTCTTCAAGGGCGGGACGGGGGGGGGGGAGCTTAGCCAGACCCCCAGTTGCTCTGGATTCTCAGCTGTTCTGGAGGGGGGGCAGCCAAGCAAGGAAAGGCGCCTGCCAGCTGGCCCTCTTCCCCGCCCACCCCCCACCCCACCCCTTTGGAAGAAGCTTCCAACCCAGTTCTCCAAATCTGAGCCAAAAGAGGCCAAAAGAAGCCTACTCAGCCCAAAGCCAGCCAAGAATGAGTCAAACAGCTGCGGCCCCATAACAAAGAGCTAAATTGACCTTTCTCCGGAACTGGGGGTGGGAGGGGGAGGCCTTTGCTCTGAAGGATCAGCATGGAGATTGGCCAGAGCTGGTTGCCCTAGAGATTGCGCCCCCCCCCCCCCGTCCGCCCTCTTTGGCTGGGGGCCCTTGTGTGATAACAGATGCAGCTTCTCTGTCTTCACAAAGCCACAGGTGGTGGGGAGGGGATAAGGGAGGGGAGACCCCCCCCCAGGTCCGGGCCTCAACGCAGCAACTAAATCAGGAAAACCTCTCAGCAAGGAGAGAGAGAGGACCCTAATTCCACCGGGGCATCTCATGGATTCAAAGGCAACCTGGTTAAAACAGAGGCTGAATCCCACTGCCAGCACTGGGATTTAGGGACTGCAAGAGAGATTTGAGAAGGAACCCCCAAAAGAATGGAATAGGAATAGGAATAGGAATAAGAATAGAAATAAATAGAAATAGAAAATAGAATAGAAATGCAGAATAGAATAGAATTACAGAATAGAATTACAGAATAGTTATAGAATAGAATTACAAATAGAATTACAGAATAGAATGGAAAGAGAAAGAGAAAGAATAGAATAGAATAGAATAGAACAGAATAGAAAAAAGAAATAGAAATAGAATAAGGATTAGAACAGAACGAAACAGAATAGAATAGAATCTGGAAGGGACTTTGGAGGTCTTCTAGTCCAACCCCCTGCTCAGGAAGGAGAATCTATACCACCTCAGAAAAGTAGTCCTTGACTTACAACCATTTCTTTAATGATCATTCAAAGTCACAGTGGCACTGAAAAAAAATGAATTACCATATATTATTTTTCACACTTAACGACCGTTGGGGCATCCCCAGGGTCACGTGATCAAAATTCGGACGCGTGGCAACATGACTCCTACTTATGACGGTCGCAACGTCCCTACTGGCGACCTTCTGACCAGCAAAGTCAATGGAGAGGGAAGCCGGATTCACTTAACGACCGTCTGACTGACTTCACACCTGCAGTGATTCACTTAACAACCATGGGAAGAAAAGTCGTAAAATGGGGGGGCGAGACTCATTCTGAGAACTGTCTCTTAACAACAGAAACTTTGGGCTCAATTTTGATCCATCCATCCTTTTGAACTAGACGCCCAGCTTCTGAATTTTAACCACATGTGACCGGCAGCTGCAACGGTCCTAAGTGTGGAAAAACGATCATAAGTCACTTTTTTCAGAGCCTTATACGGTAGTGGCCAACTTCAAACAGGCATTAAACAAAGGGTTGCTTAAGTCACGTCGAAAAAAAGGGCAGAACCGCTGCGTTCCGGCCGTTGCTGGTCCCCGGAAGCCGGAGGAAGGCAGCCTGGTGAACTTTACCCGGGCGTGGCACCTCCGGACTGGCACAGAGATCCAGAGCAAACGGAGGAGATCACGAGAAAGAAGGGGAGGAAGAGGCAGAATCTGGAGAAGATCCCCCATGCTTTCCTGGGAAGATCACGATGATGTGGGGCATGGTGGAAGGGGAGGTGGCAAAATCTGTCAGGTGAGAAGGGGGGCAGGGGTGAAGATCAAGCAGGATGCAGGCATACACACACACACACACACACACACCAGATAAAATAACAGAGTTGGAAGGGGCCTTCGAGGTCTTCTAGTCCAACCCCCTTCTTGAGCAGGTGACCCTATACCAGGGATAGGCAACCTGGGCTCTTTTATGACTGGTGGACTTCAACTCCCAGAATTCCTGAGCCAGCATGACTCAGCTAGGAAACCTCTCCCTTTCCCCTCAGCATGGCTAGCTCAGGAATTCTGGGAGTTGAAGTCCACAAGTCATGAAGGGGCCATAGTTCCCCCACACTTGCTGAGGAATTCTGGGAGTTGAAGTCCATGTGTCATGAGGGGGCCATAGTCCCCCCATGCTGGCTGAGGAATTCTGGGAGTTGAAGTCCACGAGTCATGAGGGGGCCATAATTTCCCCACGCTGGCTGAGGAATTCTGGGAGTTGAAGTCCACAAGTCATAAAAGAGCCAAGGTTGCCTACTCCTGCCCTATACCATTTCAAAGAAATGGTTGTCCAATCTCCTCTTAAAAACCTCCAGTGATGGAGCACCCACAACTTCTGGAGGCAGGTCGTTCCACCGATTAACAAAATAACAGAGTTGGAAGGGACCTTGAGGGTCTTCTAGTCCTGCCCCCTTCTCGAGCAGGTGACCCTAGACCATTTCAGACAAATGACTGTCCAGTCTCTTCTCAAAAACTTCCAGTGATGAAGCACCCACAGCTTCTGGAGGCAGGTAGTTCCACTGGTTAATGGTTCTAACTGTCAGGAAATTCCTCCTTAGTTCTAGGTTGCTTCTCTCCTTGATGAGTTTTTTCCTTCTTCTGTAGCACTCTGTTCAAGCAGAGTGAAATCATGGCAATTGCTATGATTTCCCTTTTTCATCTGCAGAGCAAATTATTGCTCACATCAGAATATCAGAGTTGGAAGGGACCTTGTAGGTCATCTAGTCCAACCCCCTGCCCAAGCAGGAGACCCTAGACCAAGGGTAGGCAACCTTGGCTCTTTTATGGCTCGTGGACTTCAACTCCCAGAATTCCTGAGCCAGCCATGCTGAGGGGAAAGGGAGAGGTTTCCAAGCTGAGCCAGGCTGGCTCAGGAATTCTGGGAGTTGAAGTCCACCAGTCCTAAAAGAGCCAAGGTTGCCTACCCCTGCCCTAGACCATCTCAGACAAGTGACTGTCCAGTCTCTTCTTGAGAATCTCCACTGATGAAGCCCTTACAGCTTCTGGTGGCAAGCTTCTGGTTAATTGTTCTAACTGATAGGAAATTTCTCCTTAGTTCCAGGTTGTTTCTCTCCTTGACGACCACCCGTTGCTTCTATTGCAAAGAAAGGTTTTCTGTAGGTCAAGATTTGAAGAACTGAGAGTCATCCTGGTGCTTGCCCACAGCAGCTGACTTCCCCTGGCTTTCCTCCTTCCTCTAAGTGGGGGGGGGGGGGGAGAAAGTAGGCACGAGACAGCCTTGCATCTTCTCCCTCCTGCAATGGGGGGGGGACAGCTCTCACAAGAGGCCCCTCCCAGCAGTCCCATCTGCCAATCAATCGTCAGCTGCCTCCACCCATCGCCTCTTACACACGCTGGCTGCACCTCCAAGGCTAAAGTGGGGGGCTCACCCTGGAAACTAAGCCCCAGCAACCCCATTTGGTGTTTCAGGAGTGTGTGTGTGTGTGTGTGTGTGTGTGTGTGTGTGTGTGTGCGCGCGCGCTAAATCTGTGTTAAAGATAAAAACCACGCAGAGGTCTCCTCTTTAAAAAACAGACTAGCTCCTTGAGACAAAGGGACTCTTGTTCGTCTGTGCAAAAGCAGCTTGCGGGGCCCCACTTGAAATGAGGATGGTGAGGGGGGGGGAGTTCAAAGGTGAAGCCCCCAACTGAAGGCAAGGCCTGCTTCAGACCAGGTTCCCAGGCCCCTTTGGGGGAAGGAAAGGGCTTTTACCAAAAGGAATTTGCAGCAGGCTGGGAACCCAGCTGAGGCCCACCTGCTGTGCCCTAAAATGGAGGCAAATGCTCTCTCTCTCTCCTCGCCCCCCCCCCCCGCCCCCTTGGAAAGGACCCCTGTTTGGGTCAGGTCTTCAGATTTGGCTTTTGGTGGGGTGGGGGGAAGAGGCCAACAGAATGCAAAGAGCTTCCTGGGGTCCTTGGAGCTCTTGGAGGAGGAGGAGGAGGGGAGGGGGAAGGAGGAAGGAGGAGAAGGAGGACTGTGGAGTCCTTGGTGCTCTCTGAGCTGGGTGGTTTTCTTGCAGACGTTTCATGACCCAAACTAGGTTACATCATCCGTGCTAGGAGGGAGAGGGGTTATAATGTATGTAAACAGAGAGCAAACTCTCCTTAAACTGATAATGTTATTTAGTTGGGCCATGAAAGGTCTGCAAGAAAAGTCCTCCTCCCCTCCTCCTCCTAAACAACCCTCTCTTCCAGCACTGATAATGTTCCCTAGTTGGGTCATGAAACATCTGCAAGAGAACTACCAAGCCCAGAGAACAGCAAGGACCCCACAGTCCTTTCTTTCTTTCTTTTCTTTCTTTCTTTCTCTTTTTCTCCTCCTCCTCCTCTCCACAAACCCCCCTTCCTTCCACCACTGATGATGTTACCTAGTTGGGTCATGAAAAGTCCTTTCTTTCTTTCTTTCTTTCTTTCTTTCTTTCTTTCTTTCTTTCTTTCTTTCTTCCTTCCTTCCTTCCTTCCTTCCTTCCTTCCTTCCTTCCTCCTTCTTTCCTTCCTTCCTTCCTTTTTTGTTTCTTTCTTTCTTTCTTTCTTTCTTTCTTTCTCTCCTCCTCATCCTCCCCCTCCCCCTCCCCCCTTCTGGCACTGATGATGTTCCTTAGTTGGGTCATGAAACATCTGCAAGAAAATGACTAAGATCAGAGACCACCAAGGACCCCACAGTCCTTCATTTCTTTTTCTTTCTTTCTTTCTTTCTTTCTTTCTTTCTTTCTTTCTTTCTTTCTTTCTTTTTCTCTTTCTTTCTTTCTCTTTCTCTTTTCTTTCTTTCTTTCTTTCATTGTCTTCTCCTCCTCCTCCTTTCCGCAAGCCCCACTCCTTTCTAGCACTGATGACGTTCCCTAGTTGGGTCATGAAATGTCTGCAAGAAAACAGCCAAGCTCAGAGAGCACCCAGGACCCCACAATTCAGCCCTGAGCTACAGAGATTCTCTTCTAAGGAGTTTCATTTACACTCTGAATTACTATTATTACCGGGTGCTTTTTTTGAGGGCTGCAATTTCGTGCCTTCTTCCTTGGGAATAAGCCTCATCAGCAGAGCTTAAGTTTTGCAACCGGCCTCAGCAGAGCAGCCTGGTGTGAAATTTGCATTCATTGTAAAAATAAACTGCAAGGTTTCCTGGAGGGGCAGCTCTGCAGCCGGCTCCTCGCCCTGAAACCCTGCGTGGGGGGTGTGCTGTGTATGTTTGCAGACTAGTTCACACGCTGGGACTTCATGCGATAACCCACCATGTCTAGATAGAATCTGGCATTCAGGAACGGAGCAGCCAGGTGGCGGGCCAAGCCAAACACCGGTAGACCTTGACTTACAACTGCTATTAAGCCCAAAATTTATGTTGCTAAATGAGATAGTGGTGAAGGGAATACAACCTTTCTCGCCAGAGTTATTACCACAAAGAAGAGGAGGGGGTCAAGATATTCTCCAAAGTACCAGGACAAGAATGAATGGTTGGAAATTGATCAAAGAGAGAAGCAACCTGGAATTGAGGAGAAAGTTCCTAACAGCGAAGACAATTAACCAGTGGAACAGCTTGCCACCAGAAATCGTGGACGCTCCATCACTGGAGATCTTTAAGAAGAGGCTGGACAGTCACCTGTCTGAGATGGTACAGGTTCTCCTGCTTGACCGGAGGGCTGGACTAGAAGACCTCCAAGGCCCCTTCCAGCTCTGCTCTGCTCTATTCTATTCTATTCTATATTCCAGTATCTATTCTATTCTATATTCCAGTATCTATTCTATTCTATTCTATTCTATTCTATTCTATTCCTTTTCTCTATTCTATTCTATTCTATTCTGTAATTCTATTCTATTCTGTTCTATTCTATTCATATTTTCTATTCTATTCTAATGTTATTTCTATTCTATTCTATTCTATATTTAATTCTAAACCAATTAGGAAAAACTTTACCCCTTCAGTGTAAGAAAAATTCTTCTACATTTTAGCTTATGCAAGTTTCCCAAACTTTTTCTCTTAGAACACAGTTTGTGTAACATATTTTGGGAAAACGGGTTAAAGGTTTGAGGATGATCCAGCCAGCGGCTTGTGTACACAAACAACAAGTTTGCAAAGTGTTTATTTTGCCTTTTTTTTCCTGGTGTGTTTGTTTTTTAAAAAAACACCGTTATTAAAACTTTTTGAAATGAAGATAAAAAGCAAAGATAAACTAATAAAAAGCAAGGTTGGAAAAAGAAAAAGAGAAAAATCGAAGAGAAAGTTAAAAGGGAAGAAAGGAAGAAAGAAAAAAAGAAAAGAATAAGGATGTAAATAAATGGCTTCCCATCTTTAGAGCAGTTATAAATTCAATTAGAAATTTACCTCTTTCTCTAAAGTGACAAATGAACTGTCTTCTTCCTAAATCTGTGTCTAGGCATCCAAACCATAAATCACAAATTTATTTTTTTTTTGTTTTACGGCAAAAGGTCCACAAGCGATTTCCAGTCAGCAATACACACAGAGATATTGTCTTCTCTCTCCTCAAATAAATCAATTTAGCCACCCCTGCTCCATCATCTTCTCCATCATCTACCTCCATGATAGATATTGCCAAACATCTTCGACCATAAAATAAATCTCGCAGCCATTTTCATCTACAAAATTCCACGTCCCTTTTCCAACAAAACAGTCGCAAAAGAGACTTCTGATCTCAATTATATTTTGATTTATTTTTTAGAATCTTCTGAATCCGCCTGTATACGAATCCAAAATGTTCTAGCTTTTCTGAAAGCACAGTAAAACTTCACGTTCCCAACAAAAAAATTTGAAGCTTCCTCGTTCGGGGCTTCTTTGTGATCTTACGGTATTGTGCAAACTCAGTTTGCTACTCCAGAGTTTTGTGCAAATCCAGAACATGGTTAAAAGCAACTGGGCAAAAGGTGATATGCAAACCACCCCATATATCTATATATATATATCTATATATAAAGCAAATAGTAGCCATTATTTTAGTCATCACCCTGGATGGAGGCCACCACCCACATCTTGTTCTTAGAAGACACAAATTCTCCATCTGCAATCAGCTTAACCCATCTAACATCTGAGGAAGTTGCAACTCACAAAAGCTTACTATCAGGTTTAATGAACTCTTGTGAGTCAGAAAAACTGCTCCCAGTTTCTGCCTGGGTTTTTTTTGATACCCGAGGCTAACACAACGGTCTCTCTGCAGTGTATCTTGGAGGGAGATCTTCGCAGGGCAGGTGTGCAAGGATTTGGGCCCCCCCTTTTTGTGTGTGTTTGGATGCCCCCCACCTACAGGAAGGATTAAAGCCGCACAAGGATAAAGAGCTGAGTTGTGCTACTTACTCCAGAGGCCAAAGCAGGTCAGGAAGACGAGAAAGGGATCCTGCTTCTTAGATCATTTCCCCAATAAACAAAGCCCCAAGCAAGAGTAGGATCTGTTTCCCGAAAATCAAGAGAAGGAACTGCTCTCAAAAAAACAAAAAAAAAATTGCAAGCAGATCTTGCAAAGCCAGAGAGTGAAACCCCTCTTCCTTCAAAAGCAACTCCTTGATTACATGCAGTCCTCGACTTACGACCACAATATGCAAGACAGCTGTTATTATTTGCAGGATTCATTAATAATAATAAAATTGGAAGGGACCTTGGAGGTCATCTAGTCCAACCCCCTGCTCAGGCAGGAAACCCTATACCATTTCAGATAAACTTATACGGCCATCTGTTCACTCGCAGTCACTCTGGCTTGCTTGTAAGCAATAAAGCCTTAAGCGCGTTTTGCCCCATTTTACGACCTTTCTTGCCACCGTTGTTAAGTGAGTCACTGCAGTTGTTAAGTCAGTAACACCGTTGTTAACTGAGCCTGGCTTCCCCCATTGACTTTGCTCAGGGAATCATGTGATCCTAGGGGGGGCACTGCGACGGTCATAAATGCGGGTCAGTTGCCAAGCGTCCGAATTTTGATCCCGTGACCGCGGGGACGGTGCAAATGTCATGTGAAAACAGTCAGGGTTTTTTCAGCACAGTTGTAACTTTCAATGGTCATTAAATGAACCGTTGTAAGCCGAGGACTTCCTATAAAAACCTAAGAACCCAGCAGCGTGTTGACCTGCAACAGATGGGATGTTTCCAACAATGGAAGTTTTTAAGAAGAGACTGGACAGCCACCTGTTTGAAATGGTGTAGGGTTTCCTGCTTGAGCAGGGGGGTTGGACTAGATGACCTCCAAGGTCCCTTCCAGCTCTGTCATTCTATCGGTAATTTGGACTTGTGGACTCCTAGAATACCTCAGCCAGCCAAGACTGGTTGTTAAGTCACTTTTTTTCAGTGTCACAAAGGGAAACACACCTGAATGTATGCAATCCTCAACTTACAATAATTTGTTTAGCGACCATTTCAAGTTACGACGGTACTGAAAAAAGTGACTTACAATGCCTTTTCACACTTGTGACAGTGGCAGCATCCCCGTGATCACGTGATTAAAATTTGGAGACTTGGCACCATATTTATGACAGCTGCAGCATCCTGGGATCATATATCTCCCTTTGCCACCTTCCAACAACCAATCAGAATCAATCAGAATAGAGCTGGAAGGGGCCTTGGAGGTCATCTAGTCCAACCCCTGCTCAGGCAGGAAACCTTATACCATTTCACACAAATGGCTGTGCAGTCTCTTCTTAAAAACTTCCAGTGTTGGAGCATTCACTGCTTCTGGAGGCAGGTTGTTCCATTGGTTATTGTTCTAACTGTCAGGAAGCTTCTCCTTAGTTCTAGGTTGCTTCTCTCCTTGATTAGTTTCCATCCGTTGCTTCTTGTCCTGCCTTCAGGCGCTTTGGAGGATAGCTTGACTCCCTCTTCTTTGGGGCAGCCCCTGAGATACTGGAAGACTGCTATCCTGTCCCCCCTCGCCCTCTTCATTCCCAATTCCAGCAGCCGTTCCTTGTATGTTTTAGCCTCGATTCAATGGGGAAGGCAGATTCCATTCACAACCAGGTTACTTAGTTAACCAACGCAGTAATTCACTTAACAACCGTTGTGGCGAGGAAGGTCATAAAATGGGGCAAAGCCCACTTAAGAACCGTCTCACTTAGCCAGGGAGATTTTGGGCTAAATTCCCGGTCACATGGAGAAGGGGATTTTTGTCGTCTGGAAGAGTGACAGACTAGTTCTGCCATTTCAAGGGGTGTGTATGTACAGGTTTTGTGTGTGTGCGTGTGTGTGTGTGTGTGTGTGTGTAAATATAAACACACAGATACACAGACTTACCTTGAAGTTGAATTTCAAGTTATAAACATGCGAATATAAATACACCTCTAGAGAAGTGCACATATATAGATCAAAACAAGATCCACCAAGGGGCCGATTCTCCGGGGGTCTCTCTCTCTCTCTCTCTCTCACACACACACACACACACACACACACACACGGAACCCCCCCCCCACGGGAACGGCCAGTCCTCGCCCTCCGCCGACGCGCCTTTCCCTCTTTCCCGCCGCTGCCAACGATCCGTTACAAAGTAACCCGCGCCGGAAGCGGGTTACTGGAACTCCCCGGCCGGTCCGAAGCGGTCCCGCTTCCCACGACCAACCCGGGTCAGGGTTTCCCACACCCACCGCTCACACCCCCGGCTTGGACTCCAGGATTGGGCGGGCGGCGGCGCCCCCCTTCCCCCCCCACCCCGTTCCGGGGACCGCGCTCGCGAGTTCACGGGTGTTGGCAGGGTCGTGCGAAGGCAGCCCCGGCCCGTCCTGGCTCTCCCGGCGGCTCGAGGCGGGCAGGAGCGGCCGGGCCAGGCCCGCGGTCTCTCCGGGCTAAAGGGAGGGCCGAAAGTCCGCCGCCTTCGGCAGGGCTGAGTCCGAGGGGGGCCCGCCCGCGCGCGCCATGGGCTTTGTAGTGGGCGCTCTGCAAAGTCCGCCCGGCGCGGCCTTAGCCCGAGGGGGACCCCCGCGCAGCATGGGCTTTGGAGTGGCCGCTCGGCAAAGTCCCTCCCCGCCCGCTCCGTCCAGCCTGGCCGCCGCCGGGAGAGGCCTCCGGGCTGCCCGCCTGCCCGGCCCCCGCCCGCCTCACCTTCCTTGACTCCCGGCAGCTTGGAGCGGTCGATGCTCACTTCGGCCATGTTGCGGGCGGGTCGGCGGGGAGCGCGCCCCCGCCCCCCCCGCCTTTTCTGCTCGTCCCCCCTCCCTCCCGGCGGCGCCGCGGGGACGCGCTCCGGGCACGCGCCTGCCTGCCCGGGCTCCGGCTTGAGCGGTCCCGCCGCCGCCTCGCCTCTAGAGGGAGGGGCGGGGCCTTGGCCCGACCCCGCCCCCTCCAGGTGAAGCGGCGTCCCGAGTCGGAGGGGAAGGCTCCGCTCTTTCTCCCCCCCTCTCCGCGCCCCGCCCCCGCCCCGCCCCCGCGCATGCCGGGAAGTGTAGTTTGGCTCCCGGACCCCCCCCCCGCCCCAGTGGAGTTCTTCCTCGTCCTCCTCCCCTTTGTCTTCGGCTCCCCCCCGCCCCGCTGGCCTGGCCGGCTGCGGATGGTGGTAGCGGGGGAGCGGAAGGGCTGGAGGACGGGCCGGGCAAGGCTGGGGGAGTGGGGGGAGCGGCGACTGAACCCCGCACCCCCCCTATTGCGGTCCCGCTGGAGGCGCCCTCCCCCCTCCGTCGGAATGTTGGAGGGGCTGATTTAAAGCGTTGCAGCCCTTTGTCCGAAATGGGATAGGGTTTCCTGCCTGAGCAGGGGGTTGGACTAGATGACCTCCAAGGTCCCTTCCAACTTTTATTATTGTTGTTGTTGTTGTTGTTGTTGTTGTTGTTGTTATTAAGAGGAGTTTGACCCCACCCCAACCCCCAGGGCGGCTTTTGGAACCAGCCCTGCTCCAGAAGATCTGGGTTCGGATTCTGAGAAACGGGACTGGTTTCTCCCCCTCCTTCCCCGTTGCATTTCGCTGCGGGGGCCCCCACTTGGGCTGGAGTCAAAGCCTGCGGAGGAACTAGTGGGGTAGTGCCTGTTCAGGAACTTGGGGAGCACTGGAGACCCCCTTCAGACACCTGGAGGGCATCACCTGGGATTGGACCCCTTCTAATACAGCCTCCCTCCCCCAATACAAGAGGGCAGAGAAGAGATCCCCTTGAATGGCATTCTGGGCACTGCCAGAGCCCCACCCTGCCTTCTTCGGAGATTTGGGGGGGGGGCTCAACTTCTCATTCCAGCCCTGGAATCTCCTGGTGGCCTCCTGTCCTAGAATAAAGCAGCCCTTGCCTGACTTTGATTTTTCAAGATCAGCCCCATGGCATCCTGTGAGAAAATAATAGTAATAAAATAATAATAATAATAATAATAATAATAATGATGATGATGATGAAGAAGAAGAAGAAGAAGAAGAAGAAGAAGAAGAAGAAGAAGAAGAAGAAGAAGAAGAAGAAGAAGAAGAAGAAGAAGAAGAAGAAGAAGAAGAAGAAGAAGAAGAAGAAGAAGAAGAAGAAGAAGAAGAAGAAGAAGAAAACAAAATAAAAAGACATAGAAATAGAAAGACTGTGGCAAAAGCAAGCAAGGGTAGTACCAGTAGTCATAGGCTCCTTGGGTGCAATCCCAAAACAACTGGAGCACCACTTGAACACCATTGGCATTGACATATTCGCTATTAGTCAATTGCAAAAGGCGGCCTTACTAGGAACTGCTTCCATCCTGCGACGATATCTGTAATACCATCAAACATCCACATCTGCCTATCCCAGGTCCTGGGTAAGGACTCGAGAGGTAGACAAAAGGCCAAATCCAGTCTGAACATCTGGCTGACTGTGCGATGATCCATAATAATAATAATAATAAAGTTCGAAGGGACCTTGGAGATCATCTAGTCCAACCTCCTGCTCAGGCAAGAAACCCTATACCATTTCGGACAAATGGCTGTCCAGTCTCTTCTTACGACCACAACAGAGCCCAAAATTCTGTCACTAAGTGAGACAGCCCTTAAGTGAGCTTTGCTCCATTTTACGACCTTTCTAGCCACCATCGTTAAGTGGATCACTGCAGTTCAGTTAGTAAGGTGGTTGTTGCATGAATCCAGATTCCCCCCCGTTGACTTTGCTTGTCAGAAGGTCGCAAAAAGGGATCGCGTGATTCCCCGGGAACACTGTGTGACCGTCGTAAGTACGAGTCGGGTGCCAGCGTCTGAATTTAGATCCCGTGACCACAGGGAGGTTGCAACGGTTGTGTGAAAATGGTCATAAGTCACTTTTTTCAGTGCCGTTGTAATTTCGAACGGCCACTAAACTGTTGTAAGTCAAGGACTTGCTAAATTGCAAGGGCCTTGGTGGTCATCTAGCACACCCCATGAGATCTTCCTGAGAGGGGGGGGGTCTCCAGCCTCACCTTAAAAACCTTTAGCAATGGAAACCCACCACCTTCAGAGACAGAAAGATATTTCCACTATGGGGCAGATTTGATTGTGAGGATGCTGGGGGGGCTTTTGAAGTCAAGATCAATCAATCAATCAAAATAGAGCCGGAAGGGGCCTTGGAGGTCTTCTAGTCCAGCCCCTTGCTCAAGCAGGAAACCCTATATCATTCCAGACAGGTGGCTGTCCAGTCTCTTCTTGAAAACCTCCAGGGATGGAGCACCCACAACTTCTGGTGGCAGGCTGTTCCACTGGTTAATTGTCTTCACCGTCAGGAATTTTCTCCTTAGTTCCAGCTTGCTTCTCTCCTTAAGGACTTTCCATCCATTGCTTCTCGTCCTGCCTTCAGGGGCTTTGGAGAGGAGGCGACCCCCCCTCCTCTTTGTGTGAGCCCCCCAAATCTTGGAAGACTGCTATCACGTCACCCCATGAGAGCCCAACAGGGATTGAGCAAGAACAGAAAAAAAATGGGGCTTCCCCTTCAAGGGATGGTCTTCGTTGGGCCCAGAGTTGCACATACTACACACAAACTCACAACACCCCCAAAGCACCAGAGGATCTCATCCATCTTCCACACACACACACACACACACACACCCTTGCAGGAGGCTCCATCGGAAGAGGGACTCTTTGCAAACCCATCATAAGCCAGGGAAAGCAAGTAATTAGGAGGCTTTGCAAAATGACACAACTGCTATTTTGTGTTTCCCAGGGCTGTTCTTAGCAAAGTGGAGGCGGCCAGCCGGCTGGCCGAGCTCCTGCCACAGCTGGTTTTCCTTTCCAGCCAAGAACAGAAACTCGAACCCGGGACTCTCCCATAGCTGACACCTTCCCAGCCACTCTGGGTGTTTGTGTGTGGGGAGGGGCGGGGGGAGGAAACCTCACCCCACAGCCAGCCACCCACAGCAGGAGGAAGAAGAAGCTGGGGGAGGGAGGGCATCCCCCCCATAAATAACTGCCCACCTCAAACCACAACCTGCCTCAACTTTCCTGCTGGCCTTGCAGTTTTGCAACTTCCTCTTTCTTCTGAATAGCGGAATAATGGAGTTGGAAGGGACCTTGGAGGTCATCTAGTCCACCCCCACCCTGCTCAAGCAGGAGACCCTGTGCCCATTTCAGAAGGGGCTGCAAGGGAGGCCAGATCATCTGTTCTGAACAGCGGCGAAGGGGGCAGCACCCTGGACGCAAGCAGCTGCTTCAGGTCCTAGAGTTGGAAAGCATCCCTAGAGGACATCTAGTCCACCCCCTGCAACTGGATGCTTGAAGTACGGTGAGGTCTGAGGCCACTTCGTGCCTCTTTGAAGTTGGGAGTATGGGTGAGGTAGTCCTTATTGCCAGCACAGCCAAAATTTCTGTCGCTAAGTGAGACAGTTCTTAAGTGAGCTTTCCCCCATTTTCCAATCTTTTTGCCAATGTTAAGCGAATCACTGCAGCTGTTAAGTGAATAACGTGGTCGTTAAGTGAATCCGGCTTCCCCCATTGACTTGGCTTGTCAGAAGGTCACAAAAGGGGATCACAGGGCCCCCTGGACCCCGTGACAGTCCATCATATGACCATGGGGAACGCTGAGACAGTTGTAAGTGTGAAAAACATCAGTCACTTTTTTCAGTACCTGTTGTCACTTTAAATGTCACTGTTGTAATTCGAGGACTGTTGTAAGTCAACTGTTGTAAGTCAAGGTTTCCAAGCTGAGCCATGCTGGCTCAGGAATTCTGGGAGCAGAAGTCCATGAGTCATAAAAGAGCCCAGGTTGCCTACCCCTGCCCTAGGCCTAGGCTGCCTTATGACTCGTGGACTTCAACTCCCAGAATTCCTGAGCCAGCCATGTTGAGGGGAAAGAGAGAGGTTTCCAAGCTGAGTCATGAAGGGGCCATAGTTCCCCCATGCTGGCTCAGGAATTCTGGGAGTTGGTCCATAAGTTATGAAGGGGCCACAGTTCCCCCACGCTGGCTGAGGAATTCTGGGAGTTGAAGTCTGCAAGTCATGAAGGGGCCATAGTTCCCCCATGCTGGCTGAGGAATTCTGGGAGTTGAAGTCCAGGAGTCATGAAGGGACCCTAGTTCCCCATGCTGGCTGAGGAATTCTGGGAGTTGAAGTCCACCAGTCATGAAGGGGCCACAGTTCCCCCACGCTGGCTGAGGAATTCTGGGAGTTGAAATCCAGGAGTCATGAAGGGGCCATAGTTCCCCCATGCTGGCTGAGGAATTCTGGGAGTTGAAGTCCGCAAGTCATGAAGGGGCCATAGTTCCCCCATGCTGGCTGAGGAATTCTGGGAGTTGAAGTCCAGGAGTCATGAAGGGGCCCTAGTTCCCCACGCTGGCTGAGGAATTCTGGGAGTTGAAGTCCACCAGTCATAAAAGAGCCAAGGTTGCCTACCTCAACCTATACCAGTGGTTCTCAACCTGTGGGTCGGGACCCCATTTGGGGTCGAATGACCATTTCACGGGGGTCGCCAAACAAGGCTGTCCGCCATTTTTCCCCCTTTTCTTTGGCCATGCCCCTGGCACCCGGTGATATATAAGTGGTTGGGGGTCACCACAACATGGGGAACTGTATTAGGGGGTAGCGGCATCAGAAAGTTTGAGAACCACTGACCTATACTATCGTAAAACCGTGAGGGGCTCTCTGAGCTTGATTGTTTTCTAGCAGACCTTTCATGGCCCAACTAGGTAACATCATCAGTGCGGTAAAGATATTTAGTGCTGTAGTGAAGAGACTTGAGCAGACGGGAATGGACCATTCTACATTTCTGAGACTCAGTTTCTCTCATCGGGAGTCAGACGGTCCAGAGGTTGGGGTGGGAGAACGGTTCATCTCCAGGTTGCCCCAGGCCCACCTGGCTTTTAGGCCACCCATGTCGCTGCCTGAGCTGCTGGATGTGGTCACTGAGTGGCCTTAAGTCACCAAGGGGGGGGGTCTGTCTGGGACAAGCTCCGCTGTGCCCTTTCTGGATGAATCCCTTGTTCTGAACGGGCTTGCCTTTCGCTGGATGGAAGGGGTGCCCAACCTGGGGGTCTTGAAGCCCTTGGCTTGAGGGGAGTGTCATGGAAGGGATATTCTGTCTGTTCCTCCATAGGGATGACCGACTCCCTTTTAGGTTATCTGGCCTCCAGATGTTGAGAGCGTGGGTGGCCTTAGAGCGGAGGGGGTGGGGAACTGTGTCCCCTTTATGACTCATGGACTTCAACAATGGTGAAAAAAGTAAGGTTCTACACTTAGGCAAGAAAAACCAAATGCACAGGTATAGTATAGGGCAGCGGTTCTCCACCTGTGGGTCGCGACCCCATTTGGGGTCGAGCGACCATTTCACGGGGGTCGCCAAACAACGCAGTCCGCCATTTTTCCCCCTTTTCCTTAGCTGTGCTACTCCCTCTTATTCTATTGGCTTTTGAAAGCCAATAGAATATACTCTCTTGAATAGAGTCTAATTCTATTGGCTTTCAAAAGCCCATAGGAATTGTCCAGGTTGTCTCTGCCCTGCTGAGCCCGCCAAAAGCCCTAGTCTGCAAACGGTGCTGCAAGGGGAACAGTCTGCAGAGCTTCCCTCCCTGTTGAGCAACTAAAAAGTAAGTAAAAGAGGACCGGGGGTGGGAGGTGGGAGGCCAGTGGGTGCAGGGAGGGTTGCTGGCACGCGTGGGGCCCGGCAGGTGCCTTACCTGCCTTGGGCTGGGCCGGCTGGTGGCCCAGCCGGTGGTCGCCCTGCGCCGCCGCTGCCGCGACCGCCCGGGAGCGTCCGGGCCTGCCTGCTGCCGCCCCTTGCTGGCTATGCCTCAGCCAGCGCAGGGGGCGGCACCGTGCATCCACGCCGCGCATGCGCACCGCGTGCTTATGACCGGGGTCGCCGGTATAAAAAGGTTGAGAACCACTGGTATAGGGGATACCTTGATCAATAGTAGTAACTGTGAGAGGGACCTCGGAATCCTAGTGGACAATCACATAGATATGAGTCAGCCGTGTGCTGCAGCTGCCAAAAAAGCCAACACAGTGCTGGGCTGCATTAACAGAGGGATAGAATCAAGATCACGTGAAGTATTAATACCACTTTACAAGGCCTTGGTAAGGCCACACTTGGAATATGGCATCCAGTTTTGGTCATCATGATGTAAAAAAGATGTTGAGACTCTAGAAAGAGTGCAGAGAAGAGCAACAAAGATGATCAGGGGACTGGAGGCTGAAACATATAAGGAACGGTTGCTGGAATTGGGTATGTCCAGTTTAATGAAGAGAAGGACGAGGAAGGACAGGATAGCAATCTTCCAATATCTCAGGGGCTGCCCCAAAGAAGAGCGAGTCAAGCTCTTCTCCAAAGCACCAGAAGGCAGGACAAGAAGAAACAGGTGGAAACTAACCAAAGAGAGAAGCAACCTAGAACTAAGGAGAAACTTCCTGATAGTTAGAACAGTTAACCAGTGGAACTCCTTGCCTCCAGAAGCAGTAAATGCTCCAACACTGGAAGTTTTTATGAAGAGACTGGACAGCCATTTGTCCGAAATGGTGTAGGGTTTCCTGCCTGAGCAGGGGGTTGGACTAGATGACTTCCAAGGTCCCTTCCAACTTTATTATTATTATTATCTCCCAGAATTCCTGAGCCAGCCATGCATAGCCAGCTAGTTGAACATAATTGCCCATCTCTGCCTTAGAGGGAAACGAAACAAATTTATTATCCCGTGGTTCCTAGGAAGCCTTTCCTGAGACCGTAGGCTGCACAAATAAGTACAGATAGGTTAAAGAAAGCGAGCTTTTTAGCCTTAAAAACTCCCATTTGCAGGATTAAAGCATGGCCACCTGTAGCTTTAAGGCACTGGAAGGTAACACAAAGGGCGTACATTCAGAGCATAATTCTACATTTCAAGCTCAAAGTTCCTACTGACGTTCTTGCCTGTTTTCAGGGAAAGAAGAAATAGAAAATACTTTTTTTCTTGTTTTTATCATAAATCTATTTGTGTATGTGTTATGTGTGTGAAAGAGAAGCTGCACGGTATTTTGTAATATAATGATTTATTTAACTATTACAGGTTACAGGGAAAGACTGAGCAGGCAAATACTGTCCACATATTAGCATTAATTAGCCTTTGAGGGCTTCATTTTTTTGTGCAGATCCACCCTGTTTGGTGAAGATATTGCATGTGCCCCCCAAAGTGGTTAATTTGGCCACCAGGTTAAGCACGTTGTATGAATAGAGTTAATGCTCATATCTAGCTAGCTTCCCTTATAAACCTAATTCCATTCAGTTAACCCAGTTTAACTAAGCTGGTTTCACACAACGCCCAGGATCCAATGTGGCTTGTTTGCTATTCAGCCCAGGAGACAAGGCAGCTGTTCTCAAGAAAGACGGGTGTGAACAGCCAAGGCCTGCTGTAATTTTCCAGTGAGGTTTGAAAACAGGCTTACGCAGAATCCCTACTCTTAAGTAGAAATCCATAAAAGGAGTTGGATTTTTGCCAAAAGCAAGGGAGAAATTGAGAGACTTTGGGTCTGGGGCCTGGCTGTGGGAAGCTAAGAAAGGTTGGTCAAGAATTGCACAGTATAGGGTCTCCTGCTTGAGCAGGGGGTTGGACTAGCGGACCTCTGAGGTCCCTTCCAATCTTATTGTTCTATGTTTGCCAGCAGACTGGGCGCCTCATCCCCTGAACTGGATTTGGCTGAATCTTAAGTTCTAGGGCTGGAAGGGACCGTGGAGGTCTTCTAGTCCAACCCTGTGCCAAAGAATGATTCCTTATACCATCCCAGACAAATGGATGTCCAATATTTTCTTGGAAAACCTCTATAGAGCACTCAGAGCTGTGGGAGGCCAGCCATTCCACTGATCAATTGTTCCCACTGTCAGGAAATTCCTCTCTAGTTCCAGGTTAGATCTACCCATTGCCCTTCCTTCCTTCCTTCCTTCCTTCCTTCCTTCCTTCCTTCCTTCCTTCCTTCCTTCCTTCCTTCCTTCCTTCCTTCCTTCCTTCCTTCCTTCTACAAAGACAGGTTTACAGGGAACCTTGGAGGTCTTCTAGTCCAACCCCCTGCTCAAGGCAGGAGTCCTAATACAATCCCAGTCAAATGGCTGTCCAATCTCTTCTTGGAAATATTCACAATTTCTGGAGGAAAGTCGTTCCACTGATTAATTGTTCTCACTGCCAGGAAATTCCTCTCTAGTTCCAGACTGGATCCCCCTCTAACAAGCTTCCATCCATTCCCTCCCTCCCTTCTTCCTCCCTCCCTCCCTCCCTCCCTCCCTTCTTCCTCCCTCCCTCCCTCTCTTCCTTCCTTCCTCCCTCCCTTCCTTCCTGCCTTCCTTCCTCCCTCCCTCCCTCTCTTCCTTCTCCCTTCCTCCCTCCCTCCCTCTCTCCCTTCCTGCCTTCTTTCCTTCCTCCCTCCCTCCCTTCTTTCCTTCCTTCCTTCCTTCCTTCCTTCCTTCCTTCCTTCCTTCCTTCCTTCCTTCCTTCCTTCTGTCCTCCCTTCCCTTCCCCTCCCTCCCTCCTGGAACTGCAAGAAGCCTCTGAGGTCATCTAGTCCAACCCCCTGCTCAGGCAGGAAACCCTATACCATTTCAGACAAATGGCTGTCCAGGCTCTTCTTGAAAACCTCCAAAGTTGGAGCCCCCACATCTTCTGGAGGCGAGGAGTTCCACTGGTTAATTGTTCTGCCAAGAAATTCCTCCTTCGGTCCAGACTGGGTCTCCCTTTGAGGAGCTTCCACCCTCTGCGTCATCGGGTGCTCCCTGCCAAAGGAGGGAGCAAAAAGCCAGCAAACAGGAAGGGCGATATTCTTAGCCTACGCACACATGACTTCCGAAGCTCCCCAGAGAAGAATCTTCCAAGTTGTGCCTTAAAAAAAAAAAAGTCACTCCGAGTCTCACTTGTTTGTTTGTGTGCGTGTGCCTGCCTGCACCTCTGCTGGTATTTTTCCACCCTTTCGGGGGTTGCTGCAGTTTTTTGGTTTTTATCCCACTGGCTCCAAACGGAATGGGATTTTCTGCAGCCCAGACTAGAAAAATGGGAATTTAGAAAGGAGGGTTGACGGAGGCAGGATGGTGCGGACACATTAAAGGCTGAATTGCAGAAAACCAAACTCACCAGCCAGCTAGAATGGTTCACGTTTTTCCTGCTGCAAATAACTGCAGGTGGCTGGGTTAAAAAAACAAAACAAAAATGTATGGCAAGGTCCGTTCTCTTTGGGGAGGGGGCAAAATTATTCAGAACCTTTTCATGAACGATCTGGAGGATGATGCAACCGAGAGGCGGTTAATTGGAGAAGGACAGAGGATTGGGAGGTCTGGCTAAACGCCCAGGACGCTGGAATAAAATTGCAAATTAATTTGGATGTGTCGAAGGATCAAGCTGAGAGGAACATGGTGCCCTTCAACCAGGAGAATTCAGTTTGGTTGGGGGGAGGGAGCAATGGAGGGCAGACGTAAAAGGTGGGGGATTTGGGGCTCGGAAATGCAACATCTGGCTTGGATTGGGGTCCCTGACAACAAGCTGAACATCAGCCAGCAGCGTGAGACCCCTTCCAAAAGGGCCAATGCGATTTCGGGGCTGACGGAGCAGAGGTGTCCTATCAAAGACGCCCAAAGTCATCGATCTTCTCTCTGACCTTCTCCCACTGCTGAGACCAAACCTGGAGTCCTGGCTACGTGGTCCTCGCTTAATGACCGGCTCTGATGCAATGTGCTGCTCAGAAAATGATGGCTGTTTCCAAATCACGCCATGTGGCCCAGCAACGGACGGGCCTGTTCTCCCTCCCTACCCAATTCAGCTGGGTGACCTTGGGCCAATCACCTGGAGATGGTGAGTTCTAGTTCCGCCTTAGGCACGAAATCCAGTTGGGTGACTCTGGGCCAATCACCAGGAGACGGGGAGTTCTAGTCCCGCCTTAGCATGAAAGCTGGCTGGGTGACTCTGGGCCAATCACCAGGAGACGGGGAATTCTAGTCCCGCCTTAGCATAAAAGCTGGCTGGGTGACTCTGGGCCAATCACCAGGAGACGGGGAGTTCTAGTTCCGCCTTAGGCATGAAAGCTGGCTGGGTGACTCTGGGCCAATCACCAGGAGACGGGGAGTTCTAGTCCCGCCTTAGGTATGATATCCAGCTGAGTGACTTTGAACCAATCACCAGAAGACAGTGAGTTCTAGTCCCGCCTTAGGCATGAAAACCAGCTGGGTGACTTTGGGCCAATCACCAGGAGATGGGGAGTTCTAGTCCCGCCTTAGCCATGACAGCTGGCTGAGGGACTTTGGACAAGTCTCTCTCTTTTCAGCCCAGCCCACCTCGCAGGGTTATTGTTAGGAAAATAGGAAGAGGGAGGAGTCCATACCTTGATCTGTTTATAAAAATAATGAAGGCAGGATATAACCCAGTCGGCCCTTTTCTCCCATCAATGCCCTCCCTTCAACAGGAAGGAGAGAGAGCCTTTGGCTGCAATGCTTGTAAACAGCATTTTTTTTTCCAGAAAGAAAAAACTCCGGCTAAGCAGGAGTAGACATGAATTCATGAGGATATTCAGAATCAGAGGACATGGGGCATAAGGGCTGTCCATCACAGGAGGGAGAGCTTTGGAGATCTGCCCTTATACAATAACAGAGCCGGAAGGGGCCTTGGAGGTCATCCAGTCCAACCCCCTGCTCGAACAGGAAACACTATCCCATTTCAAATAAATGATTGCCCAATCTCTTCTCAAAAACCTCCAGTGATGAAACACCCACAACTTCTGGTAGCAAGTTGTTCCACTGGTGAATTGTTCTCACTGTCAGGAAATTTCTCCTTAGTTCCAGGTTGCTTCTCTTCTTGATTAGTTTCCATCCGTTGTTTCTTGTCCTGCCCTCAGGCGCTTTGGAGAATACGTGGACCCCCTCTTCTTTGGGGAAGCCCCCCCAAAATTTAAATACATGTCTCCCTTAGTCCTTCTTTTCATTAAACTAGACATATCCAATTCCTGCAATGGTTCTTTGTACGTTTTATCCTCCAGTCCTCTGATCACCTTTGCTGCTCTTCTCTGCACTCTTTCCAGAGTCTCCACATCTTTTTTACATCAAAACTGGATGCAGGATTCAATTTTGGTTCCCATGATGTCAATAAGATGTTGCAATGTTATTTTGTCTTCGTGCTTTGGAGAATAGTTTGAATCACACACACACAGACACACACACCGTGTTTGTGGCAGCTGTTTGCCTACTGGATGTTCAGCCCTATTCTTTCCAACATTTTTATCTCCATCCATAGAAGTGACCGGAAATTCCAAACTAATTGGAGGGGGGGCATTGGGGAAACTCAGGAAGTCAGCCGTGAGAGCAAAGGAAATAAAATCAGCTTGCTTTTGCCAACGTCCCAGCCGAGCTGCGACCGAAAGCTGCTGTGTCCCAAATCCTCTTAGTTAATGCTGATCGTATCATTTGCAGCCAGCGGTTTAATATCCATAATCCAGGAGATCCTTATTGCTCTCTGAGTTGCCTGGCTTTCTTGCAGACATTTCATGACCTAACTAGGTAACATCATCAGTGCTAGAAGGGAGAAGAAGGAGAACGAGGGGGGGGGGGAAGTCAAGCTATTCTCCAAAGCACCTGAAGGCAGGACAAGAACCAATGGATGGAAACTAATCCAGAAGAGAAGCAACTTAGAACTAAGGAGAAACTTCCTAACGATGAGAACAATTAACCAGTGGAACAACCTGCCTCCAGAAGTTGTGAATGTTCCAACACTGGAAGTTTTTAAGAAGAGACTGGATAGCCATTTGTCTGAAATGGTGTAGGGCACTGATCGCGAACCTTTTAGAGACTGAGTGCCCAAACTGCAACCCCAAACCCACTTATGCATCATCGAGTGCCGGGTGGGTGTGGCCCATTGGCCAGGTGTGGCCAATTGGGTGGGCATGGCTGCGGTGGTATTGGCAGACTGCGTGGGACTAAAAACTTCAATCAATCAATTCCAA
Organism: Crotalus tigris; assembly: GCF_016545835.1. Lineage (NCBI taxonomy): Eukaryota > Metazoa > Chordata > Lepidosauria > Squamata > Viperidae > Crotalus > Crotalus tigris. The sequence continues at coordinate 792,261 of NW_024098284.1, read as the reverse complement.
CTTTGCAAGATCCTTTTTTTTCCTGCGAGAACTTGAAATTGACTGTTCCAACCTTTTTTTTTTTTTTTTTTTGCACATGGTGGCGGAGGCCTAAAGCGAAAAGGTTTTATAAAACCCAGCTGAAGGCCTAGGACTGGGGCGACTGTGCGCGTGCCCACAGAGAGGGCTCTGAGTGCCGCCTCTGGCACCCGTGCCATAGGTTCGCCACCACTGGTGTAGGGTTTCCTGCCTGAGCAGGGGGTTGGACTAGAAGACCTCCAAGGTCCCTTCCAATTATTCTATTCTGTTCTGTTCTGTTTTGTTTCATTCCATTCATTATTCTATTCTATTCTATTCTATTCTATTCTATTCTATTCTATTCTATTCTATTCTATTCTATTCTATTCTATTCCAATCCATTCCTATTCCTATTCCTATTCCTATTCCTATTCCTATTCTATTCTATTCTATTCTATTCTATTCTATTCTATTCTATTCTATTCTATTGTTTTCTGTTCTGTTCTATTATTTTCTATTCTATTCTATTCCTGTTCGGTTCTATTATCCTATCCTATCCTATCCTATCCTATCCTATCGTATCTTGTCCTCTCCTCTCTTCTCCCATTTATTTCTATCCTCCTCTCCTCTCCTCTCCTATGATGGCCTTCAGATCTACCTGCTTGCAAGCATGAGCAGGTCTTAGTCCTGGTTGTATGTGGTTGTTCAGGGAACACACCACACACAATGGATGTGCCCCAGATGCCTCGGCTTCTGTTTCTGATTGTTAGCCAACACACATACAAACACAATGCCAGTAAACAAAAAGAGATGACACTCGGAAGAGTGCTAGAGGTGGGCCCAGGAGGGGTACACAACTGTTCATGGCACGGGAAACACTCGGGAGTGCATGATGGGCCAGATAAAGGCAGTCCTCGGCTTACATCCAGAATTGAGCCCAACATTTCTGTCGCTAAGCGAGACAGAGGTTAAATGATCCTCCCTCCCCCTGTTACGACCTTTCTTGCCACTGCCATTAAATGAATCACTACAGTTATTAAGTTAGGAACACGGTTGTTATTTGATTAATGACCGGTCCTCAGACTTATGACCATCAGAGCATCTACATGATCAATATTTAAGGGCTTGATCATCCTCAGCATCCCAAGGTCAAGCCATCGCCCCTTGTGACCTTCCCAGCCAGCCAAGTCAATGGGGGAAGCCAGACCCGCTTAATGGCTGCCTGATTCATTTAACAACTGCAGTGATTTACTTAAGGCTTGCAGAAAAAGATCGTCAGAATCAACGAGGACTCCATTAACAAATACCATGCTTGGCGATCCTGTTCCCCATTGTGGCTGTTAAGTCGAGGACCACCTGTAGTGAGGTGTGAGCCCACTAAATCGCAACTTTGGCGATTTCCAGAGGCCTGGACTTCAAATCCCAGATTCCACAGCCAGCCAGGGCCATTGGTGAGAATTCTGGGAGTTGAAGTCCACAGGCCTGCAAACCACCAAGGTTAGGAAAGCTCTGCCCTCTAGTGGCCAAAAGGAATTTCTTCTCTCTCTTTTAATCCTTCAGATTCTCATGCAGGTTTTTTTTTAAAAAAAAACAACCCATAATGAGATTTGGTCAAGATGGGCCAGAGGATTATGGAGAAAATCTGCTGGATGGAGAAAGAATGAGAAGGAAATTGGTAGTTCCCTTTTCACCCTTTTTATTCTAAGGCATTGACTCTCGGGAACTCATTTCAGCAGATAAATGGAGTGGCGGGCCAGGGTTTCCCAATAGGAAGAGAATATTTGTAGCTCAGGATTCAAGGGGGGGGGGTCCTTGGGGCTCTCTGAGCTGGGTGGCTTTCTTGCAGACGTTTCATGACCCAATTGGGTAACATCATCAGTGCTAAAAGGGAGAAGGGTGTGCAGAGAGGAGGAGGAGGAGGACGACGATGATGACAATGACGACTGTGGGGTCCTTGTTGCTCTCTGAGTTGGGTGGCTTTCTTGCAGACATTTCATGACCCAACTAGGGAACATCATCAGTGCTAGGAGGAGGAGGAGGAGGAGGAGGGCTATGGGGTCCTGGGTGAGCTCGGTGGTTTTCTTGAAGACGTTTCATGACCCAACTAGATAGCATCATCAGTGCTAGAAGGAAGTGGGATTTATGGAGAGGAGGAGGAGGGGGAGGAGGAGGAGGAGGAGGAGGAGAGGACTGTAGGGTCCTGGGTGCTCTCTGTGCTGGGTAGCTTTCTTGCAGACATTTCATGACCCAACTAGGAAACATCATCAGAACCAGAAGAGAGAAGGGTTTGCAGGGAGGAGGAGGAGGAAAAGGAGAAGAAAGAAAGAAAGAAAGAAAGAAAGAAAGAAAGGAAGGAAGGAAGGAAGGAAGGAAGGAAGGAAGGAAGGAAGGAAGGAAGGAAGGAAGGAAAGATGGATTGTGGGGTCCTTGGTGCTCTCTGTGCTGGGTGGTTTTCTTGCAGACATTTCATGGCCCAACTAGGTAACATCATCAGTGCTAGAAGGGAGGGGGCGGAAGAGGGGGAAGAGGGAGAGGACTGTGGGGTCCTGGGTGCTGTCTGGTTTTCTTGCAGATGCTTCATGATCCACCTCGGTAACATTATCATCCCTTTTAGCACTGTTGACGTTACCAAGTTTGGTCATGAAACGTCTGCCAGAAAACCACCCAGCTCAGAGAACACCCAGGACCCCACATGGTTTCTCAACATTGGCAGCTGGAAGATGGGTGGGCTTCGCTTCCCAGAATCCCCCCTCCCACCCCCCTCCCCGTGAAGAGGCGGGAAAGAGCTTTGTAGCCCTCCACAACTGTGCTCAGAACTTTGTGAACCGGTCCAGGAAGAAGGACATCAACACGTCACAACAGCTCAGGAATCTGCCAGTTCCCGAAGCCGTCCTTTTTATTTTGTTTTAAGGGCATGCAATGCGGTTCTTATACACAGTATGTGCACACACACACACAAACACACACAGCCTTTCTGTGCCTGTTTGTCAAGAGGCCAGAGAGTCAGTGAACACCAGTGTGACCCAGTGCACGAAATCAGCCAGAAATCCTAGGTGGAGAACGACACAGGAGCAGTTTTAACAAAAGCGTCCCTTCATTGCGAAGTGGTCAGAAGGGATGGGCTGGGGAGGGGGAGGACGGTGAGTGGGGAGGGTCACCGTAGCTCTTTCTCCAGGCCTGGGAGACCCCCAGGAGGCGGGTTCCACCCGGAACTCTGTAGGGAAGCAAGTCAGGAAAAGTGAATCAGGATCAGCTTCCCCGATTTCCAGCCTTGAACACGAATTTCCTAACTACAGACCCCTTGCCTTTGTTTTTGGGTAGGTGGGCATGTGGGGAGGGGCTGCATCTGGAAGCTGAGGGAGCAGACCACCCAACTGCCCAAAGGGGGTGGGTGGGAATAAAGAGCTTTACCGAGGCTTGTTTCCATAGAAACACCCTTGCAATGAAACTGGATTAATTAAAAAACGGTTATATTCCAGATGCATTGAATTTCTTTCTCTCTTTTGTCCCACGAGAAAAAGGGACCATGCAGGGCCTGTCTCCAGATTTGGCAGGAACCGAATCCGAGGCCTCCGGTCTGCAGGAGGCGATCTTGGCTAGGAGTCTTGCAGTCCGAATTTCCTGGGCTGCACCAGATTTTGGCCAGGATACTTAGCTTCAGCAGGTAAATATGAGTTGAAGTTGACGAGGGCCAGTTTGGGCTAGTGCAGGGGTCGGCAACCTTGGCTCTTTTGTGACTTCTGGACTTCAACTCCCAGAATTCCTCAGCCAGCATGGGGGAACTATGGCCCCTTCATGACTCGCGGACTTCAACTCCCAGAATTCCTGAGTCAGCATGGGGGAACTATGGCCCCTTCATGATTCGCGGACTTCAACTCCCAGAATTCCTGAGCCAGCATGGGGGAACTATGGCCCCCTCATGACTCGCGGACCAACTCCCAGAATTCCTAGCCAGCATGGGGGAATTAGGGCCCCCTCATGACTTGCAGACTTCAATTCCCAGAATTCCTCAGCCAGCATGGGGGAACTATGGCCCCCTCATGACTTGCGGACTTCAACTCCCAGAATTCCTGAGCCAGCATGGGGGAACTATGGCCCCTCCATGACTATTGGACTTCAACTCCCAGAATTCCTGAGCCAGCATGGAGGAACTATGGCCCCCTCATGACTGGTGGCCTTCAACTCCCAGAATTCCTCAGCCAGCATGGGGGAACTATGGCCCCCTCATGACTTGCGGACTTCAACTCCCAGAATTCCTGAGCCAGCCTGGCTCAGCTTGGAAACCTCTCCCTTTCCCCTCAGCATGGCTGGCTCAGGAATTCTGGGAGTTGAAGTCCACGGGTCATAAAAGAGCCCAGGTTGCCTACCCTTGGGTTAGTGGTTTAAGGCAGAGGGCTTGAAACTGGGAGACCCTGAGTTCAAATGCTTCCTCCTTAGGCATGAAAGCCGGCTGGGGGACTTTGAGCCAATTGCCAGGAGGCGGCAAGTTCTAGTCTCGCCTTAGATAAATAAAGGCAGCTGGGTGACCTTGGGCAGTCCCTCTCTCTCTCTCTCAGCCTAAGCCACCTCACAGGATTGTTGTGGGGGAAATAGGAGGAGGCAGAAGGATTAGGTATGCCTGCCACCTTATTTGCAAAAATAATCAAGGTGGGATATAAATAAAAGTAAAATAAAATCAGAAAATGATATAATAAAATAAAATAAATAAACAAATAAAATAAATAAAATAAAATAATAAAGTAAATTAATAAAGTAATAAATAAAATACTAAAATAATATAAATAAAAATATAAAATAATAAAATAGAATAAAATAATAAAATTAAAATAAAACAATATAATAAAATAAAATAATAAAATAAAACAAAATAGTAACAAACAAAATAAAATAAATAATTAAAATTAAAAAAATCAGAAAATGAAATAATAATAAAATAAAATGAAATAATAAAAAATAAATAAATAAAATAATTAAATAAAATAATAAAGCAATAAATAAAATAAATATTAAAATAATATAAATAAAAATATAAAATAAAATAAAAAATTAAAGAATAAAAATAGAATAGAATAATAAAATAAAAATATAAAATAAAATAAAAAATAAATAAATAAAATAATTAAATAAAATAATAAAGCAATAAATAAAATAATATAAATAAAAATATAAAATAATAAAATAAAATAAAAAATTAAAGAATAAAGTAAAATAGAATAGAATAATAAAATAAAAAATATAAAATAAAAAATATAAAATAAAATAAAATAATTAATTTCCTTTTAGCCCAAAGTCCCAGCTCAGCCTTCCAAGCTGAATCCCCCCAGTCCCAGCCCCGCACAGGGGGTCTTCTGAAGCCCACCGAGGGGGGTCCAGGGGAGGAGATCAAGACTTCCCCAAGGGGCGCCCAAGAATTGCCCCCCCCCATGGAAGGCAGAGAAGGGAAAGGGAATCTGGGCCTTCCTCCCGCCCCTCCCCCATCCCCAGCATCCCGCAAGAGGCAGAGAAGGCGGGGGGGGGGGAGGGCGTAGTGGCGCACAGTTCCGTCGGCTCCGTCTGCCTGGCTCTTACCGGCTTCTCCTACCCTCTGGAGCTCCTCGGGCGATTCACTCCGATCCGGTCTAGAGGGAGCCCAAACCGCTTCTTGGGCAGCTGCACGACTTTCCTGCAAGGAAAAGAGGAGTCAAGGAAGAGGACTCGGGGGGGGGAGCTTCTTTCAGGCCTGGGGGGGGGACCCCCGCCGTACCCACCCCCTTCCTGCTAGCCAACAAAAGGGGACCTTTGGAGCTGAGGGTTGAACGGTGGGGTGCCTGGGCTGGGCGGTTTCCTTGCAGACGTTTCATGACCCAACTAGGGAACATCATAGTGCTGGAAGGGAGGGGAGGTTGCAAAAAGGAGGAGGAGATTAACCCCATTTGTAGCACTGATGGTGTTCCCTAGCTGGGTCATGAAACGTCTGCAAGAAAGCCACCAGGCTCAGAGAGAACCAAGACCCCATAATCCTTTCTTTCTTTCTTTCTTTCTTTCTTTCTTTCTTTCTTTCTTTCTTTCTTTCTTTCTTTCTTTCTTTCTTTCTTTCTTTCTTTCTTTCTTTCTTTTTCTCTTCTTCTTCTCCTCCTCCTCTCCACAACCCCCCCTTCCTTCTACCACTGATGATGTTACCTAGTTGGGTCATGAAAAGTCCACAAGAAAACCACCCAGCTCAGAGAGCACCAAGGACCTCACAGTTCTCCTCCTCCTCCTCCTCCCCCCTCTTCCTCCTCCTCCTCCTCCCTACAAACCCCACTTGTGTACAAAATCCCCCTATTTCCATCCCCCCCACCCAGTGCACCTCTAATGTCACCAGGACCCTCCACTTACAGTCCACCTCTATCCACCCATCAATGTGTTCAACAAACAAAGGAACATCATAGATTTATTATTATTATTATTATTATTATTACTGTTACTATTACTATTACTGTTGTTTTGTTGTTGTTGTTGTTGTTATTGCTTCACCACTGAATCCTCTTTACGGAATTTCATTCATTCTCCAATGTTTTGCTCCCATCAGGCACTGCTCTGAACTCCTTCCGAAATCAACCTTCTGCTCTAGGTTTGCACAAAAGGCTCCATCACCCACCTCCGTTTGTTTGGTGCTGCTCTCCCCCCCTTTTTTCCTTTTTTTTCCAAAAGGGCAGCGGGCAAAACAACATTTCTGAAATCCATTCATTTCTCGGCCAGCGGCTAAAGAGCAAAGCTTCCTGCGTGGCGTTGCAACGATCGACCGGCCTTCCCAGATTTGCTCACCTTTGAGTATCCTTTGAGTATCCTTTTAAGCCCCTTCCCGAATAAAAGTGCCCCCATTTCTTTTCCCCCCCGCATTCGTTCTGGCTTCCTGTCTCTTTGCACCACAATCCCCACTTTCTTCCGATGGTCGGGCGCAGCTTCAGCGTTCACAACCACACTGGGCCAATTGCACAGCCGCTCCATCACTAAAGCATTTTCAGTTCTTAACAGTTCCTTTCCCACTAATGCCCATTTTTTTTCTACTCACACCAAGAATGAGCATTTCCCAATATTTGGGCACCATTTATAGTCATTGTTTGTTTGTTTTTTCCCTGTGACAAGGGCATTTATGTAACCTCTCCTTCAATTGCCCTCTTTGCCTTTTCTCAGTCCCTTTCATGCCGATGTCTCAAAATTCATTCCGTCATGTTCTCCGTTCACTTGGCTCCCAAATAGAATGCACAATAACAGAAGGAGAGCGTTGGAAGGGACCTTGGAGGTCTTCTAGTCCAACCCCTGGCCCAAGTAGGAGATTCTAGACCAGTGGTTCTCAACCTTTTTAATGCCGCGACTCCCAACCGGTCGTAAGTCGAGAACTACTCAACCGGTCGTAAGTCGAGGACTACTCAACTGGTGCAGCACCGTTTGCAGACTGGGACTTTTGGCGGGCTCAGCAGGGCAGAGACAGCCTGGACAATTCCTATGGGCTTCTGAAAGCCAATAGAATTAGACTCTATTCAAGAGAGTCTCTTCTATTGGCTTTCAAAAGCCAATAGAATAAAAGGGAGCAGCACAGCTAAGGAAAAGGGGGAAAAAATGGCGGACTGCGTTGTTTGGCGACCCCCGTGAAATGGTCGTTCGACCCGAAATGGGGTCCCGACCCACAGGTTGAGAACCACTGTTCTAGACCATTCCAGACCAATGGATGTCTCTTCTTACAAGCCGTCTGGAAGAGGAGGGGGGAGGGAGGAAGGAGGGAGGGAGGGAGGGAGGGAGGAAGGAAGGAAGGAAGGAAGGAAGGAAGGAAGAAAGAAAGAAAGAAAGAAAGAAAGAAAGAAAGAAAGAAAGAAAGGAGGAAGAGGAGGGGGGAGGGAGGAAGAGGGAGGGAGGGAGGGAGGGAGGGAGGAAAGGAAGGAAGGAAGGAAGGAAGGAAGGAAGGAAGGAGGAGAGAATAACAGAATAAAAGAGTTGGAAGGGATCTTTGGAGGACTTTTAGTCCAACCTCCAGCTCAAGCAGGAGACTTGAGTCTAGACCATTCCAGACCAATGGATGTCTCTTCTTAAAAGCCGTCTGGAAGGGAGGAAGGAAGGAAGAAAGGGAGGGAGAGAGGGAGGAAGGAAGGAAGGAAGGAAGGAAGGAAGGAAGGAAGGAAGGAATAATAGAAGGACAGAGTTAGAAGAGACCTCAGAGGTCTTCTAGTCCAACCCCTGGCTCAAAAGCAGGAGACCCTCTACCATTTCTGTCTAGTCTTTTCTTAAAAGCAGGAGACCCTCTACCAATGGCTGTCTAGTCTTTTCTTAAAAACCTCCAGTGACGGAGCAGCTCCCCTGGTTAATTGTTAATTGTTCTCACTGATAGATAATTTCTCCTTAATTCTAGGTTGCTTCTCTCCTTGATCAGTTTCCATCCAGTTCATTCCATACAGAGAAACACCTGCCCCATCTAGGTGGGAAGAGTTAGTGGCAAAAGGGAACCAGACCACCAAAGAAGAGGGTGGCTGGACACCCCATCAAAGATGACACCCAGCCAGAGCACAGAACAACACAAAGAAGCAAGATTGGAAGATGGGGAGAGACTACAAGGCCCACAGAATCGCCAAGAGTTGGAAAAAACAATGGAGATCATCTTCATGATCGTGGTCATCAACTACCTCAAGAACAAGGCCCACAGAATCGCCAAGAGTTGGACACAACAATGGAGACCATCTTCATGATCGTGGTCACCAACCACCTCAAGAACGGCGTGTGTGAAGAAGCAGGAGAAGCTTGGGTGACACCCACCTCTGCTTGGTCTTCAGGCCCTTGGAAAGTCTGTCAAGTGGTGAGCCAAACCCGCTGAAGCTCCTCTTCTTCTTGGTCTCAAAGACGTCGTTCTCCAGGGACACCAGCTCGTTCAGGAGTAACATTTTGGCCACCAGGTCAGTCGTGGACTTCTCTTCCCTGGAAGGAGGAAGACGTCCTGGGCCAGGGGCGAGGGCGGGATCCAGGGGCTGCTGTGACATGAAAGAGTATGGAGTGAGGGACAATGGCTACCTAGGCAGAAGGTTGTTCTGTCCCAGCCTACGCACGTCCTTGTTACTTCACAAAGGCAACCCCTCTTTTAACAGTAGACTGGAAAACAAATCCTAAGTTACAGACCTGATAATTGTCCCAGAAAAGATTGACAAATCCATATCAAGGAGGCCCCCTCCAGAAAAAAAAATCTGCCTGAATTATCAGAAAACCTCAGAAAGCAGAGGAACCCAAAACAGAGATCCTGCAATATTCTTCTGCCCTTTTCTTTCTTCATCTCCCTCTTGAAGTCAATTACCTTGGGATTCATTTTTGCTCATGTGTGTTTTGCTTGTGAGTGTATGTCCTAGGTCAGTGGTTCTCAACCTTTCTAATGCCGTGACCCCATAATACAGTTCCCCATGTTGTTGTGATCCCCAAGTGGGTGTGGCCACCAATAAGAGGGAGTAGGACAGCTAGGGAAAAGGGAAAAAAATGGCGGACAGCATGGTTTGGCGACCCCCGTGAAATGGTCATTCGACCCCAAATGGGGTCCCGACCCACAGGTTGAGAACCACTGTCCTAGGTACTTTCCATACTTTAGGGCAGGGGTCTTCAAACTTGGCCCTTTTATGACTTGTGGACTTCATCTCCCAGAATTCCTCAGCCAGGCATGCTTGCTGAAGAATTCTGGGAGTTTGGGGGGGGGAAATAAAAACCAAACTCTCCCCCACCCCACCCTCGCTGTCAATCCTCAACAGAAATGCTCACAACAATGAAAACCTCGGACAGGAGGAAGAGCGTGGCTGGGCAGTGAGGCAGGTGTCTTGCTCGGCTGTAACTTGGGGGGCACTTTTTCAGTGCCATTGTAACTTCAAATAGTCACTAAGTGAACTGTTGTAAGTCGAGGACTACCTGTACTTTATCCCTTTTTTCCTTTTTTGGGGGAGGGGGGTCAAGTTTTTGACCCCTTGCTAGGTGACTGGTGGTACTTGGATGTTGCCATATCCTAAAAGTGGTACAATGGGTGAAAAAGTTGAAAAGCCCTGGCCTATACAGTCTGAGAAACCAGGGGGGGGGTCCCTCCTAAGCCTCTTGCCCCACCCATTATGCAAATGAGGGCTCAGCTGCCTCTTATCTGACTGTTCCCTAAAGCTACATTAACACAGTCTTGTAAGTCTGAGAGTACAAATCTCCCACCGTCTCCTTTGGAGCCCAAGAAACTAGGAAAGGTTCCTTCTGATCCTCATAATAATGATGATGATGATGACGATATTGGAAGGGACCTTGGAGGTCATCTAGTCCAACTCCCTGCTCAGGCAGGAAACCCTAGACTGGCTGTCCGGTCTCTTCTTAAAAACTTCCAGTGTTGGAGCATTCACAGCTTCTGGAGGCAGGTAGTTCCACTGCTTAATTGTTCTCACTGTCAGGAAGTTTCTCCTTAGTTCCAGGTTGCTTCTCTCCTTGATCAGCTTCCATCCGTTGCTTCTTGTCCTGCCCTCCAGTGCTTTGGAGAATAGCTTGACTCCCTCTTCTTTGGGGCAGTCCCTGAGATACTGGAATGCTGCTATCCTGTCCCCCCTTGTCCTTCTTGTCATTAAACTAGACATACCCAATCCCAACTGTTCTTTATATGTTTTAGCCTCCAGTCCCCTGCTCATCTTTGTTGCTCTCTTCTGTACTCTTTCTCTGCCCATTATGCAGTGAGGGCTAAGCTATCTCTTATCTGACTGTTCCCTTGCTATTTTCTCTTCCTCCATCCGTTTTCCATTAATACACATGAACATATCTGAAAACGCTGGAAAGTTTGACGGGGGAGAAACTCAGACCACATGAGGGCGCCCCAAGCAAGAAAGCCACAGGACAGGGCATGTCACCACCCAGTGATCTTGGCCAGCCACAGGCAGAGGGTCCAGCTCAACCACCACCACCACCACCCTCACCTCTTGAATGCTCTGTGTCTGGAAGGCTCTCCTGGGCTGCCAAAGGAGTAGAAGGGTCAGGATGAGATATCCTGCTTTCTGCTGGCAGGCCTGCATCTGCAAAAAACAAACAAACAAACAAAACACAGTTCATTTCTTAAATTTACAGGAAGATGTTGCTAGGGGATGCCCAGTCTTGAGTTTTTCCTGGAGGGCACACGATATTTTTGAATGCATTTAAAAAAGAAAGAAAGAAAGAAAAAAGAAACAGCGGAGAACTAGGCTTTTTTTCTCTTTTTTAATGCTCATTTTTAATCTTTTGTTTTGTTTTGTAAAAAAAAATTCTTATAAATTTGCATTTTAATTTTCTAAATTAAAATTTTTAAAAAAAATTATTTTTAACGTGCACCCATTTCTGGGCCAGGAAAGGTAAAGGTGCTTGTGAAAACTGCTGTGCTCCAATTCACCACCAGATGGCGATCGTGCTCTCTGACTGCTTGCATTGAAGCCCCAGTAAGGCCATTTCATTGGCTTTGATTCTCCCTGGTTAAATGTCCAAAAAACGGTGTGAAAATTCACACAAAACCCCACAAAATAACAGGAAAGAAGACGTCGATTTCAAAACCTTGCTGCACAAGCCCAATTTACACATTTTTGTCTGCCAGAATTGGAAAATGTTCCATTTTTCCTACCAAACACAAAATGAAGCATTTTCCTGTTCCAGAAAATACACAATTTTACTCGTCTTTCTCTTTCAGATGTGGATAACAGCATTGCGACGTTAGAGAAGGAACATTGTGTTCTACCTTCCGACTTCCTTGTTACTGCAAAAGTGCCAAAATGCAAAGCTCACACTTTCATAACCAACTAAACTACGGGATATCAGGATGACAGGAGGGTGTTGTTTTTTTAAAATTTAATCTGTCTTTTATTACTTTATAAGTAATCAAAGCGGCAAACATTTATAACTCCTTCCTTCTCCTATTTACCCACAACAATCCTGTGAGGTGGGTTGGGCTACGACAGAATGACTGGCCCAAAGTCACCCATCTGGCTTTCATGCCTAAGGCGGGACTAGAACTCCATCTCCTGGTGATTGGTCCAAAGTCATTCAGCCGTCTTTCACTCCTAAGGCGGGACTAGAACTCTCCGTCTCCTGGTGATTGGCCCAAAGTCACCCAGCCGTCTTTCACTCCTAAGGCGGGACTACAACTCTCCGTCTCCTGGTGATTGGCCCAAAGTCACCCAGCTGGCTTTCATGCCTAAGGCGGGACTACAACTCCCCATCTCCTGGTTTCTAGCTTGGTGCCTTCCCCACTACAGCAAACTGGCTCTATATCCATTTATCCGACTTGCACATCCCAAACGCTCCTGCAACTTGGAATATGTCTGATTGCTAAAACCCTCCTGCAGCAAATCCCTGAGCAGGACTTGGGTTCCAATCTCGGCAGGATCGGACAATGGCTGGGACCAACATCTGCCAGAGCCATACTTTGCTCCTCAACCTAGCGGGCTGCCTCCGCCCACTCACCCCGCCCCCCCAGAGCCCCTCTTCTCATCCCCGCCCACCTGTTTTGGGGTCCCCATTGTGACTGGGAATGGGGATCCCTCCATGATTGCACTTTCTCTTTTCCCTGATTAAAATGCTCAGGTGTTAAACTAAAGGATTGGGAGATGATGGTGTTTTTTTGAGGGGGGGGGCGCTTGGAACTGTAAATTACAGAGAGTCCTCGACTTACAACCACCACTGAGCCCAAAATTTCTGTTGCTAAGCAAGACATTTAAGTGAGACACAACACAAAAAAGATGCGGAGACTCTAGAAAGAGTGCAGAGAAGAGCAACAAAGATGATTAGGGGACTGGAGGCTAAAACATATAAGGAACGGTTGCTAGAATTGGGTATGTCTAGTTTAACGAAGAGAAGGACGAGGGGGGACATGATAGCAGTATTCCAATATCTCAGGGGCTGCCCCAAAGAAGAGGGAGTCAAGCTATTCTCCAAAGCGCCTGAAGGCAGGACAAGAAGCAACGGATGGAAACTCATCAAGGAGAGAAGCAACCTAGAACTAAGGAGAAATTTCCTGACAGTGAGAACAATTAACCAGTGGAACAACCTGCCTCCAGAAGTGGTGAATGCTCCAACACTGGAGGCTTTTAAGAAGAGACTGGACAGCCATTTGTCTGAAAGGGTGTAGGGTCTCCTGCTCAAGCAGGAGGATGGTCTAGAGGACCTCCAAAGTCCCTTCCAGCTCTATTATTCTATGTTGTGCATTCTACATTTGTTAGGTTAAACCCACTTTACAACCTTCCTTACCACGGAATCCGGCTTCCCCAACTAATTTTCCTTATCAGAGGTCTCAAAACGGGATCATCGCGTGAGCCTGGGGCACTGTGACCGTCATAAATATGAATCTCTCGACAAGTGCCTGAATTTTGATCACGTGACCCCCGGGGATGATGCAATGGCCGTTAAGCATGAAAAACAGTCCGAAGTCCCCTTTCCCAGGATCATCGCAATTTTGAATGGTGACTAAGCTCATAGTTGTAAGCTGAGGACTTCCTGGACGTACTTCCAGCTTTGGCCAAGCTAGGTTGGTTTACTGCTGGAGTGATAGATGTCGGCGGTTCTGGAGGACACCCGAATGTCAAATGCAGTCACAGCTCAGAGTAAATTATTGCTTCCATAAATTGCATCCTTGCATCTGGAAGTGAGCCTGCCCGGTTCCCCTAATTAAGAGATTGATTTTTTAAAAAAAAAAAATTTGGGGGGGCGTTTCCCACCCTCCGAGTCTCCTTCACCAGATGGCCCACTTTCCCCAGTCCTTTGGCAGCTGCAGTTTCAAGGTTTAATGCAACGTCTCTCAAGCTGGAGCAGCTTGGAAGATTTATGGACTTCAACTCCCAGAATTCCCCAGCCACTAGCTGCCGGTGGAAGCCAGACTGCAAAGAGCATCATGTGTTTATTATCTTTCCTGACCTGGATGCAACTGCTTCTGTTAAGGCCGCTCTCGACTCCATGGGCCTTTTAAGCTGCCGTTTGACAGTCCTGCCTCACGTGCGGCTGGGGGTCCTTTATGGAACCTTCTGGCCATCACCAGATCTCCCCTGTTGTGATTCTGCAACTGTGTGTCTGACTCTGAGCCCATCCCTGTGTTCAGCAGCTGGGCGGATTTATCCCAGGGTCAGCTGGGATTCAATAGAAGGGAATCTCTGTAGCTCAGGATGTGCCCTTAGTTACTTCGCTGGGTGCTGGAATGTCTGCAAGAAAACCACCAAGTCCAGAGAGCACATCCTCCCCCCCCTCTTCCTCCTCCTCCTCCTCCTCCTCCTCCTCCTCCCCCTCCTCCTCCTCTTCTTCTCCTTCCTCCACTCTGCAAACCTCCCTCCCTTCTAGCACTGATGATGTTACCTAGTTGGGTCATGAAAGGTCTGCAAGAAAACCACCAAGCTCAGAGAACTCCTCCTCCTCCTCCTCCTCCTCCTCCTCCTCCTTCTCCTTCCTCTACTCTGCAAACCCTCCTCCCTTCTAGCACTCATGATGTTACCTAGTTGGGTCATGAAAGGTCTGCAAGAAAACCACCAAGCCCAGAGACCTCCTCCTCCTCCTCCTCAGCCTCCTCCTCCTCCTTTTCTTTTTCTCCTTTCTCCACTCTGCAAACCCCCCTCCCATCTAGCACTGATGATGTTACCTAGTTGGGTCATGAAACGTCCGCAAGAAAACCACTCAGCTCAGAGAGCAGCAAGGACCCCTGAGCTGGGGATATTTAAAATAGCAATATCAAACAAAGATTCTCTCCCCAATAAATCTTGACCATTTGGAGAACTTTTTAAATGCCTTTTTAGGACTTTGGTTCTCCCGTGTCTTGGGCTTTTGCTGAAGTCTTTTTCTCCTCTTAGGCCTTTTAAGGAGAAAGACAGATTGACAGCTTTGTGCCCCCCTCTCTAGATCAACTGCACAAATGTTTTTGCCTAAGGGGAGACCAAATTCATCTCCCCATCTGATGCGGTTTTAAAGCACAGTCTGAGCTGAGTGGGGCTGTTCCACTCTTTGCAGATTCTGGACCTTATTCCCACATGCATGATAAGCTGGGCAAACAAGCGAGGTTGAGTAGGAACAAATTCTTTTTTTAGCAGGGAAAAAAAGCAGGTTGTGTGTGTGTGTGTGTGTTTGTGTGTGTGTTATTTTTTAAAATCCTGATTTGAGTCTGCAGTGCGCAGAAAAGATTAGGGAGGACATGCTTCGTGCCCAAAAATTCCGGAAAAGCTTTTACAGTACAAACACAAGCTTCACAAATCCATTGACAACGCAAATGCTGCCAGACTACAAGTTTGCTCGGGGTTTTACTTCTGGATCCTTTTTAAAATTAATAACTCTTTTTTTAATTTTCTCAGAAAGCGCCCAAGGATGCCACAAGATCAGGAGAGTGTGTTTTCACCACGGCTTTGGAACCGAAGGCAATTTAGATCAGCTTAGATCAGAAAGGATGCAGAGAAGAGCAACAAAGAGGATCAGGGGACTGGAGGCTAAAGCATACGAGGAACGGTTGCTGAAATTGGGTATGTCTAGTTCAGTGGTTCTCAACCTTTTTAATGCCGCAACCCCCCCCAACCGGTCGTAAGTCGAGGACTACTCAACCGGTCATAAGTCGAGGACTACTCAACTGGTGCAGCACCGTTTGCAGAATGGGACTTTTGGCGGGTTCAGCAGGGCAGAGACAGCCTGGACAATTCCTATTGACTTTTGAAAGCCAATAGAATTAGACTCTATTCAAGAGAGTCTCGTCTATTGGCTTTCAAAAGCCAATAGAATAAAAGGGAGTAGCACAGCTAAGGAAAAGGGGGGAAAAAATGGTGGACTGCGTTGTTTGGCAACCCCCGTGAAATGGTCGTTCGACCCCAAATGGGGTCCCGACCCACAGGTTGAGAACCACTGGTTTAGTTTAATGAAGAGAAGGATGAGGGGGATATGATAGCAGTCTTCCAATATTTGAGGGGCTGCCCCAAAGAAGAGGTTTGTTAGGTTGGACTGTTTTTTCCCTTTGTGTAAAGATGGATGCAAAAAATGAGTTGAGTAGTTCTGCTTTCTCCCTGTTGCTTGCCAGTTTCTCCCACTAATGGACTAATCGTTTCCTTGACTTTTTTTCTTGTTTTTGACGTGTTAAAAGACACTTTTTTGTTGTTGTTATTTTTGACTTTGGTCGCGAGCCTTAGTTCATTTTGAGCCTCAGCTGTCCTCACTTCATCTTTTCAGGCTCGGGCTATTTGCTGATATTCTGCCTTAGCTATCTGCCCCTCTTTCCACTTTTTATACTTGTCCTTTTTATCTTTCAATTTATCAGAGAGTTCTTTATGCAGCCATGCTGGTTTCTTTTGAGAGCTGTTATTTTTCCTCTTTGTTGGTATTGTACTAGACTGGGCTTTTATTATCTCACTTTTCAAAGTTTCCCAAGCTTCTTGAGTTGTTTTCCCCTTGAGGATTCTCATCCATGGAATCCTTCCCAAGCCCTCTCTAAGTTTATTGAAATTAGCTCTCTTGAAGCCCAAGACTCTAGTTTGACTGTGTTCTATTGCTTGTGCTTCCATAATGTTGAATTCCAATATTGCATGATCACTCCCCCCCCCCCAAGGTTCCTGTGGCTTCAACATCTTCTATCATTTTGTCTCTGTTAGTGACAATTAGATCCAATATGGCTAATCCCCTAGTTCCCTTCTCTAATTTTTGGGAGACAGAGTTGTCTGCTAGGTTTGTCAGGAATCTGTTTGATCTTCCACTTGGTGCAGAGTTTGTCTCCCAGTTGATGTCAGGGTAATTAAAGTCCCCCATTACTATTGTGATGTGCTTCCTACATACCTTAGTTAGCTGACTAGCAAAAAGTTCATCTATTTCCTCTGTTTGGTTGGGTGACCTATAGCAAGGCTTTTCAACCAGTGGTACGGGTACCACCTGTGGTCCATTGGCACCTGGCAGGTGGTATGCGACCATCCTAGAAAAGCGGTAGCGGGGGAGGGGAATGAGCTGAACCGGTGACAGCACCGCACAAGAGCGAGAGATGGCTGGAGCTGCAGGGCTGTCAGGGCTCAACGGAAGCACCAGGATCAGCACCAGGCTCCAGCTGGAGCTCAGCACTGATCCTGGTGCTTCTGCTGAGCCCAGAAGAAGCGCCAATCAGCTGGAATGTTGCAGCCTCTCCAGGGTCTTGTGATTTACATTCAGATGCTCGGCAACTGATTCATATTTATGACGGTCACAGTGTCCCAGGGTCATGGGAAGTGACCAAAACCTGCTGCAACCACCCAGCAGACGGGGGGAATAAAAACCAAACACCCCACCCCCACCCCAGTTGCCAATCCCCAACAGAAATGCTCACAACAATGAACACCTCAGACAGGAGGAAGAGCACCGCCGGGCGGGCAAGCAGGTGTCTTGCTCGGCTGTGGCTTGGGGGGCACCTTTTTCAGTGCCATTGTAACTTTGAACAGTCACTAAGCGAACTGTTGTAAATTGAGAATTATCTGTACTTCATCACTTTTTTCCTTTTTTTTTGTCATCAAGTTTTTGACACCCTGTTAGGCGACAGGTGGTCCTCGGATGTTGCCATATCCTAAAAGTGGTACAATGGGTGAAAAGGTTGAAAAGCCCTGGACTATAGTACACACCTATGGCAATGTCATTTCCCCCCCTTTTATACCGACCCACCCAAATGTATTCAAGACAGTTTTCATTGTTGTTGCGCTCTAATTCTGTAGAGATGTAGTTATTTCTTATATATTTTTATATTCAAATTATATTTAAATTGTTTAAAAGAAACAAATAGAAGAGGAAGTGGAGAAATATAATGGTACCTATTAATGTACTTGTATTTGCATGCTTTTGAATTGCTTGGTTCAAAGGGAACTGGGGCAAGTAATGGGAGCTCACCCTGTCGTGCAGTTCTTGGGTCTCAAACCCAGGCTGTAAGCTTTCCAGCTGACAAGCTCAGCACCCCTAATCTACAGAGATAAGCTCCTTGACATTCCAGGATATAACCAACTTTATATATTCTTCTCAGCTGGTACAATATAAAAAAGAGGTGAATTCTATTCCTGAACCTGTCATCCTAGTTTTCATGATGAATTTATGAGAGTCACTGCCTCTTTCTGAGATATTTGTTCAACCTACAGCCCTATATTTCCAGGTAGTGGGCCATCCAATTATTAACTAGATCTGATCCAGACAAGGAGAAAAGTGTTCAGTTTTTTGGAGTTGATTAGCAGAACCTTTTTCAAATCAATATTCAATGCACATGCTATATATATAGGAAGAAACAGAAAGGAAGAAACAGCTAAGACCACACATTGCTGCTCAAAGCACGAAGCTGAAAACACCAGCCTGAAGATGACGAATGGGACTTCGTCGAAACGTTGCCAAGACACTTCCAATTTTACGTGGGAGAAAACCCGAACAACCAAAGACCTACATATATATATATATAATATATATATATATATATATATATATATATATATATGTGTGTGTTTTCTGAGGTTTTCGCGGGTATTGTATGTAGGTTTGGTTGTTCGGGTTTCTCCCACGTTAAAACGCCAAGACACTTCCACTGCTGCTCGAGGCACGAAGCTGAAAGCACCAGCCTGAAGATGACGAATGGGACTTCGTCGAAACGTCGCCAAGACACTTCCAATTTTACGTGGGAGAAAACCCGAACAACCAAAGACATATATATATATATATATATATATATATATATATATATATATATATATATATATATATATATATAATATTCTTATGTATATAATATTCTTATGTATATAATATTCTTATATATATTTCTTATATTTCTCCACCTCCTCTTTTATTTGTTTCTTTTAAACAATTTAAATCCCTCTAGCTGTGTGTTCCATTTGTGGGTTTCATCATTACCAAGTTTTGGTAATGACAACAACAATATCATATCTGACCTCAGTTGACAGGTCAAGAAGGAGCCACATCCTTATTATCAAAATACAGAAATGGGAGATGGAAAAATAAATGGCTTAAATGTTTGCCCTGCTGTTCTCTGGAGCTAAATTTAAGCCCCCAAGGCTAATCCAAATAAACACAATGGGAGCTGTGCTATAAAAGACAATGTGACTTAGACCACAGCTGAAGCAATGCTGGAAGCGGAGGCCAGGGGAGAGGGGCTGCGTCCCCTGGAGGTCAAGATCAGTGGGGGGGCACATCTCACATCTGGAAGGTGATGAATGGTTGATGAACGGTTGCAGGAACCGTTCATCACCTTCCAGATGTGAGATGTGCAGGAACCGTGTATGTCTAGTCTAATGCCATCTAGTCTAGTAGTACAGTCTAGTCTAATACAATCCTGGGTTGCATAGACAGAGGCATAGAATCAAAATCACACAAAGTATTAGTATCATTTTACAAAGCCTTAATAAGGCCACACATGGAATCCTGTATCCAGTTTTGGTCACCACAATACAAGAAAGGTGTTGAGACTTTGGAAAAAGTGCAGAGAAAAGCAAGATGAGATAAGATAAGATAAGATAAGATAAGATATAAGATAAGATAAGATAAGATAAGATACCCCTTTATTGTCATTTTTTTACTGTGGGCCCAACAGCACACATCAAAAATGAAATTTAGTTGCCCGCTCTCAAAGTGAAACACATGCATGACACACACCTAAACATACTATGTACAACATATGTATAGACTCACACTCCTACATATACATAGCAAATAAATATTAAGATGATTAAAGGACTGGAGACTAGAACGGTTGCTGGAATTGGGGATGTCTAGTTTAATGAAGAGAAGGATGAGGGGAGACAGGATAGCAGCCTTCCAGTATCTCAGGGGCTGCCCCAAAGAAGAGGGAGTCAAGCTCTTCTCCAAAGCGCCCGAAGGCAGGACAAGAAGCAACGGATGGTGACTCATCAAGGAGAGAAGCAACCTGGAAGTAAGGAGGAATTTCCTGACAGTGAGGACAATTAATCAGCGGAACAGCCTGCCTTTTGGAGTTGTTGATACTCCATCCTCCTCCCAAAATTGGGTGCAGGTCCACAAGAGGTGGGAATGAAAGGACTCAGATGGGATGGGAAGAAGAAGAATGTAGTCACCAATCAAGGAGGCTGTCGGTCAGGACAGAGATGGGATGGAGTCAGCTTTACCGTTGGCTTTCAAAGGGGGGTGGGTGGGATGGGGGGGGTGGAAGGCCACCTGTGGCGAAGAATTCCTGTGCTGAATGAGGGGGTGGACTAGATGGCCCTTGAAGTTCCCACCAACTCATTCATTCTAACTTGAATCCCTTTTGGTGCGAGGCTCCCCCTGCCATGTCCTTCAGAAGAGTCTCCTCCATTTCTTTCCGCCACAAACCTCTTGAGGTACTGGCCCCCGAAAGAGCAGAGTTCAAATGCTGCTCTTATTTCAGTTTTAAGTCTTTAGGGTGAGCCGAGAGAAGAGAAAAATCTCCCACGCACCACATTTTGGAGAATGAGAACATAGAATAACGGAGTTGGAAGGGACCTAAGAGGTCTTCTAGTCCAGCCCCCTGCTCAAGCAGGAAATCCTAGACCATTTCAGACAAAGGCAGATGCAAACAGGCAAATAAATACGGGAAGTCCTCGCCTTACGACCACAACTTAGCCCAAAATAATGAAGAGAAAAATCACCTACGCCCCTAATAATAATAATAATAATAATAAAGTTGGAAGGGACCTTGGAGGTCATCTAGTCCAAGCCCCTGCTCAGGCAGGAACCCTACACCACTTCAGACAAATGGCTGTCCAGTCTCTTCTTAAAAAGTTCCAGTATTGGAGCATTCACTGCTTATGGAGGCAGGTTGTTCCACTGGTTAATTGTTCTCCCTGTCCAGAAGTTTCTCCTTAGTTCTCGGTTGCTTCTCTCCGTGATTAGTTTCTATTCATTGCTTCTTGTCCTCCCCTCAGGTGCTTTGGAGAAGAGCTTGACTCCCTCTTCTTTGGGGCAGCCCCTGAGATACTGGAATACGGGTATCATGTCCCCCCTTGTCCTTCTCTTCATTAAATTAGACATATCCAATTCCAGCAACCGTTCCTTATATATGTTTTAGCCTCCAGTCCCCTGATCCTCTTTGTTGCTCTTCTCTGGACTCTTTCCAGAATCTCAACTTCTTTTTTACATCGTGGTGACCAAAACTGGATGCAGGATTCCAAGTGTGGAGAATATACAACATTTAAGGTTGGGAGGGACCATGGAGATCTTCTCATGCATTTGGGAGGATTTGCATCGCTCTTGGGGAGCGGAAAAGAAACCCCCAAATCACAGGCTGAATGGAAGGAGGGAGCCCAGATATTTATCCGGCAAATTTTTCAAAACTTGCTCTCCTTTGCAAAGCGATCGTGGCTTTGCAACCCAAGGAAACTCGAACCGATTCCCCAAGGCGAGAAAAACCAGAGATGAATAAAAATTGCCCACTCACCTTGCTAGGATTCACAGATCCCTTTCAAGAAATCCCCAAGTGGCCTTTGTTTTCCGGGTAGATCTCCCCAAATGGATCCTCCAGCTTCTCTTTTCTCTCTCTCTGGTCTTTTATAGTCTCGGATGGAGCCTTCAAAGGCTGCCTCTGCCCCCCTCTTACATCATGTCTGAAGTTTTTCCACTGCTCCGGTCTCACCTCGCTTTCTCCCTCCCCTCTCAACAGGCCGGCTGCTGCTGCTGCTGCTTTTCGCTCTAACCATGATCAGTGGAGAAATCACGATCTGATGATGGTGAAAGAGGATCAACAGCAGCCAACCCACCTATCCATCGACGGAGGGAAACTCATCAAGGAGAGAAGCAACCTAGAACTAAGGAGGAATTTCCTAACTGATAGAACAATTGACCAGTGGAACAGCCTGCCTCCAGAAGTTGTGGGGGCTCCATCACTGGAAGTTCTTCAGAAGAGACTGGACAGCCACTTGTCTGAAATGGTGTAGGGTCTCCTGCTGAAGCAGGGGGCTGGACTAGAAGACCTCCACGTTCCTTTCCACTCTGCTCTATAGATCCAGCTCCTGACAGTGAGGACAATCAGTGGAAAGACTTTCCTTCAGAGGTTGTGGGTGCTCCATCACTGGACGTTCTTAAGAAGAGACTGGACAGCCATAGTCTAGGGCAGGGGTCTGCAACCTTGACCACTTTAAGACTTGTGAACTTCAGTTCCCAGAATTCCTCAGCCAGCTATGAGATGTGAGGTGTCTTCCATTCAGATTAGACAGCCACCTATCCGAAATGGTCTAGGGCAGGGGTAGGCAACCTTGGCCCTTTTATGACTGGTGGACTTCAACTCCCAGAATTCCTGAGCCAGCATGGGGGAACTGTGACCCCTTCATGACTTGTGGACTTCAACTGCAAGAATTCCTCAGCCAGGATGGGGGAACTATGGCCCCTTCATGACTCGTGGACTTCAACTCCCAGAATTCCTCAGCCAGCATGGGAGAACTATGGCCCCTTCATGACTGGTGGACTTCAACTCCCAGAATTCCTCAGCCAGCATGGGGGAACTGTGACCCCTTCATGCCTCGTGGACTTCAACTACCAGAATTCCTCAGCCAGCATGGGGGAACTGTGACCCCTTCATGCCTCGTGGACTTCAACTACCAGAATTCCTGAGCCAGCATGGGGGAACTATGGCCCCCTCATGACTCGTTGACTTCAACTCCCAGAATTCCTTAGCCAGCATGGGGAATCTATGGCCCCTTCATGACTTGTGGACTTCAACTCCCAGAATTCCTCAGCCAGCATGGCTCAGCTTGGAAACCTCTCCCTTTCCCCTCAGCACAGCTGGCTCAGGAATTCTGGGAGTTGAAGTCCACTAGTCATAAAAGAGCCAAGGTTGCTTATCCCTGGTCTAGGACAGGGGTCTGCAACCTTGCCAACTTTAAGACTTGTGGACTTCAACTCCCAGAATTCCTGAGCCAGCCCTGCTGAGGAGAAAGGGAGAGGTTTCCAAGCTGAGCCAAGCTAGCTCAGGAATTCTGGGAGTTGAAGTCCACGAGTCTTAAAGTTGGCAAGGTTGCAGACCCCTGCTCTAGGAACTCCTGCCTGGTGGGGGGTTGGAGTAGAAGACCTCCAAGATCCCTTCCAACTCTGTTATGCTCTTAGCCTCCATCTTCCAAGCTTGAAGAGTATTGAGGGACTGCAGGAAGTGCTTGCATGAGCGCTTCTGATCAGGCGGAGGGTCACCCGTGTGACACCATTGCTACAGGAGCGCCGTTGGATGCCCAGTGGCTTCTGGGCCCAGGTCAAGGTGTTGCTCATTCCCTTCCGAGGCACAAAACCACAAGGCAGCCCCAAATCCCTGTTGCTTAGTGAGACCGTTGCTAAGTGAGTTTTCCTCAATTTGTGACCTTCCTCGCCACAGTTGTTTTAAGTGAATCACTGCAGCTGTGAAGTTACTAACCCGGTTAAGCGGACCTGGGTCCCCTGTGGAGTCTGCTTGTCGGAAAGTCAGAAAAGGGGATCGCATCTCACACAGAGACACACAAACACACACACACACACACACACACACACACACACACACACCACCCCTGGCACACAGCAACAGTCATAAGTACATGTCAGCGGCCAAGCGGCCAGATGTTGATCACGTGATGCATGGGGATGCTGCAAGGGTTAGGGTTAGGGTTCCTTGCAAACGCTTCATGACCAGACTAGATAACATGATCAATTCACCGCAAGGAAAGCACCCAACTCAGAGGGACCAGTCCTCCCCCCCTCCTCCTCCTCTCCCTTCTAGCACTGATGATGTTCCCTAGTTGGGTCATGAAACGTCTGCAAGGAAACCACTCAGCTCAGAGAGCCCCAAGGACCCCACAATCCTTTCTTTCTTTCTTTCTTTCTTTCTTTCTTTCTTTCTTTCTTTCTTTCTTTCTTTCTTTCTTTCTTTCTTTCTTTCTTTCTTTCTTCCTTCCTTCCTTCCTTCCTTCCTTCCTTCCTTCCTTCCTTTCTCTGTTTTTTCTTTCTTTTCCTCCCCCCCCCCCTCCTCCTCCTCCTCCTCTTCCTTTCTGCAAGCCCCTTTCTCTTTTAGCCCTGATGACTTTTCCTAGTTGGGTCATGAAACGTCCGCAAGAAAACCACTCAGCTCAGAGAGCACCATGGACCCCACAATCCTCATCATGTCCATTTTCTCTTCATTGCAAGTTTTGTTAGTTCTCTCGCTCACAAATTGCTCTCTCTCTCTCTCTCCTGGTTAAACAGGGGCTTTTGCTTGTCTCCCCTTCCAGCAGCTGGGCCAAAGATCTCAGAGACAATGCCCCAAAAGAAGAATAAAAGTGTGGGTTTTGCAGCTCCCTGGGGCCGCTTCCCTGGGCCTGACTCATGTCCAGGCAGCGGTTTTTGTTTTTTTAAAAAGGTAACTTCCAATGTAGGAGTCGGTGGATCCATTTTTAGACCCCAGAACGGGGAGAAAATTGTATCTCTCAAAGTCCAAGCCCTCCCCAGCTTTTAATATAAGTTATATTTTAAAATATGTGAATGGCAGCATCTCGGAGGCCGGAGACGGGAAAGACTCCACAAAAGGCAGAGTTGTGGCCGAGCGGGAGACAGCCGAGGGGGCGAAGGCTAAATTATTTTGCTGCTTCCTGGGTTGCAAAGCGGCCCCAATTTAGGTGGAAGGGCGCCTGTCGGCCCCTGGAACGGTTGACTACACCCAGTCCTTGAATTACAACCAAAACTTCCATCGCTAAGCGAGACCTTTGTTGAGGGAGCTGTGCTCCATTTTACGTCCTCGCTCGCCATAATTGCAAAGTGAACCAGTGCAGTTATCAAGTTAGGAACACAGACGTTAAGCGGATCGTGCTTTCCCCCCCCCTTGACTTTGATCATCAGGAGGTTTGCAAAAGGAGATCCCGTGATCCGGGGATGCTGTGACTGTCATAAATACGAGTCGGTTGCCAAGCGTCTGAATTTTGATCACGTGACCGTGGAGGAGGCTGCAACGGTCATAAGTATGAAAAATGGTCATGAGTTCACTTATGTGATGCTCACTGTTTTCCATGCCGTTCCGACTTTGGGCGATCACTAAATGAACCGTTGTAAGTCGGGGATCTACCTGTATAAGTCTCAGATCCCCACCTAGTTTGGTCCGAATGCTGGGTGTTGTAGTCCAGGATGTATAAGGTTGTGCTTATAAGGCGAAGAGAACCAAGGAGAAATTTCCTAACAGTGAGGACAATTAACCAGCGGAACTACCTGCCTCCAGAAGTGGTGAATGCTCCAACACTGGAAGTTTTTAAGAAGAGACTGGACAGCCATTTGCCTGAAATGGTATATAGGGTCTCCTGCCTTGGGCTAGGGGTTTGACTAGAAGACCTCCAAGGCCCCTTCCAACTATGTTATTCTGTTAATCAAGGAGAGAAGCAACCTGGGATTAAGGAGAAACTTCCTGACAATTAGAACAATTAACCAGTGGAACAACCTGCCTCCAGAAGTGGTGAAGGCTCCAACGCTGGAAGTTTTTAAGAAGAGATTGGACAGCCATTTGTCTGAAATGATATAGGGTTTCCTGCCTGCGCAGGGGGTTGGACTAGATGACCTCCAAGGTCCCAACTCCATTATTCTATTCTATTCTATTCTATTCTATTCTAATTATTATTATTATTACTATTATTACTATTATTATTATTATTATTATTATTATTATTATTATTATTATTATTATTATTATTATTATGGATCATCGCACAGTCAGCCAGATGTTCAGACTGGATTTGGCATTTTGTCTACCTATCGAGTCCTTACCCAGGACCTGGGATAGGCAGATGTGGATGTTTGATGGTTGTTGTTGTTGTTGTTATTATTATTATTATTATTACACAGAGAAGTCCACCGTTCTGTTCGTGGAGTCCCACTGAACTCAATAGGATTTACATTTGAGTAAAGGCCAGGGATCCTATGGGATGTCTGGGTTGAACTGTTCCATCTGCAGGTCTTGCCTTGATCACAAATTTGCCGAGTGTTGATAAAGAGGAATTGTGTATTTGAAATGCATATTTCACGTCGTCCCAATGAAATTCTGTGTTCCAACTCCCTGAAGCCTAACTCATGCAAGCAGAGCTGTTTGTTTTCAAAAGGTAACTCCTAATGTATGAGAAGTTACACACATACACACACACACACACACACACACACTCTGAAGTAACCTTGCCTTCCACTTGTCCTTGGAGATCCTCAGCCATCCGGGTCCTGGTTGTCCCAAAGGTGCTTTTTTTTAAACAAGGCAACTGGACTTTCTTGTTTTTTCTTTGAAGATGTTTCTCTTCTCATCCCAGAAGCTTCCTCAGTTCTAGACTGGAGGGTGGGGAAGGGAAGGATGGATACTGCTTCCGTTCCCCACCATCCAGTCAGAGCTGAAGAAGAAAAACAAAGGGAGTCCAGTTGTTTCTTGAAAAAGCCCCTTTGGGACATGCCTTCCGCTTCACACAATACTTCGCACACAATTCACCGATGGAACAGAAGTTGCCTTCAGAAGTTGTGGGAGCTTCATAACTGGAAGCTTTCAAGAAGAGACTGGATTGCCATCTGTCAGAAATAGTCTAGCTCAGGGCTAGGCAACCTTGGCTCTTTTAGGACTCGTGGACTACAACTCCCAGCATTCCTGAGCCTGCATGGGGGAACTATGGCCCCTTCATGACTGGTGGACTTCAACTCCCAGAATTCCTCAGCCAGCCATGCTGAGGGGAAAGGGAGAGGTTTCCAAGCTGAGCCAGGCTGGCTCAGGAATTCTGGGAATTGAAGTCCACAAGTCATAAAGCAGCCTAGGCCTAGGCCAGAGGTAGACAACCTTGGCTCTTTTATGATTCGTGCAACTCCCAGAATTCCTGAGCCAGCCGTGCTGAGGGGAAGGGAGAGGTTTCCAAGCTGAACCAGGCTGGCTGAGGAATTCTGGGAGTTGAAGTCCACGAGTCATGAGGGGGCCATAATTCCCCCATGCTGGCTGAGGAATTCTGGGAGTTGAAGTCCACCAGTCATGAGGGGGCCAAGGTTGCCTAGCCCTGTTTCTTCCCTTCTTTGATTTCTTTCCTTTTTAAGGCATTTATAAAATATCAGAAGAGATGACGATACGGGGCTGGATAGAAGTGAATTTGGATTCACTGCTAGTCCTCAAGTTACAGCCATTCATTTAGTGCAGGTGTGGCCCTTTTATGACTTCTGGACTTCAATTCCCAGAATTCCTCAGCCAGCATGGGGGAACTATGGCCCCTTCATGACTGGTGGACATCAACTCCCAGAATTCCTCAGCCAGCAAGGGGGAACTATGGCCCCTTCATGACTTGTGGACTTCAACTCCCAGAATTCCTCAGCCAGCATGGGGGAACTATGGCCCCTTCATGACTGGTGGACTTCAACTCCCAGAATTCCTCAGCCAGCATGGGGGAACTATGGCCCCTTCATGACTCGCGGACTTCAACTCCCAGAATTCCTCAGCCAGCATGGGGGACCTATGGCCTCTTCATGACTCGTGGACTTCAACTCCCAGAATTCCTCAGCCAGCATGGGGGAACTGGCCTCTTCATGACTCGTGGACTTCAACTCCCAGAATTCCTCAGCCAGCATGGGGGACCTATGGCCTCTTCATGACTCGTGGACTTCAACTCCCAGAATTCCTCAGCCAGCCTGGTTCAGCTTGGAAACCTCTCCTTTTCCCCTCAACGTGGCTGGCTCAGGAATGCTGGGAGTTGAAGTCCGCAAGTCATAAAAAGAGCCAAGTTTGCCTACCCCTGGTGTAGGGTCTCCTGCTTGGGCCTTGCTCTTTTCCCAGGGCGAGGGCTCAGCCTGAAGTCTCTGGGAGGCTGGAAGGATGGTGCTGAGTCACCAGCCTCCAGTCTCCTTCTCCTGGCTTGGCCTGTTCTGGATCCTTTCTCCCATCTGGCAGCCAGAGGATCCGAACGGACCTTCCTTGCCTGGCATTAAATCACTCCAGCGCAGCCTGATTGGCGATGGGGCCCCCGGCCTTTCCAAGCCCTTTCCGATGCGGTCAGCATCCTTCTGCGCTTCCTTGGCCCTTGGTCCACTCCCCCGGGGCCATCCTCTTGGAGAACCTCACCACTGATGGTGGACGGCTCACATATCAAAGCTGGGAGCCTTTGGAAGCCGGACAGAGCCGTTCTTGATAGCAGTGCTGACAAGGTCTTTTGAGCAGGCAGCGGGCCCAGCCTCCTCATGGAACCCAGCTAAATACAGGGTTATCGGAGAAACTCCTTGGCAAAGTTGCGGCGTGTTCCCACACGTTGCCAAGGGCGGGCGGAGCCCTGGGAGGAATCAGCCAGGAAGGGCTGGGTGCCTGGGAGAGGAGCAGGTCCATGCAGGCAGCTGTTGGGGCTTCTGTGATGCTGCATTCGTGGTTCTTCCAGCTCTTGAGGGCCACAAGCACGGAGCCCCCAGCGGTATCGTCTCTGAAGAAGAGAATATGTATAGCTCAGGGTTGAACTCTGGGGTCCTTGGTGCTCTCTGAGCTTGGCTGATGAGTAGTCTACTCATCAGATTTGTGCTAGATTTGTGGAGAGGAGGAGGAGGAGGAGGAGGAGGACTGTGAGGTCCTTGGTGGTCTCTGAGCTGGGTGGTTTTCTTGCAGATGCTTCTTGACCCAACTAGGGAACATCATCAGTGCTAGAAGGGAGGGGGGATTGTGGAGAGGAGGGGAAGGAGAAAAAGGAGAAGGAGAAGGAGAAGGAGAAGGAGAAGAAGAAGAAGAAGAAGAAGAAGAAGAAGAAGAAGAAGAAGAAGAAGAAGAAGAAGAAGAAGAAGAAGAAGAAGAAGAAGAAGAAGAAGGGAAGAGGAGGGAGGAGGGAGCAAGAAGAAGAGAGGAAGAGGAGGAGGAGGGAGGAGGAGGAGGAGGAGGAGGGGGAGGGGGAGGGGGAGGGGGAGGAGAGAACTGTGGGGTCCTTGGGGCTCTCTGAGCTGGGTGGGTTTTTTGCAGACGGTTCTTGATGCAACTAGGGAACATCATCAGTGCTAGAAGGGAGGGGGGATTGTGGAGAGGAGGGGAAGGAGAAAAAGGAGAAGGAGAAGAAAGGAGGAGAAGAAGAAGGAGGAGGAGGAGGAGGAAGGAGGAGGAGGAGGAGGAGAAGGAGGAGGTGGAGGGGGAGGAAAAGAACTGTGGGGTCCTCGTTGGTCTCTGAGCTGGGTGGTTTTCTTGCAGACGGTTCTTGATGCGATTAGGGAACATCACCACTGCTAGAAGGGAGGGGGATTTGCAGAGAGGAGGAGGAGACTGTGGGGTCCTTGGTGCTCTTTGAACCTGCAGACATTTCATGACCCAACTGGAGAACATCATCAGTTCTAGAAGGGAGGAGGTTTTGCTCTCACTTTAGATACCTGTGGTTTGCTGTGTATTGCATTGCACTTGATCAGGGTCTCCCCCCCCATCTCTTCAAATACTGGAGAGCAGAAGAACGGGAACTGGTCCTTACAGGGTCCATTTTAAACCCCACTCCAGTCAGAGGAGGAGGAGGAGGAGGAGGAGGAACCATCAAAGGCAACCATCCCCAATGGCCCAACTTGAGTCAACCCTAGTACCAAGGTCAACCTCCAGGAGCGGGAGAGAGGGGTCTCTCGGTAGCTTCCGATCTGGCAGCTGGGCACCACAGCTTTTCACAAGGTCCATGCAGGCAATTAGGAGTAAATGAGGGTAGCATTTAGGAGTTCTTAAGAAGGTTTGGCTGGAAGGATCGGGGTTTATCTCAGCTACTATCCTGTGAAGCATTAGTACCACTATACCAGTGTTTCTCAACCTTGACCATTTTAAGGCATGTGGACTTCAACTCCCAGAATTCCACAGCCAGCAATGCTGGCTGTGGAATTCTGGGAGTTGAAGTCCACATGCCTTAAAATGGTCAAGGTTGAGAAACACTGCACTATACAAACTCTTAGCAAGACCCCACTTGGAATATTGCACCCAGTTTTGGTCACCACACATTACAAAACAGATGCTGAGATCCTGTAAAAAAATGCAGAGAAGAGCAGCTGAGAGGATCAAAGGCCTGGAGACTAAAACATATGAAGAACGGTTGCAGGAACTGGGAACGGCCAGTCTAGAGAAAAGAAGGACATGGGGGGGGGGACATGATAGCAGAAAGAAGAGTGGGGATCAACCTGTTCTCCAAAGCGCCTGAAGGCAGGAGAAGAAGCCACGGATGGAAACTCATCAAGGAAGGAGAGAAGCAACCTGGAACTAAGGAGAAACTTCTGGACAGTGAGAACAATTAACCAGTGGAACAACCTGCCTCCAGAAGCAGTGAATGCTCCAACACTGGAAGTTTTTAAGAAGAGACTGGAGAAACATTTGTCTGAAATGGTGTAGGATCTTCTACTTGAGCAAGAGGTTGGTCTAGAACAGGTCTAGAAGACCTCCAAGGTCCCTTCCAACTATGTTATTCTGTTACTAAGGAGCAAAGGAATAGCTTGGATCCTACTGGGAATCTCTCTTTCATCTCTCATCTATTTTCCTTTCTTTCTTTCTTTCTTTCTTTCTTTCTTTCTTTCTTTCTTTCTTTCTTTCTTTCTTTCTTTCTCTCTCTCTCTCTCTCTTTCTTTCTATTTTTCTATCTATCTATCTATCTATCTATCTATCTATCTATCTATCTATCTATCTATCTATCTATCTATCTATCATCTGTCCCCTCACTGTCCCTTTACATGCACATACACACGGACACACAAAGCACAAAACCTCCTTCTTTCCCCATCACCTAAATGCAAACAGGATCCTTTGTGTGTGTGTGCGTGAGAACGAAAGACAGAGTGAGCGACAGACAGACAGACAGACAGACAGAGAAGAAGAGGGATCTCACATTGTTTTTAAGCTCCTATTTTTGGAAGGCAATTGACTCCCAGCGGGATGACCTCATCACAGCTTTTTTATCGGTCTTTTCCAGGCTGACTCCAAACCGCAACGTTTTGGATCCCTCCCTGCTGGAGACTCAGCCACAGAGGCCCACAAAAGCTGAAGGTATCTCCCGAGCCACACTTGGAAGGAGATCCTGGTGGAACCAGCCCCCATCTTCCCTCCATTGCGGATACCCACCATGCTTGGAGCCAAGTTGCCATCTCACATTTAAATGATTGCTAAGCCCTCTCTTGTTACAGAGGATTAAACATATGAAGACCCGTTGCAGGACTTGGGTAGGGCCAATCTAGAGAAAAAAAGGCTCTGGGGTGGGGTGGGGAGAATGATAGCAGCCTTCCAGCATTTGAGGGGCTGTCACAAAGAAGGGGGGGGTCAACCTATTCTCCAAAGCCCCTGAAGGCAGGAGAAGAAGTAAGGGATGGAAACTAATCAAGGAGAGAAGCAATCTGGAATTAAGGAGGAATTTAAAGGAGAAATTAAGGATTTTAAGAAGAGATTGGACAGCCCCATTTGTCTGAATTGGTATAAGGTCTCCAGTGTGAGCAGAGGGGTGGACTAGAAGACCTCCAAGGTCCCTTCCAGCTCTGTTCTGATTGATTGATTGATTGATTGATTGCTAGTGAGGCTCTCTTTCTCTTGAGTGAAATACACCACTTTAAAGCCATCTATTTTGGGGTGATGCCCCACCCAGGTCAGCTCACACCCTCGCATGATTCCTGCAGGCTTTGGACCCCACGGCCGGCACCGCCAAAACCCCAGGGTTTGCTGCCCACATTTTGAAATAAAACCCCGGAGTATCATTGAAAGAAGAAGGACTTGCAGAAAACCGTCTCTCAAACGACAGGATTGCCCTCTCGTGACCCAGAAGGCAGCATTCACATAACACTTGCTTGGAAGGTCCTGTTCGTGCAATTGCAAAATATAGGTTCAGTTTGGGTGTGTGTTTGGTGGGTCTGCATGGGGGAGTGTGAAAGTGAGTGCGTGGCTTAGCGTGTGGCAGGAATCCAGCCTTCTTGGTTAGCTGAGGTCCAGGGTTAGAATAGAATAGAATAAGCGATAGAATAGAATAGAATAGAATAGAATAGAATAGAATAGAATAGAATAGAATAGAATAGAATAGAATAGAATATGGAAAATGAATAGAATGGAATGGAATGGAATAGAAGAGAAGAGAAGAGAAGAGAAGAGAATATGGAAAATGAATAGAATAGAATAGAATAGAATAGAATAGAATAGAATAGAATAGAATAGAATAGAATAGAATAGAATAGAATAGAATATGGAAAATTAATAGAATAGAATAGAATATGGAAAACTAATAGAATGGAATGGAATGGAATAGAATAGAATATGGAAAATGAATAGAATAGAATATGGAAAATGAATAGAATGGAATAGAATAGAATAGAATAGAATAGAATAGAATAGAATAGAATAGAATATGGAAAATGAATAGAATAGAATAGAATAGAATAGAATAGAATAGAATAGAATAGAATAGAATAGAATAGAATAGTATAGAACAGAACAGAATAGAACAGAACAGAATAGAATATGGAAAATGAATAGAATAGAATATGGAAAATGAATAGAAGAGAAGAGAAGAGAATAATGAGTAGAATAGAATAGAATGGAATGGAATAGAATAGAATAGAATAGAATAGAATAGAATAGAATATGGAAAATTAGTAGAATAGAATAGAATGGAATGGAATGGAATGGAATGGAATAGAATAGAATAGAATAGAATAGAATAGAATAGAATGGAATGGAATGGAATGGAATGGAATAGAAAATGAATAGAATAGAAAATGAATAGAATAGAATAGAATAGAATAGAATAGAATAGAATAGAATAGAATAGAATAGAATAGAATAGAATTTGAAGGGACTTTGTAGGTCATCTAGTCCAGACCTACTAAAAAAAATATTAACTAGTTGTGTTACCACTTAACATTAAATCCACGTCTGAAGGTGTGCCTTGCACCCTGGCTGCATTATTGTGCTCAGCCCATAGCGAGTTTTTCCACTGCGGTTGAAAAGCAAATTATATTCTTTAAGGTAATTACATCTGGAATTAATTCACACCTTTTCTCCCAGCCGATCCTTAAGTGCCACTGCAGGGTCCCTGTTTAGAAGCCACAACCTCCATTAACCAGCACAGCTCCTTTGGCGGTTTTGAAATGACGGGTGGGCGCAAAGTCGGGACCCACAATATTTGGACAGGGAACCGCTGACCCCCACCCCGGAGCTCTGCCCCGGGTCCCTGTGGAGGCAGGAAGGGGGACCCTGTTCTCCTGACCCCAACTTGGGTTGGGAAAGGCTGGAGAAAGTCATTATCTTTAATAGGCACTTCTTTCGTTTCGTGGGAGATAAATATAGGGATTGGATAGGAAGGGAAGGTTAGACACGTTAAGGGCCTGAGGTTGGGCTAGATGGCAGCCCGCGTGGGAGGGGGATCGGGCCAGCCCCGGAGAAAGGTCAACGCCAAGGAGGCGTCCGAGGGGAGGGGTGGACTTGGCAGAAGAACTAGGAGTCACCGGGTGCAAGGGAAGGAAGGCTTAGGACAGGGAGATCCCCACTCTGCTACTTTCTGGAGCTGATCTGGGCAGGAACGGGAAGTTGGGGAATTGTTGTGCAGGAAGAGGCAGCAACGGTCGTTAAGAGTGGGAAAAGTCCCTTTTTCCAGCGCCTTTGTCGTTTTTTGAATGGTTGCTAAATGAATGGTGGCAAGTCAATCCATCAGAATAGAGCTGGAAGGGACCTTGGAGGTCATCTAGTCCAACCCAAGGTGGCGCAGCAGTTAGAGTGCAGTACTGCAGGCCACTTTAGCTGACTGTGTTCAGCAGGTCAGCGGTTCAAATCTCACCGGCTCAAGGTTGACTCAGCCTTCCATCCTTCCGGGGTAGGTAAAATGAGGACTCAGATTGTTGGGGGCAATGTAAATATATATATATATATATACATTGCTTACTGGTGTACACCGCTTAGAGAGTGCTAGCACTTAAAGCAGTATATAAGTCTCATAAATAATAAATAAAAATAAACCCCCTGCTCAAGCAAGAAACGCCTAGACCATTTCAGACAGGTGGCTGTCCAGTCTCTTCTTGAAAACCTCCAGGGATGGAGCATCCCACAATTTCTGCAGGCAAGGAGTTCCACTGGATCATTGTCCTCCCTGTCAGGAAGTTTCTCCTTAGTTCCAGGTTGGATCCCCCTCTGACTTAACCCCTAGAATTCCCCAGCCAGCCTGCTTTATGATGGCTGAATATAGACTCCTATGGGCTAGAAGGGACCTTGGAGGTCTTCTAGTCCAGCCCCCCGCTCAAGCAGGAGAACCTATGCCATCTCAGACAGGTGACTGTCTTCTAGACTCTTCTTAAAAATCTGCAGGGATGGAGCGCCCACGATTTCTGAAGGCAACTTCTGTTCCACTGGTTCATTGTTCTCACTGTCAGGAAGTTTCTCCTTAGTTCCAGGTTGCTTCTCTCCTTGATCGGTTTGCATCCGTTGTTTCTCGTCCTTCCCTCTGGTGCTTTGGAGAATATTCTTGCCTCATTTCTGCCACAGGAAAGACCTCCCCTTATAGAGAACCATCTCGTCTCCCCTCCTTTGCGGGGGAACTAAAGGAGGACCTCATTGGACAGTCGTAAGGTCCAGAAGATCCTTGATGGACCACCCTTCCCCTCCTTGCATCCATCCAGCCCACCCTGATGGGGAGGCAGGATATGTTATGGGTCCCATTGGTGGGATCACAGAAAAGAGCCTTCTTGGCGAGGCCCATGCTCCCCAGCCATCCCACGGCTAAGGCGAATTCGAGTCTCTTGTATCTGGAGACCCATCAGCTCGGGGAAGGAGGTGGAAGTATTTTATTTATAATTTAATTACTAAACAAATGTATATAGCTACCTAACTGACACTTAGGTGACCCAGGCAGTTTACAACATTAAAAATCAGACAGACTCGAACACTGGGCACTATCTAACAAAATGAAATTCAATGGTGAAAAAAGTAAGGTTCTATATTTAGGCAAGAAAAACCAAACGTACAGGTATAGTATAGGGGGCACCTTGCTCAATAGTAGCAACTGTGAGAGGGATCTCGGAGACCTAGTGGACAATCACCTAAATATGAGCCAGCCATGTGCTGCAGCTGCCAAAAAAGCCAACATAGTGCTGGGCTGCGTTCACAGAGGGAGAGAATCAAGATCACGTGAACTGTTAATACCACTTTACAATGCCTTAGTAAGGCCACACTTGGAATACGGCATCCAGTTTTGGTCACCGCGATGTAAAAAAGATGCTGAGACTCTAGAAAGAGTGCAGAGAAGAGCAACAAAGAGGATTAGGGGACTGGAGGCTAAAGCATATAAGGAATGGTTGCTGGAATTGGGTAGGTCTACTCTAGTCTAATGAAGAGAAGGACGAAGGGGGACAGGATAGCAGTGTTCCAATCTCTCAGGGGCTGCCCTAAAGAAGAGGGAGTCAAGCTGTTCTCCAAAGCATCTGAAGGCAGGACAAGAAGCAACAGATGGAAACTAACCAAGGAGAGAAGCAACCTAGAACTAAGGAGAAACTTCCTGGCAGAGAGAACAATTAACCAGTGGAACTCCTCGCCTCCAGAAATCATGGGTGCTCAATCAGTCGAGGGTTTCAAGAAGAGATTGGACAGCCACTTGTCTGAAATGGTGTAGGATCTCCTGCTTGAGCAGAGGGTTGGACTAGATGACCTCCAAGGTACCTCCCAGTTCTAGGATTCCATGATCATGGGCGGGGGCCTCCAAAATCCCTTCCAACTCTGCCTTCTGTTGTTTCTCTCCTTCCTCTTCGAAGGGTTCGGCCCCAAAAGGGGGCAGGAGGCATGAGACCAGGCTGAGACCTTCCCCCCTGCCCGGGGACCCCCATGTCCTGCCCCACGTCAGCCCCAGTGGACAGGCGGGGGACAGGCCTGAGTAGCGTATCAGCGAGCGGCTTTGCCCCCTTCACCCTTTCCAAGATCCAAGCAGTATCAATATTTCGTTTCAAAATAGCTCTGTCTGAAAACCCCTGATTAACTCCGTGGCAGGAGCGACCGAGGGACGGCAGCCGGCAATTTTGGTCCGCCTGGCTGTGCCAGTTGGATGGGCGACACGGCTCCTGCTTCTCTTTCAAGCCCCCCCCCCCACTTCCCTGCCTCCCTCTCGGCTCTGGAGTGCCAAAGGGTGGTGGTCCCACAACAGTCAGGCAGCCGCCTTCCACCCCCCCCCCCAGCCATTTTCCACAGCAGGGACTGGGAGACATCGGGGGGGGGGGAAGGAGGAAGCTAGGTAGATCTGGCCCCTGATGGAAACGGCCAACAAGCAGAGTCCAGAGGGCTTTCTTTCTTTCTTTCTTTCTTTCTTTCTTTCTTTCTTTCTTTCTTTCTTTCTTTCTTTCTTTCTTTCTTTCTTTCTCTCTCTCTCTCTCTCTCTCCTTTCCTTCCTTCCTTCCTTTTTCTCTTTCCTTCCTTCCTTCCTCCCTCCCTCTTTCTTTCTTTCTTTCTTTCTTTCTTTCTTTCTTTCTTTCTTTTTCTTTCTCTTTCTTTCTTTCTCTCTCTCTTTCTCTCCTTTCCTTCCTTCCTTCCTTTTTCTTTCCTTCCTTCCTTCCCTCCTCCCTCTTTCTTTCTTTCTTTCTTTCTTTCTTTCTTTCTTTCTTTCTTTCTTTCTTTCTTTCTTTTTCTTTCCCTTCCTTCCTTCCTTCCTTCCTTCCTTCCTTCCTTCCTTTCTTTCTTTCTTTCTTTCTTTCACATTCCTTTGTTTCTTTCTCTCTCTCTCTCTCTCTCTCTCTCTCCTTCCTTCCTCCCTGCCTCTCTCTCTCTCTCTCTCTTTCTTTCTTTCTTTCTTTCTTTTTCTTTCTCTTTCTTTCTTTCTCTCTCTCTTTCTCTCCTTTCCTTCCTTCCTTCCTTTTTCTTTCCTTCCTTCCTTCCCTCCTCCCTCTTTCTTTCTTTCTTTCTTTCTTTCTTTCTTTCTTTCTTTCTTTCTTTCTTTTTCTTTCCCTTCCTTCCTTCCTTCCTTCCTTCCTTTCTTTCTTTCTTTCTTTCTTTCTTTCTTTCTTTCTTTCACATTCCTTTCTTTCTTTCTTTCTCTCTCTCTCTCTCTCTCTCTCTCTCTCTCTCCTTCCTTCCTCCCTGCCTCTCTCTCTCTCTCTCTCTCTCTCTCTCTCTTTCTTTCTTTCTTTCAGTGCAGGGTGGGGAACTATGGCCCTTTTATGACTTGTGGACTTCAACTCCACAATTCAGACACTTGGCAACTGACTTGTGTTTATGACGGTCACAGTGTCCCGGGATCACGTGATCCCATTTTGCGACCTTCCCACAAGCAAACTCCACGGGGAAAGCCAGACGGATTCAGAGTTCAGGAGTGGGAAACCGGGAACTGGATGACCTTCCGTCACTGATGATTTAGTTACATTCCTGCCTGGAGCAGGGGTTGAGCTAGATGACCTTGGACGGTCCCATCCAGCTTACACATTCATATTATTCTGGAAGGCACCTGCTTGGGAAATCCCGGCCTGCGTTTCCCTGTCCTCCTGTGGGCAGTCCCACGATTCAGCCCCAAATTTATGTTGCTAAATGAGACGATCGTTCAGTGAGTGTTGGCTCCGTTTTACGACCTTTCTTGCAGTTGTGCAAGACCTTTCGCGAATCACCGCAGTTGTTAAGTTAGTTACAGGCTGGTTAAGTGAATCTGGCTTCCCCCGTTGACTTTGGTTGTCCGAAGGTCGCACAAGGGGAACACGCGACATTGCCATCGTCGTAAATATGAACCAGTTAAATTTTGATCATGTGACCGTGGAGATGCTGCAAGAGACGTGTGAAAATCAGCAATAAGTCCCTTTTTTTTCCAATGCTGTTGCAACTTCAAACTGTCACTAAATGTTCGTGTGTTTCCCCCATCGATCAGAACAGAGCTGGAAGGGACCTTAGAGGTCATCTAGTCCACCCCCCTGCTCAAGCAGGACCTAGACCATTTCAGACAGAGGCTTGTCCAACCTCTTCTTAAAAGCCTCCAGGGATTGAGCATCCACAACTTCTGAAGGCAATGTGGATGTCTGCCTTTATTTATCTATTTAATTTACATTTATGTGCCAAAACTCTGCGTAGAGGACACCAACGTTGGTCGTAGCCTACAAGCGGTTGTAAAAACCCGGTATTTTAAAAAGGTGTGGAAGCCGCTGACCTGTGGTCTCCTAGTTCCAGTTCCAGATCTCCCCCAGTGCCCCCTCCCCAGTCCCTCCAGCCCTTCCTCCCTCCCTTTTTTCACTTCGATCCTCATTTGCATAATGAGAATTGCAGGCCGACCAAGTCCAGAATGATATTTCCAAATTGGGGGGTCTCGGGTTTCAAGAGGGAAGCTATTCTGGGGAACGGAAAGACAGCCGAGGGGAAATTAAATTAAATTAACTCCGTGGAGAAGCTCTGACATTCATCCTAGTTCCTGAATTTTCTGCAGACAAAAAACAAAAAAAACAAAACAGAGGTGCAGGAAGCCAAGTAGAGCTTGTGGATGAATCTCTCTCAACTTTTCCTACCTCTTGGTAAGCTTGAAAAATGTGATATAGACACCAGATCTATCCATCGCATCACCACCAGATGGATCTGTAGTTAACTGGCAAACAGTACTCAGCGAGTAGTCCTCAATGGCACCACATCCACATGGAGAGAAGTAAGCAGTGGGGTACCACAAGGTTGCGTCTTAGGCCCAGTAAACTCTCCAATCTCTTCATCAATGACTTAGATCAGTGTTTCCCAAACTTGACAATTTTAAGGCATGAGGACTTCAACTCCCAGAATTCCACAGCCAGCAACGCTGGCTGTGGAATTCTGGGAGTTGAAGTCCACATGCCTTAAAATTGTCAAGTTTGGGAAACACTGACTTAGATGAAGGAATTGAAGGGGAACTCATCAAATTTGCAGATGACACTAAACTGTCAAGAGTAGCCAATACCCCAGAAGACAAGCTCAGGATCCAAAAAGGTCTTGGCAGACTTGAACAATGGGCCCTATCCAACAAAATGAGCTTCAATGTGGAGAAAAGCAAAGTCTTATATTTAGGCAGGAAAAACCAAAGTCACAAATACAGACTGGGCGAGACCTGGCTCAAAAACAGTAACTGTGAGAGGGAGTCCTAGTGGACGATCCCTTGACCGTGAGCTGGCTGTGTGTAGCAGCTGCCAAAAAAGCTAACACAATCCTGGGTTGTATAAACAGAGGCATAGAATCAAGATCAAGTGAAGTGTTAGTATCGCTTTATAAAGTCTTAGTAAGGCCACATCTGGAATACGGCATCCCGTTTTGGTCACCCCAATTTTAAAAAGATGTTGAAATTCTGGAAAGAGTGCAGAGAAGAGCAACAACGACGATTAAGGGACTGGAGGCCAAAAGATACGAAGGGCAGCTGCAAGAAATTCCATGCCAGACCATCTGCAACTCTTTAAAGCAGCTGCTTCTTAAGATCTCACACGAAGAAGTGCAGTTGCGAGAGAGCAGGGTTTTTCAACCCTTGCCCCTTTAAGACCTGTGAACTTCGACTCCCAGAATCCCCCAGTCAACAAGTGCTGACTGGGGAATTCTGGGAGTCGAAGTTCACAGGTCTTCCATGACCAAGGCTGAGAAACAGTGCAAGGGGACTGCCAGAAACAGAGCAAAATTAAAGCAGGGCCAATCTTTCTCTCTTCCTGGGTTTCCGCGGGTCTGCAGTGTGGGAAGAATCCAGAGGAAGAAATATTTTGGGAAATATTCAAAAGGCAGAATATATTTATCTAAAGGAATAACAGAGAAGATCTTAAAAGGCAGAAAAGCAAGGCCAGTTTTCTTAATAGCCCCAAGCAGGAACTAGGCAGAAGCCAGCTTTTAGAAATACAAATTCAATAATCCATTCAGGAAGGTTGGGGCCAGGAAGCTAGAAGCTGATGCAATTAGGAAGACAAAGACCTCTAAAATCTACATACCCCACCCAAACTGTAAAAGACACGACCTTTGGGGACATAATAGGATTAACCCACCAATACCAAAAGGGCACCCTCAGACTCAGGTCGAAGTACACGACATAGGAAATACAAAGCCTCAAACAGGAAACAACCTCAAAAGCCCAAGAAGGGATAAAAACCCATCACTCTGTGAGAAGTAAGTCTTCATCCTGGTTCATCCAAGCCGGGAATAAATAAGCAAACATGGCGACTGCTTTGGGAAGAAGGTTACAGTTTATTGCAGAAAGATGGTTCTTCAGGAAAGAGCAGAGGAGAGAAGGGCTGAGCGCATGGTGTAGTAGGTTTTTATACCCCCTCTAGCCTTTTGTTTGGAATAGTTTCCTGTTCCTGTGGCATGAACCTTGAGGCTGTTTCTGAGTGTTTGTCTAGGCCTTGATATCCGTGGTTTAATCCTATTATCATATCCTGCTTCCCAGGTGATGGGGCTAATGACTCCTAGAGTTTGGGTGGAGTATGCAGATCTTCTCTTTTGTCTTCTTGATTGCTCTGGCTTCAATTCTCTGATGGTTTTACATCTGCATTTGTATGGGGCTAAAGTCTTGCTTGGGGCAGAGAGATAGATTTGGGGCCAGGTTTGGTTTTAAAAAGTCCTTTTGAGGAAAAATGTATTTTTCTGCCCTTTTTAATATTTCTTTCTCTGGGCTAACTTCCCTCAACTCTCTGCTACATGTGATCAGCTTTCCCAGAGCCATATTTCTGTCTGGCTCTGCTCTTCAATAAAGCAGTCTCCATTTTGTTTATTCCCAGCTTGGACTGGACCCTAATGAGGATTTTTCTTTGAACAGCAGGAAAGAAATCAAGCCAGCCTGGAGTCATCACAGCAGTGAAGAAAAAAGGGGAAAGAAATACCAAGAAAAAGAAAAAGAGAGAATACATCAGTTAATACACGATATATAAAAAGTTCATCCTGCATGATAAAAGAAAAAGGGAGAATACTACATCGTTACTCTTACGTCTAGAATGATTAAAAACCAAACTAATATTAAATATTTTAAAATATCAGATCAACGGCAAAAATCAAAGATCTTTTGATCTTGGCTTGTCTTTGTAGCAAGTCGAACAACAAAAAAAGGTAAAGAAAAAGATTTAACTGAACATATTGAATTTGCATAGCCTTCTTTCCCCCCCCCCCTAAAATCTAATCAAGGTTAACCTGAATGAAGCCCAGCGTGTTGTCTGAATATCTCTGCTGAGATTTAACCTTTTAAGATGATTGTGCACGAGTGTTCTGAAAAATAGCTTTCTTCTGTTTTCTTCCACAAGGGGGTGCTCATGTGTCACTGATGACACACACATAAGGAGTTGTGTGTGTGTGTGCACAGAGCAAACATCTATGCACCTTGACTAAGGACCAAGATCTATGACTTCCTACTCCCCAAAGATAGCAAGAGTCTTTCTCTTTTTCTTTCTTTCTTTCTTTCTTTCTTTCTTTCTTTCTTTCTTTCTTTCTTTCTTTCTTTCTTTCTTTCTTTCTTTTTTTCTTTCTTTCTTCCTTCCTTCCTTCCTTCCTTCCTTCCTTTCTTCCTGCTTTTCCTTCCTTCCTTTTCTTTCTTCATAATAATAATAATAAAATTGGAAGGGATCTTGGAGGTCATCAAGTCTAACTGAGGCAGGTAACCTTATACTATTTCGGCAAATGGCTGTCCAGTCTCTTCTTAAAAACCGCTTCTGGAGGCAGGTTGTTCCACTGGTTAATTGTTCTAACTGTCAGGAAGTTTCTCCTTAGTTCTAGGTTGCTTCTCTCCTTGGTTAGTTTCCACCCGTTGCTTCTTGTCCTGCCTTCAGGCGCTTTGGAAAATAGCTTGATTCCCTCTTCTTTGGGGCAGCCCCTGAGATACTGGAAGTCTGCTATCATGTCCCCCCTGGTCCTTCTCTTCATTAAACTGGACATTCCCAATTCCATCAACCTTTCCTTATATGTTTTAGCCTCCAGTCCCCTAATCATCTTTGTTGATTCATCTTTCCTTCCTCCCTCCCTCCCTCCCTCCCTCCCTCCCTTCCTTCCTTTCTTCCTTCCTTCCTTCCTTCCTTCCTTCCTCCTGCTCCTCCCAAACCCCATTCTTTACTACCACTGATGATGTTCCTTAATTGGGTCATGGGACATCTGAAAGAAAACAATCAAGCTCAGAGAGCACCAAAGACCCCATAGCCTTCCTCCTCCTCCTCCTCCTCCTCCTCCTCCTCCTCCTCCTCCTCCTCCTCCTCCTCCTCCTCCTCCCTTCTAGCACTGATGATGTTCCCTAGCTGGGCAATGAAATGTCTGCAATAAAACAATCAAGCTCAGAGAGCACCAACGATCCCACGGTCTTCTCTCTCCTCCTCCTCCTCCTCCTCCTCCTCCTCCTCCTCCTCCTCCTCCTCCTCCTCCTCCTCCTTCTTTTTCTTCCTCCTCCTCCTCCTCCTCCTCCTAGCACTGATGATGTTACCTAGTTGGGTCACGAGACATCTGAAAGAAAACTACCAAGCTCAGAGAGCACCTATCCAGGACCCCAGAGTTCAATCCCGAGCTACAAATAGTCTCATTCATTTATTTTCATTTATTTTTAAATGCACAGGCACGAATGTCGTGTGCTCCAGCCTGCTGGCCCCCATTCTCACCAGCTCCTTCCAGCAAACGAGGGTTCAGAGTTTGACAGTAGCCAGTGGGCACCCCCCACCCCCCCCCTCCAGTGAAGGAGAAGTCACTTCCAAATGAAGGAAGAGCGTCTGAAAGCTCTCTTCTGCTTGCTGGCCTGGTCCCTTGGTCTTCAAGAAGGGCCTCCTCCACTGGGCAGGGGGGGGGGCTGAAAAGCATCCTCTCCCTCCCCCCCACGTTGCCCATCGGTCATCTTCATCAATAAAGGAATTCCTGGGACAATCCTGCCGATTTGGGGGGGGGGCTCCTGTTTTCTCTCTCTCTGGAGAGCAGCAAAGACAAAATAGTTAGCGAGCCCCACCCAGCTGGAGAATTACTGCTTGCAAAATTGTGGCAAACAGAGACAGTCCCAGGTCCTGGGATCTTGAACCATTAAACATATTTTTAAAAGGCTGTTTATGCCACTCTGGGCAAAGGATTCTGTTTGAAGAATGCATCCTGGGCAGCCAAGGCTTGGCAGTGGGCTTGGCATAGCCCTGGACAAATAGGATTGGGGGAAAAGGTTGCCTGGAGCTGTTAGAGGATGCTAGGAACAGAGTCCTGCCAGCCGGCCGGGACATTTCCCTCGGCCCCCCCCCCCCAAGGCCTAACTCAGGGCCAGAATCTCCCCATCCCAAGGGTAGGCAACCTTGGCTCTTTTATGACTTCTGGACTTCAACTCCCAGAATTCCTCAGCCAGCATGGGGGAACTATGGCCCCTTCATGACTGGTGGACTTCAACTCCCAGAATTCCTCAGCCAGCCTGGCTCAGCTTGGAAACTCTCCCTTTCCCCTCAGCATGCCTGGCTCAGGAATTCTGGGAGCTGAAGTCCATGAGTCATAAAAGAGCCACGGTTTATTTATTTATTTATGAGACTTATATACCGCTTTAAGTGCAAGCACTCTCTAAGCAGTGTACACCAGTAAGCAATGTATATATATATTTACATTGCTCCCAACAATCTGGGTCCTCATTTTACCTACCTCGGAAGGATGGAAGGCTGAGTCAACC
This sequence comes from Crotalus tigris, assembly GCF_016545835.1. NCBI lineage: Eukaryota > Metazoa > Chordata > Lepidosauria > Squamata > Viperidae > Crotalus > Crotalus tigris. The sequence goes on along the minus strand of NW_024098284.1, from coordinate 748,870 downwards.
TTGAGCCGGTGAGATTTGAACCGCTGACCTGCTGAACACAGTCAGCTAAAGTGGTCTTCAGTACTGCACTAACTGCTGCCTTCCCCTGGTCTAGTTTAATGAAGAGAAGGACGAGGGGGGACATGATAGCAGTCTCAGAATATCTCAGGGGCTGCCCCAAAGAAGAGGGAGTCAAGCTATTCTCCAAGGTGTCTGAAGGCAGGACAAGAAGCAACGGATGGAAACTCATCAAGGAGAGAAGCAACCTGGAACTAAGGAGAAACTTCCTGACAGTTAGAACAATTAACCAGTGGAACAACCTGCCTCCAGAAGTGGTGAATGCTCCAACACTGGAAGTTTTGAAGAAGAGACTGGACAGCCATTTGTCTGAAATGGTATAGGGTTTCCTGCCTGATCAGGGTTGGACTAGATGACCTTCAAGGTCCCTTCCAACATCATCATCATTATTATTATTATTATGGATCATCGCACAGTCAGCCAGATGTTCAGACTGGATTTGGCATTTTGTCTACCTATCGAGTCCTTACCCAGGACCTGGGATAGGCAGATGTGGATGTTTGATGGTATTACAGATATCGTCGCAGGATGGAAGCAGTTCCTAGTAAGGCCGCCTTTTGCAACTGACTAATAGCGAATTTGTCAATGCCGATGATGGTGATCCAGTGGTACTCCAGTTGTTTTGGGATTGCACCCAAGGCGCCTATTACTATTGGTACTAGCCTCGCTTGCTTTTGCCACAGTCTTTCTATTTCTATTTGTAGGTCTTTGTATTTTGTTATCTTCTCCAGTTCTTTCTCTTCTATTCCGCTATCTCCAGGCACTGCCACGTCCACTATCCAGACTTTTTTGTCTTTCTTATCGACAATTGTTAAGTCTGGGGTGTTATGTTGCTATTATTATTATTATTATTATTATTATTATTATTATTATTACTATTATCCCCCCTCTGATGGGGCAAGGGTGGGCGAGAGGCTGCCCTCCGCCAGGGGTTACTCTGCCCGCAGGTCCCGACTGAATAGGGAAGAGGGAAGAGGGGGGGATGGAAGCAGACCTTCACAGGGAGCCCTTTTCTCTCCCCCCTCCCCAAATGGACAGGGACTGGAGGTGGGCCAAGCCCTGGGGGCTTCCCGCACTTGAGAAACAAGAAAAGCAGAGAAGGAGAAAGAGAGAGAGAAAGAGAGAGAGGAGGAGGAGAATGAAGACCAGAGGGCCCCCAATGAAAAGCTCTAAAGAACTTGGATTGGGCAAAGATGGCATGAGCAAAAAGAACATGGCTGGGCCCTTTTGTCCGGCCGGCATTCATCTCGGACCGCCTTTGCCACGCTGCCAGGCTGAAGGGACAGTGGAGGCAAGCATCTCGCCCGTCAGCCCTGGAAGCAGGAGGCCCATCGCTCTCCTTCCAAGCCTGCTCTGGCCTCCGCTCAGGTGTCGGGGGGGGGGGCTTGAGATGCTGGGGGAGAGGCAGACACTCGTCCCCTGCCAGGGTGAAGTGGAGTGGCACCTTCACTTTCTCTGGAACGTTATTATTGGTGCCCCCTTGTCCCATGGGGACTGTTGGCTTTGTTGGCTGGGGATGGAGGAGTCCTTGTCCCACAGGTTGAGGAGGTCCCCCTTGAACAGCAGTAAGATCTGAGAAGACGAGCGGATGGTCTTCCATGGTCCTCCATGGTGTTCATGCAGACGTTTCATGATCCCGCTAGGGAACATCCTCAGTGCTAGAGTAGAGTGGGATTTGTGGAGAGGAGGAGGAGGAGGAGGAGGAGGAGGAGGAGGAGGAGGAGGAGGAGGAGGAGGAGGAGGAGGAGGAAAAGGTTTGTATGGTCCTGGATGCTCTCTGAGCCTGGTGATTTTCTTGCAGACATTTCATGACCCAACTAGGGAACATCATCAGTGCTAGAAGGGAGGTGAGTTTGCAGAGAGGAGGAGCAGGAGGAAGGACTGTGGAGTCCTTGGTGCTCTCTGAGCTTGCCTGTGTAGTTGCAGACGTTGCATGACCCAACTAGGGAACTAGCTGCTGAAGATGTTACCTAGCCTGGTAACGAAATGCTCAGAAACCAACCCACAAACTTGGAGAATGAACCTTCACCCCAACATCATCAGTGCTAGAAAGGGGGGGTTGCAGAGAGGAGGAGGAGGAGGAGGAAGGAGGAAGACTATGAGGTCCTTAGTGCTCTCTGAGCTGTTTCCTTGCAAACGTTTTACGACCCAACTAGAGAACATCATCAATATCTTAACAGTGGATGTCAGCTTTGTGAATTAAAAGCAACTCCAAAAACAACTCCAGTATTATTCATCCATGAATGCTTGCTTGTTTGCTTAGATACATGATAGATAGATAGATAGATAGATAGATAGATAGATAGATAGATAGATAGATAGATAGATATAGACAGACAGATGATAGATGGATAGATAGATAGATAGATAGATAGATAAATAGATAGGATAGATAGATAGATAGGATAGATAGATAGATAGGATATAGATATAGATATGGACAGACAGACAGACAGACAGATAGATAGATTTATAGATAGATATAGATATGGACAGAGAGACAGACAGATAATAGATAGATAGACAGACAGACAGATAGATAGATAGATAGATAGATAGATAGATAGATAGATAGATAGATATAGATATAGATATGGACAGACAGACAGAAAGACAGATAGATAGATTTATAGATAGATATAAATATGGACAGAGAGACAGACAGATGATATAGATAGATAGATAGATAGATAGATAGATAGATAGATAGATAGATAGGTAAGATATAGATATGGACAGACAGACAGACAGATAGATAGATACAGAGGAGGGAAGTTGTTTTCTGGGAAGTGCTTCCTGCATGGTGAGCCATTTTCCTACAAAGCTCTCTTGTGTTTCGTGAATCCTCCCCCCATTGGAAAACCCTCCCCCCTGGCAGGGACCCCCCCCTTCCGGAAAGGTCCCGGCCACAGAGCCAAAGCCCTCCAGCCGCCTTCTCTGCAGGGCTGACGCCTCTTTTTCCGAGGGGAAGGCAAAGCCCGGCTGATCTCTGGGCAGCTGATTCACCACTGTCCCTGGCTTTTCATTTTCCAGATGTTTTAATCTGAATTTGATGAATGAGATTTGCGGAAAAGCCTCCCCTGAGCTGCATTTTTGGTTTTCAGTTGCCCAGGTGAACGTTTGACTCTTTCAAGGCCACACAGACCTCAGTTGAATCCCTCTGAAAAGGGAAAAGCAAGGTTTTTAGGACTAAGTACAAAATAATAGTGGGTCCTTTCTTCCACTTTTTTCTTTCCATTCTTCGCAATGCAACCAGGGTGCATTTGTGTGCATGCATGTACATATATCTACACATCCATGCACATGCTCGGACTTTGAATAGAATAGAACTGGAAGGAACCTTGGAGGTCTTCTAGTCCAGCCCCCTGCTCAGGCAGGAAACCCTATACCATTTCGGACAAATGGCTGTCCAGTCTCTTCTTAAAAACTTCCAGTGTTGGAGCATTCACAGCTTCTTGAGGCAAGGATTTCCACTGGTTAATTGTTCTCACTGTTAGGAATTTTCTCCTTAATTCCAGGTTGCCTCCCTCCTTGATGAGTTTCCATCCATTGTTTCTCGTCCTGCCCTTTGGTGCTTTGGAGAATAATGTGACCCCCTTCTTTGTGGCAGCCCCTCAGGTACTGGAATACTGCTATCAAGTCTCCCCTGTTTCTTCTTTTCTTTAGACTAGCCAGACCCAAGTCCCACAGCCGTTCTTCGTATGTTTTAGTCTCCAGGCCTTGGATCATCTTAGTTGCTCTTCTCTGATTTTTTTTTTTCCAAACTCTCAACATCTTTTTTGTGATATGGTGACCAAAACTGGCTGCAGTATTCCAGGTGTGGCTCTTACTAGGGTTTTGTAAAGCGGTACTAATACTTCGCGTGATCTTGATTCTATGCCTCTGTTTATGCAATCCAGGATTGTGTTAGCTCTTTTGGCTGCTGCTGCACACGGCTGGCTCAGGGTCAAGCGATCGTCCACCAGGACTCCAAGGTCCATCTCGCAGTGGCTGTTTTTGAGCCAGGTCTCACCCAGTCTGTACTTGTGCCTTTGGTTTTTCCTACCTAGGTTTAAAACTTTGCTTTTCTCCACATTGAAACTCATTTTGTTAGATAGGGCCCATTGCTCAAGTCTGTCAAGACCTTTTTGGATGCTGAGCTTGTCTTCTGGGGTGTTGGCTACTCCTGCCAGTTTGGTGTCATCTGTGAATTTGATGAGTTCTCCTTCAATTCCCTCATCTAAGTCATTGATGAAGATATTTTTTTTTTATTTTTATTAAGTACAAAGAAAAGAAAGGATTAAAAACACTGAACATGGTAAATTGTCTTTGACTGACATCTCAGTCCATATTGTACATTAATTACATATAATATACCTATATGCAACTATACATTTCTAGTCTCTATCTCAGTTTATCTCTTTACTGTGACCTTCATTTTTTTCCCTCCATCTATAAAATTTATTCCATATCTGATAAAATTCTGTTTCTTCCTGATTTTTTAATCTTTTAGTTATCCTATCTAGTTCTACGCAATACATAATTTTCTTTATTAGTGCTTCCCCAGTCGGTACTTCCACTGCTTTCCACTTTTGAGCAAATAGTAATTGATGAAGAGATTGGAGAGTTTACTAGGCTAAGACGGAGCCTTGTGATAACCCACTGCTTAATTCCCTCCACGTGGATGTGGTGCCGTTGAGGACTACTCATTGAGTACTGTTTGCCAGCCAGCTACAGATCCATCCGGTGATGTTGTCTCTCCCATCTTTTTCTAGCTTACCAAGGAGTAGGTTGTGGTCTACCTTCCTGTATTGGCAGCTAAGATTTACTCCCCATGGAGAAAGGGGCTGATTAGGTGGAGGGGGGGGGAAATCTGCTTAGGCAGTGTATAACTTAGCTAGAACAATACCCAGCCGTCTCACCCACCTGTCCGAGCACCAGCCAAGGATTAGTAGAGGATCTGCAATTATGCGCCAGGCCTCCGGCTTCCTTCCTCCTTCTCTGCAGCCATAATTCCCCGCCACATTCCTCCCTCCCCCCCCCAGCGCCAGTTTGATCTCCTCCCCTGCTGCTCCCTGCTCTGCCCCGGTTTCAAACAACCCCAGCAGACGGCCAGCTCCTGGCCCTGCTGTGTGGAGCTCCGATTAGTTCCCTTACCCGCCATCTGGGCTACTTGGTGGACACATTCCTGCCCCTTCAGCCGCAGCTAAAGCACAAGGAGAATGTTCTCGGTCAAAGACAAATGTTCCGGTCTTGTCCCAGGGTCCAGCTTGGACCATAATCCCCTGCTTGGATGCGGAGGTCTTTCCATCTGCCTTGGATGCACAGCTGGGAAAATCGCTCCACCAGCTTTTGTAGCAATTGCTGCTGGGGGTGGTGATGCCTTAGTGAAGGGAGAACAGTCAGCATCACCTTAGGCCAGTGTTTCCCAAACTTGACAATTTTAAGGCATGAGGACTTCAACTCCCAGAATTCCACAGCCAGCAACGCTGGCTGTGGAATTCTGGGAGTTGAAGTCCACATGCCTTAAAATTGTCAAGTTTGGGAAACACTGCCTTAGGCCAGTGATGGCGAACCTTTTAGAGACCGAGTGGCCAAACTGCAACCCCAAACCCACTTATGCATTGTCGGGTGCCGGGTGGGTGTGGCCCATTGGGTGGGCGTGGCTGTGGTAGTAACGGCAGACTGGGTGGGACTAAAAAGTTCAATCAATCAATTCCAACTTTGCAAGATCTTTTTTTTCCCCGCGAGAAGTTGAAATTGACTGATTGATTGAACCTTTTTTTTTTGCACACGGCGGTGGAGGCCTAAAGCGAAAAGGTTTTATAAAACCCAGCTGAAGGCCTAGGACTGGGGCGATGGCGTGTGTGCACATAGAGAGGGCTCTGAGTGCCGCCCCTGGCACCCGTGCCATAGGTTCGCCACCACTGCCTTAGGCCAAGGTTTCCTACCTTAACAAGAGCTTTAGGCTCAGTTGTGGCAACTGTGAGAGGGATCTCGGAGTCCTAGTGGACCATCCCTTCAATAGGAGCCAGCAAGTGTGCTGCAGCTGCCAAAAAAGCCAACACAGTGCTAGGCTGCATTCACAGAGGGATAGAATCAAGATCACGTGAAGTGTTAATACCACTTTACAATGCCTTGGTAAGGCCACACTTGAAATATGGCGTCCAGTTTTGATCACCACGATGTAAAAAAGATGCTGAGACTCTAGAAAGGGTGCAGAGAAGAGCAACAAGGATGATTAGTAGGCTGGAGGCTAAAACATACAAGGAACGGTTGCTGGAATTGGGTATGTCTAGTTTAACGAAGAGAAGGACTAGAGAATGCAAGTTGC